>NW_017732911.1:13956-29637 GCF_001890085.2 Hipposideros armiger
ACACAAGATAAACCGTTTCTCCGTCGGATCTCTGACCAAAGGCAGCAGTTTCCTGAAGAAGCTAAAGGAGGGCAGAAAAAGGGTGGGAACCAGCAGACAAGGGGCGTAACGGGGCGGGGCTGTAGTAGGGGAGCCGAGTTGAACTATTTTGTCCTTCTCCGCTTTCCGTATGGGAAGTTGGGTGTAGAGGGTCACGGACATGGCGGCCATTAGGGTAAGTGAAAAAAAAAACCACTTACTCAGTTGCTCTGAGTGCAAATAGCATTCTGGTAACTATAGAAGGAAGCCTCCAAACTATAGAAGGGGGCCCCACAGCAAGAGGCGGGGTGGCGGTGGGTTTTGAGAGAATTGGCAATGTCAGGGAATCTTTAAAGTTTAAAGCCTGAAGACAACCGCCTCTCCTCCTAAGAGTTTCCTTTCCCCGGGACAGCACTCTCTCCTCCATGCTCTGCGGCTGACTTTTTATACAGCGGCATAGTGAAAACTGGGAAACGGCTGGGTGAAAGTGGCCCGCCGGGCGACAAGCAGCCGCAGACTTTTGGGTGTTGAGCTGAAACAAAGAAGAAAGAATCCCGGGCATTTTTCTGGGTGCACAGGGCGGGGCTTCATGACCCTTTGAAGGACTTTGTTCAAACGTTATTTGGGGTGAAATGGACTAGGATAGAGACGTCTGAGTTTCGCTGAAGTGCACGGGTTTGTATTACCGTCGACAGTCTCCGCGTTTGAGTAACAAGCCTAAGTTTCTTTTGAGTTCTGTATGGGAAAAGGTGCCACTTAGGAGTCTTTGTGCAGGAAGTGACTCAGCTGGCTGCTAGCTGCAGTTCCCTAAGTAGGTTTCGGTAACAGCAGTCAAGAAGTATCTATGTTTGTATAGGGGTTCTAAGTGTTAAAAGCACTGCTTCCAGGAGATACAAATATAAATAATTAAGTCAGTGTTTAAATTGGCGCATTATCCATCCTGATTCGCCGTTCTCACTCCTTTTCTGCAATTCTAGCTTTCACAATGTATCTGAGTTATCAGGACACCCTTGTGGTTGAACTCGCTGCCTCTAGCCTGGTTCTCATGGAATCCATTTTCCTCTGCACTACCAGAGTAGTACTTCTTCTAAAATGCAAACCTGATTATGCCTCTCCCCTACTTAAAAACCGTTTGGGGCACTCCATTATCTGCCCTCTGGGGTCAGGTCAGACTCCTATGTCTACAACACCCCACCCATGCCTTGGCTTTAAAGCTTCAACACCTGTCTCTCAGGAACTCACCTAACATTTGTACTCCAAGCCTTGCCCCCTTCTCTTTCTCTGAGTCTGAAGTGCCCTTTCCCATCTACATCTAGGTAGTACCTATTCATCATTCATTCATTCATTTAACAGATAGTGGTGTACTGCCTCCCCATATGCTAAAAAAAATTGCCATCTTGAAGATAGTGCCCTGGACCTCTCCATTGTAATTTAAATAACTCCTCTTTGTGCTCCCAGAAGACACTGGGCATGCTCTTACCACAGGAATGATCACATTGCAAATAATAAACTATTTACTTGTATGTTCTACCCTCCTAAACTAGAGGCTACTTGAGGACAGTAATTATAACATTAATTTTTGTATCCTTAGTACCTAGCACAGGTACAACTTATATTAGGTACTCAATAAATTCTACATGAGTAAATAAGTGCCAGACAATGAAGATAAAAGAGATTAAATTAAGCAGTGGAGATGCAACATATAACAAACGACTGTGATTCAGAGTAAGGGAAGTGCCTTGCCTTAAGGCAAACCAGAATAGCATGTTGTCACTGAAGCCTAGGGAAGGAGAGTGAGTTGAACAGTCTTTTGATGTGACCATGAATAATTACTGGCAGCTACTGTTTATTAAGTGCTTACTACGAGGCCAGGCACCATGCTAACATACTTAGATGTGTTATTTTACTTAATTCTCAAGACACCTTTATGCTGTAGATATTATGACCACCATTTCACACATTAAAAACTAAGGTTTAGAGGAGTCAAGTAAATTGCCCAAATTCATAATGCTAAGGAGAGCTGATGTGAGATAAAGAAGTGTAGGTAAAGTAGTAGAGAGAGAGCCTAGATTGTAACTGGTTAAGGAAAGAATAAGGGGCAGGAAGTTGTTATTCATTTAGCAGCTACTTTGGCCAGCTGCTTTACATGTGTTATTTGTTTAATCCTCTTGATGATACTAAGAAATTGTTAGTTTCCCAATTTTACACCTGAAAAAACAGAGGCTTAGAAAAAGTGCTTGCTCTAGGTCTTACATAGCTGCTAAGTGGAAGAGCCAGGTTGAAACAAAGGTATATTTGGCTCCAGCGTCCATGATCTTCCCACTAATCCTTGCTTCCTCTGAAAGGATGGTGTATGTTATTATTTAGAGAAGTGTGGTGGTGAAAGAAAAGAACGAAATCTTGGGATGGGGAGTAGCAAATTCCAGAAAAGATATCTTTTCATTTAAAAAAAGTCAGGAGACTGTATGTCAATTATATCTCAGTAAAACTGGGGGGGGGGAAGTCAAGAGACAGACCTGAGCAGGTTTGGAGGCAAGGGGAAATGTGCAAAGAACTAGTATAGAGGAGAGTTAATAATAATCACAGCTACTATGTTATTGAATATGTGCTAAGCATTTTGCAAAAACACTTTATGTGAATTTTCTCATTTGTGCTTCATGGTGTCCCTATGAGTAGGTACTGTTACCGTGTTTCCCCGGAAAATAAGACCTAACTGGAAAATAAGCCCTAGCATGATTTTTCAGGATGCTCGTAATATAGGCCTTACCCCAAACATAAGCCCCAGTTGAGGTCGTCAGCCAGACATGACAGTTTGAATAAATGTAGATTTTTGTACATGAATAAATGAATACATGTAGATTGTTGGAGCAAAAATTAATATAAGACCCGGTCTTATTTTCGGGGAGACACGGTACTATCAGCATTTTACAGGTAAGGAAACTGAGGCTTAGAAAGGTTGAGTAACTTGTCCACAGTCACGCAGTAGTATGCTGTAGAGCTGGATCTGAAATCACATGATCTGAGTCCTGAGCCCCAGGGTTTAATAACAAGGAGTAAGGTAGAGAGAAGTCCTCAAGGTTGGTAGATAACTCTGAAAAAAGTTTACATACAGCTTGAAATAAAAGAGCTTGTTGAGCAGATGTGATGGTGGAACACTGATGTGGAGTTAGCCTTGAGGAATGAGAACTGTGGCGATCTCGTCTACTGACTTCTTTTTTTCATTGTTGTGTTATTAGATTTTAGTAGAATTTTACCTTTATTAAATTCATTGGGTTAAAATTGGTTAATAACATTATATAAATTTCAGGTGTACAACTTTATGACATCTTTATGCTCTATTGTGTGCTCACCATTGGAAGTCTAGTCTCCCTCAGTCTCCATATATTTGACCCCCTTTACCATCTTCATCTTCCCTACACCCTCCTTCCACTCTGATAACCACCATTCTGTTGTCTGTATATGCGAGTTTGGTTTTTGTTTATTTGTTCATTTGCTTTTTGTTTTATATCCCACTTATGAGTGAAATCATACAGTTGTTATCCTTTTTTTGACATTCCATTTAGCATAATACTCTCAAGATCCATCCATATTGTCACAAATAGCAATATTTAATCTTGTTTATGGCTTAGTAGTATTCCACATCTTCTTTATCCATTCATCTGTCAAAGGACACTTTGGTTGTTCCTATGTCTTGGCTATTGTGGATGATGCTGCAATGAATATAGGGGTACATATATTTTTTATGAATAAGTGTAAAAATTCTTGGGTAGATACCCATAAGAGGGATTATTGGGTCATACCTCACACCCGCTAGAATGGCTATTATCAATAAGACTAGAAAGAACACATGTTGGAGAGGATGTGGAGAAAAGGGAACCTTCACACACTACTGGTGGGAATGTGAATTGATATGGCCACTATGGAAAACAGTATGGAGGTTCCTCAAAAAATTAAGAATAGAGCGACCATATGATCCTGATGACTTCTTGAATCCAAATGACTGGAGGACTGGCCTTCATTTAAAAGGATTGGGAGGAATGTAGTAGTGTCAAACAAAAGCCAAATTTATTAATGCCAGAGGTTGAGTGAATCTGAGGAAAATTTGGGTCCTGAAAAAGAACTTGTTGGTAATAGAATACTTAATATTGAGTTGTGGCTACCATTTGCTGAACACTGCCTGTGTGTCAGACACTATGCTAAGTTGTTAATGCACATTATTTCATTTAATTCTCACAAAAAGTTTTTTAAGGTAGATAAAATTTATTAGCTCAAAGAACAGGAGAAGACTAGTAAGGAAATCAAAGTTGCAGTAGGAGGTTGTAGTAAGAGAAAAGCTTGTTGAGTTTCTGATTTTAGCTGTAACAAGTTCTGGGTAATGGTAAATTCAGGGAGTTCTCAGGGAGTGGGTAGCTACAGTGGAGTGAATATGAAGGTCTGTGGAGATGAGGTCAGAGAACAATGAGATGAGGCTTTTCGGTGGTTCGTCTACGTGGACATTAAAGTCAGTCAGAGTTATGGCAGGATTTAAAGTATAGAAGAGACTTTAACCAGGATCTTTAATCTTCAATTGTGATGAAGTAACTAGGAGACAGGTAGATGATAGTGCTAAGGATGAATAGATGGATTGTATGAGCCTTGAAGGAGCAGAATTAATTTTCTTTACTTTATGTAAACTTTTTTTATTAAAGTATAGCATACATTCATTGCAATACACAAATTAAAAGTAGCTTGGTTAATTTTCACAAAATGATCATACTTGTTCAACAAGCACCCACATTAAAAATATATGTATAGAACATTACCAGTAGCCCATAAGCCCTCCCCTTTGTTCCCACACATAGTTATCCTCCACTATATGAATTTGCCTATTTTTGAACTTCATATAAATGGAATATTGCAGTATTTACTTTGTTGTCTACCTTTTTTCTCTCACCCAATGTTATGTTTCTGAGATTCAGCCATTATGCGTGTAACACTAGTTCATTCATTTCTATGACTGTATGATGTTCCAGAAGGTAAATATGTCAGGATTTGTTTATTCATTCCACTGTCGGTGGACATTTGAATTATTTTCAGTTTTGCGCTATTACAAATAATGCTCCTGTGAACATTCTTGTATATGTCCTTGTGGTACATGTAAGAGCACATTTCTTTTGAATGTATAACTAGGAGTGGGAACACCAGGTCATAGGGCATGCAGCTTTGGTATATACTGCCAAATAGTCTTCTAAAGCAGTTGTACCAATTTACGTTCCCATTCATGAAGGTTCCAGTTGTTCCATTTCCTCACTAACAAGAACAGAGGTTTTTACCTGGGGGTGAAGAAGTAACGGCTTAGAAGCAGCATTGGGAATCAGGAAGGAGACACTCTACCTCCTATCCCTGAGACACATGGACTAGCCTCCACCTGAGCATTACAAAGGAATCAGTGACCTCAGTGGACAGTCATGTTTCATTTCAGGCAAGGAGAGGGAAGGTAGACACATGGAATGACTTTTGGAGTTTTGCGGAGTAGCAGGAAGTTTGGTCAGTGGAGAGAAAATGCAGAGCCCTGTAGGAATTAGAATACAGATGATATGTGATCTGGGATTATATGTTGGGACTCAGGACAAGGATGGTATGGATGGGAAGGAACATGGACATCATAGGCCTTAGGGCTTCTAGCCTTATATTCCTTTGTGTCAACTTTAGTCCGTGGCTCTTTTCTTCCCTCTTCTTTGTTTCATGTGGCTGATACAAGAAAATGTTTGGAACCTAACAAAGTAAGGTTTATACTTGAAAAGACTGGTGGTTATCCCCTGCAAAATCAGTTTTTCTGTTTTCCCTCAGCATTGTTGAGCATCTTTATTTTCAGTGTAACTTTGGAAGTTATGCTTTGAAACCCTTAGCGTCTTTTAGCCATGTTTTGTATAGGTTCCAGGATGTTGCTTTATGCCATAAAGGGAAAATGATCTGTGCATTGCCTCCTCCTACAATCATATGACTGAACTATTCCATGTGATGCCATCCTCAGACGGCTGTTAGGTGTTTGGTTGAATATGGAAATAAAACATTGCTTGTCGTGGATCCTAAGGTTTTCTAATATTGTTGCACATTGGACTCCTGTAAGTCAATGTTTCCTAATCCTAACTGTGCATTAGAATTATCTGGGGAGCTTAAAAAAAAGCACTGATGCCTGAGCCCCACCCCAGATGGGGCATTTTAATGTTTTTAAAGCCCATAAGGTGATTCTGATGTGTTGCTAGGTTTGAGAACCACTAGTTTAGGGGGCTATATGTGGCTTTTATACAGATTATAGAAAACAGAGTATGTATTAGGCTTTTCTTGGTTATGAAGAACAGAGAGGCATTTTCAAGTTATCTTAAGTAATAGTTTAGTGGAAGGATCCATAAGTTAGGAAGAAAGTCTAGGAAACTGTCTCACCAGCGAAACAAACCTTAAGAAGAACCATTCAGGAAACCATAGCAACTTGGATAGCTACCATTCTCATGACTGAGTGGTTCTGCTTCTGCTAATCCCTGTGCTTCATATCCAGACTTTCCTAGAAAATCCAGAAAATTTGTTAATTTGAATAGTTTAATAGATGTCTCTCTGTTTCACCAAGCTCCTCACACTACCATTCAAAACCAAATGCAAGTTTCCAGTTCGGGGGTCTTACAAATAAAGATGCTATGAACAATTGTGTACAGGATTTTGTGTGTGTATAAGTTTTCATTTCCCCGGAAGAAATGCCCAGGAGTGAGATCGCTGGGTCCTATGGTAATTATGTTTAGTTTAAAAAAAAATGGTTCTCAGTAGATTGACCCTTGTATTAGTTTCCTATTGCTGATTTAACAAATTACCACAGACTCAGTGGTAAAAACAACACAAATTTATTACCTTGCAGTTCTGGGGAATGGAAGTCCAAAATCAGCTTCCCTGGAGTAAAATCAGAGTTTTGGCAGGCCTGCATTTTTTCTGGATGTTCTAGGGGCGAATCCATTTCTTTGTCTTTTCTAAAAGCTTCTAGAGACCACCTGTATTCCTTGTCTCATGACTACTCGTTCCTTATTGAAACCCAGCAATGGCTGGTCAAGTCTGCTACATGCCGTATTACTTCGCTAGTCCTCTTCCATAGTTAAATCTCCCTCAGCCTCTTTATAAGGACAGTTATGATTATTTTGGGGCTACCCTGATAATCCACCATAATCTCTTCATCTAAATATCCGTAACTTAATCACATCTGTAAAATTCCTTTTACCATGTTAGGGAACATATTCATAGCTTCTGAGTATTCAGACATCAGAATCTTTGGGAGGGGGGATATTATTCAGTCTACCATAATCATTTAATCCTCTGACACAGTCATTTGAATAATTTTTCCCCCCTATGGGTAAATTGTTTCTCTTTTGCTGTTGTTAAGATCTTTCTTTTTCTTTAGTTTCAGAAGTTCGACTATGCTGTGTTTTGATGTGAATTTCTTTGGGTTTATCATATTTGGGAATTGCTCAGATTCTTGTATCTGTGGGGTTTATGTATTTTGCCAAATTTGGAGAGTTGTCAGCCATTTCTTCTGTCTCCTCCATTCTGCTGTTGAGGTCATCCATTGAGGTGTTTTTTTTCCCCAGTCATATTGTTCAGTTCTAATTTCTCCATTTGGTTTTTCTTTGTATCTTACGTTTCTTTATTGAGACTTTCTACTTTTTAATTTGCTTCAAGTATGTTCATAACTGCTTGTTGAAACATTGTTATGATGGCTGCTCTAAAGTCTTTGTCAGGTGATTCCAACATCTCTGACCTTAATGTTGGTATCTGTTTACTCTCCTTTTCCATTCAAGTTGAGATTTTCCTGGTTCTTGCTATGATGAGTAGTTTTTAATTGATATTTACATATTTTGCTATTTTGCTATAATGCTCTGGATTGTATTCAAAACTTCTGTTTTAGTTGGCTTTCTCTAACACTACTCTGGCAAGGGGAAAGGCAGTGCTGCCTTATTACTACCAGGTGAGGGGTAGACGTCAAGGGCCCCTGCTCAATCTGTTTTGACACCTAAGGATGAAAGGGCCCCTTATTTTTCCTGTGCAAGGGTGGGAGTTTAGGTCTCCCACTAGGCCTCTGCTCTTAACACAGTGGCTGGGAGGGATAGGAGTCCCTTGTTAGTGCTCCCCATACTAACATCGCCATTGAGGTGACCTTGTTACCACTTCATGATGGTGAATATCCTGACTCTCCACTAGGCCTTCTTGGATACCACCCCAGTAGAGAAGGGGCGGAGTGCCTTATTACCTTCAGGTGGTGATGGATATCAAGGTTCCCCATGTGGTCTCCACTGATATCTTGGGGGCCGGGGCTCATTACTGCCTGGCAAGGATGAAAGATCCACCTTCTCTAACACCATGCTGGTGGGATGGGGAGTATAATAATACCTTACTTCAGCCTAGCCAGGATGGAAGTCTAGGCTCTCCCCTCAGCCTTTGCTTGTGGGGGTGAGGGTATGGCCTCAGTTTTGCCTGTGGTGTTCGGCTATAGTATAGTGGCTGTTGTTTAAAAGTTTTATGTCTTGCTAGACCACCCCTTTCCTGGTCTTTTGGCTAGAGAGAGCAGACTTTTCTTGGGTCTTATCTGCAATGGTTGGCATTTCTGTGTTGCTGGCTTTTCCAGCACCCAGTCCAAGATATAGGAAGCAGGAAGAAACTCTGGGACCTTACTTCCATGTCATTTCTCAGGTCCTGAGGTACCTAACTGGTCTAACACCTTCCCTCCACCTTTCAATTTTCTTATACTTATTTTTTATTTATAATATCCAGGGTTTTGAGGTGTACTCAGTGGAAGGAATTGGGAAAAGTATATTGCACTCCATCCTTCTAGAAGCTGAAGTCCTCCATCATATCCTTGTCTGACTCCCACACTAGAGATTATACAATACTTGAGGGCAGGGACAATGTTTTTGCATATTTATACCCCTCATGGCCTAAGATAGCAACTGTCTAGAGCATAGTGTTTGTTAGGAAGTGTTTGTTGACTTAATTAAAATTTGTATAACTTTTAGAGTTCTTAAGAACAAAGTATCCTGGTTGGAGAAATATTAATTAAATAATAGTTCAAAATAGTACATGGTTAAATTCTAAATTATCCTGGGCTTTTGTAGACTGGGTAATTCATATCTTTTGAAGGTAAGTTTTTCCATGTCTTTGAAAAACCTGAAAATAAGGCTATGTTTCTTATCCCTGCTCGCTAAGTAGAATAGATCAATTCTTTCTGTGTGTCCCACTATATACATCTCTTAATCAAGAAGTAACCTGTATATATTATGATAGTTTAAGGCCTCTCAGACCTTGAATGATAGTATTTAGATTATCAAGAATGAAGAGTTAGCTTGTCAGCAGTGGCTCTGGGTTGAACATTGTTATATGTTCCAGGAACTTAAGGCAATTAGGCTGTCTAAATCCGAAAGGTTAATTTGTGCTTACTTATAGAAGATAAGGATTAGAAACAGCAAGATGGTGGAGTGTTTGAATGCTAGGATAAATTGGAATTTTATTTTGAAGGCAGTAGAAGCCATTGAAACAAATCCAAAATGATTTATGATTTTTAAAATTTAATGTAAAATCTTACAGATATACAAAAAGTTATTAATGAACACTGCAAATTCAGTTGAAACCTCCTGTGTATCCCTCCAGCTCTGACTGCATTCCCCTTGCTCCCTGAATCGCCCATAGCTACTGTCCTGACTTTTGTATTTAACATTGCTATGCATGTTTTTAGACTTTTACTATATATGCATGTATTCCTAAACTTGTTTTGTATGTTTTTAAGCTTTATATAAATTTTATTTATGCTTCATATATTCCTCTGTGACTTGTTTTTATCAATTAGCATTGTTTGTGATATTCATTCATGTTTATATGTGTAGCTCTAGTTAATTCATTTTCGCTGTACATGGTATTCTGTTGTATGAACAGACCACATTTATGTCTCCATTCTCTTAATGGATATTGTGATCAATTCCCCCACCCTTTTCTCTATTTAAACATTATAAATAATTATGAATAATACTTATTCATAAATAATTATGAATAATACTTATTCATAAATAATTATGAATAAGTCCTCTTGGACTCATGTGAGAGTTTCCTTGCTCTGCCATTTACTAGCTGCATGACTGGGCGAATCAGTTACCCTGTCTAAACCTCAGTTTTCTTATCTGAACAGTTAGGATAAGAATAGTACTTTTTTCCTAGGCTAAGAAATACCAAGTAGATAATATATGGTATGAAAAATACTATCCCAGGCTATGGCAAATGTCCAGTAATTTTTAGCTGCTGTTGTTATTCTTAGTATTTTTTTTAAAGATTTTATTAGGGAATTTGGGAAGGGGAACAGCGTTGGGGAATCGGGAAAGGGGAACAGACAAGTTGTTGTCCTTTTGTTCTTCAGTCTAGTTGGTATTATCATTGCGCTCTTCCCGGGTGAGGCAGTCACTCGCCGGCCATTGGACGGCCGCTCACAGTGGCTCATGGCAGCTCATGAAAGCACACACAAGCTCACACCAGCTGCCAGCGTTTTACTGCAGCCTGCACCATCGCGGGCGACTCACGGCAGCTCCATCTTGAGCTTGAGCTGTTGTTCACCATCTTAGCTGTAGAGGCAGTGTCACTGACCCGCATGTGGGATCCGAACCAGGGCCCTGCAGCTCAGAGCTGGCGTCCCAAGCCAACTCCTAACCAACGTGCCACTCACCCAGCCCTGTTATTCTTAGTATTTAAAAGAATCTTTATATTCCCAGCACATAGTATTATGCCATATTTCTTGTGACCTTCACATCCCAATTTAAGTCACACCTTCTTCATGCCGGTGGTTGATAACTTGTTTCTCATGACAGTGACCATCAGTTGTCTCAAGCAAGTAGAGTATAAATTTGTTGTGTTATAGTATCAGTTTTTATTAAAATTATTATTTATTTACAGCCGCCTTGTTTTTCTTATATTTATTTTTATTTTTCAGTCCCTCGATGATTACTCATGATCTTTTTTAATTACATAAATAATCCTTAGAAGTATAAAATGTATTGTATTTCTTTGGTTACCATATCCTTTATGTATAAAATATTCTCATTTCTCTCTTCCTCATTCAAACACACCAAGCTGGAAATTTGAATGTAGAGGTTATTGTAGAAATTTACCCAAAAACTATCCTGTGAAACATAGAATAGTTTTCGTAACTTAAGAAAAGTTTCTTTAAGAATAACCCACATTGAAGGAGGTAAAATTCTAGTAGACTGTGAATGAGCATACCATTTTCATTGATCTTCTATGAAAGCCAACTGATAAGCGTGTAAATTAAGGCATAATAGAGTTCCAAACCTTTGAGGATTGAGATACTAAAGGCTTTATAGTTTGTGGCTGTTTTACCCCTATAGCATTTCCACAGGTTCTTTATTTTTGATTTTAGCATTTCAATCCTTTGAAGTAGACTGTTTGAAATGCTGACATGGAAGGCCCAAATGATACAGGTACATTTTTGTAGTTGGATTATTTGTTCTTCAGTACCACTGTCATTTTAAAAATTTTTGTGAGACAAAACAAAGTTTTTTAATTTTCTATTTCAGCAAAGTATCTGCTTTTCATGTACCAGCATAATAAGTAATGCCATAGCTGATAAGACTGTGCTGTTCTCAGTAGACTTCATGATAGTTTATTCTCTTACAGTTGATTCACCCACTCATTTTCTGAAGAAAATAAGCACCATGATATATGTAGAGATGTTCTGTTAGTGACTCACTGTTGATTACTCTAAAACAGGGCATCCTTGCGCAAGACTTTCATGTTGCTGCCAAGAAATAGCTCTTAGGCTATAGCTACAAAACAAAGCATGAGAGAGAAGAAAAAAGTGGAAGTAAAATAAGGATTGAAAAACAATTTGAAAAAATAGTTGCTGGAAAAAATGAAGGGGTGGGAGAAAGAGGTGAAGACAGAGCAAAAAATGAGAGCAATTGGAGATGGGTAAGCTGTACTGTCTTCTCAAGTGAGTAGAATGCTCCCAACATTCTTACCCACATCCCCACAAGGTAGATATAGCCCAATTTCTTTCCTGTAGATAGCACACACATGTGTACATATGTGTGTGTAAAAGGGAAGTGTTAGGTGTTTTTTCTTAAATTCAGTTACTGCCTTTGACAGTGGTTAGTATTTGTCTGACCCTGATTACCATAAACTAAGTAAAGTTGAATTATGCCAATCTGTTGTGC
The DNA here is from genome assembly GCF_001890085.2 of Hipposideros armiger. Taxonomy (NCBI): domain Eukaryota; kingdom Metazoa; phylum Chordata; class Mammalia; order Chiroptera; family Hipposideridae; genus Hipposideros; species Hipposideros armiger. Next base: position 26,202 of record NW_017732911.1, read on the forward strand.
CATTTCTGGAGGATTTTTTAAATGCTTATTTGTGTAACCGCTATATTCCCTATACATGTTTTTATTTTTAATTTTCTACTTAATTTTTTATTTAAGATAAAATTTTGGCTCTTTACGGTGGTACTCAATAATAATCACAGTTACTGAGTGCTCAGAAATTCCAAAATAATTTTGTTCTTTCATACAACATAGTTAAAGCACTTGGTGCTTGAAGCGTTTTAACATTAATGTTCTATAGTTTAATAATACAGTAAAAAACATATCCAAGTCACGCTGGGCTGGGCAGTTATTCTGGCTGATTTAAAATTGGCTTTTTAAATAGTACCAGAGCTTTAATTTTGATGAAGATTATATCTCAAATGTACATTGTACTTCCCATCCAGCTTAAACCAGATTTTTAATCCAATATTCATTCAGTGTCTTCATTATTAAACTTTGACAATTGTGATATTTTGTAGCTGTTATTCTTCATGAAGATGCAAATATAGATAGTGAACCTGAATGGGTATTGAACACAGAAATAGTCTTAGAATATGCTATCTTAAAAAGATTTCTGGTGCCATTTGCCTTTTTCCCATAAATGTGAAATAAAATATATGTAACTTCTCAACTTTGTGGGCAGTGTAACATGCTCCATAAATCAAAGGCAGCCTTTTTCCAAGTGTTGTTCTGTGCCCTCCAAAGGTCACTACTGTTGCTTGTGTCCTTTTACTTCTCTGCCCCATTGAAAATATTCCTTATGCTTTCTGCACCATTAACATAAAATACTTTCTGATGCATAGTAGGAATTAAAAAATATTACTTACCCTATTCCTGTTACTAATGTATTAGAGCACAAATATTGTTTTGTCAGCACATTTATCTTTAGATTAGTTCACTTTTAAAGGTGTGCTACAGGTCACTGCTTTCTCGTAGTGTTCCTTAATTTTAATTTCCAAGAAAAGATCAGATGCTATGCATATTTAAAATGCCATAAGATGAAATACTGCCATTTGCGACAACATGGATGAATCTTGAGATTATTATGCTAAGAGAAATATGTCAGAGAGAAAAAGTCGAGAACCCTCTGATTTCACTCATATGTGGGAACTATAACTAACACAACAAATGAACAAGACAAACAAAAACTCATAGACACAGACAACAGTTTAGTGGTTACCAGAGTGTAAGGGAGAGAGGTAGATGGTAGAAGAGGGTCAATGGGGTCAAATATATGGTGATGGAAGGAGAACTGACTCTGGGTGGTGAACACACAATGTGATATATAGATGATGTATTATAGAAATGTACACTTGAAACCTATATAATTTTATTAACCACTGTCACTACAATAAGTTTAATAAAAATACAAAAACAATAAAATGGTGTTGGGTTTTTTTGAAGTTTATTGGGGTGACAACTGTTAGTAAAGTTACATAGGCTTCAGGTGCACAATTCTGTAATACATCATCTATATATCACATTGTGTGTTCACCACCCAGAGTCAGTTCTCCCTCCATCACCATATATTTGATCCCTTTTACTCTCAGCTACCACCTCCCTCCCCAGTTACCCTCTGGTATAAAATGGTGTTTTTAATGTCAGCAACAGAACAGAGAGATAGAAGAACCTGGCCTCTTCATAAGTCACTGAGTCAGTCGATCCTAAAGTTCTGCGTACTTCTAGACTTCGTATTGTATGAGAGAATGTTTTTTCATTGTTGAAGCCAGTTTGAGTTGAGAATTCTAAAACTTTAGCCAAAAGCGTCCTAAATGATTACTACATTGGATTATTGTGAAGATTAAAACACTCAGTGTAAGGGCCGGCCGAGTGGCTCAGTTAGTTAAGAGCTCGCTCAAGGGTTTGAGCTCTGAGCAACAGCGGTTCGAGTCCAGCCCGAGCTGAGCTGCCAACAGGTGGCAGGATGGCTCAGCTAAAAAAAAAAAAAAACACTCAGTGTAGGCAAAGCACCTGGCACATAGTAAGTGCTCCTTAAACACAGGAAGCCCTTACACAGGCATTGCTACCAGATTGCAGAGCTGTTCCAGCATTTGTAACTTCATTGCTGGTTCTCTTTCTTCCCCAGCTACAGTGTGTGCCTCTGGTACTATCTTTCACTTTGCTTTCATTCTTACTTATCTCTTGTATTTCTTGTCACTTCTCCCACTTCTTGGCTTTTGTATGGTAAATCTAGCCTTTTACAACACAAGCAGTCAATTGGAATTCCCTTGATTATAATATTCAGCTCTAGTTCTCTCTTTTTGTTGGTTGCTGGCTGTTCAGGGACAGCTGTTTGGCCACAAGAGATTCTGAAATATGAGGTCTTTTTTCCCCTCCCCAGGTTTTAGAACTCCTCTAGGTGCCTAAAATTCCTAGATAGCTAAGGTCATAATGTACCTTATAATAAGCATGGTTTATGAAAGAGACAGATTTCAAAAAGCCACAGGAAAATTAATCTCCTTACTTTGGAGTCACACCATGTATCTTAGTCAGCTCTGGTTACTATAACAAAATACCACAGACTGGGTGGCTTAAACAGCAGACATTTATTTCTCATAGTTCTGGAGGCTGAGAGGTCCAAGATCAAGGAGCCCGCAGATTTGTTTCTTTTTTTTTAAATTGTATTTTATTTTATTTTTGAGCTTTCATATTTGAGTTTATTCTTCATTTAACTTTTAAAACACTACTATAGTCGATTTTTTGAGGAAATTTAAGTTGACATACTCGTATATAATAAATTATTTGTATCTAGACTAGAGAAAGAAATCTCCAAACTCAGATTTGGTTCTTGATGGGGGCTCTCTTCCTGGCTTGCTGACTGCCACCATCAAGGTTTGTGTTCACCTAATGTTTTCTTTGTTCATGCTCCAGAGAAAGAAAGAGAGGTCTTTCCTCTTCCTCTTCTTGTAAAAACACTAATCTCATTATGGGGGCCCCACCCTTATGACTTCTTCAAAACTTAATCACTTCCCAAAGGCCCCATCTCTTTTTTTTTTAAGATTTTATTGGGGAATCGGGGGAAGAGGAACAGACAAGTTGCTGTCCTTTTGTTCTTCAGTCTAGTTGTCCAAAGGGCCCATCTTTTAATACCATCACATTAGGGGTTAGGGCTACAGAATATGAATTTAAGGGAATACATATGTTCATGTGTATGTTTAAATTTTTAAAATCTTAACATTAGTCATGTTTGGTGTCATTCAGAAAAAATATCTTTTCTTGTAGAATGTCTCTTCTCTTACCCCATTTCAGTTTGGGATTGTACTTACTCATCGTGTGCCCCCATAGTGTTGTTAAACTAGAATAAAACTGCTATTCAAATATTTTCATGAATATTATTTTTAAAAAATGCTGGGTGATAGTGGATAACTACCACAGAAAGCAGCCTTATGTTTATAGTGAAAGTAACAGTTCATAATTTTTCCCATTATATCTCAAATGTACATTGTACTTCCCATCC
>NW_017732911.1:30209-56329 GCF_001890085.2 Hipposideros armiger
CCGGGGTCCTCTGGCGTCCCAAGCCAGTTCTTAAAGGGGCTGCAGCCTACGCCGTCGCCGGCGACTCACGGCAGCCCAGCTCCAGGTTGAGCTGTTGTCCAGCATCTTAGCTGTGGAGGGCAGTGTCGCTGACCCTCATATGTGGGATCCGAACCGGGGCCCTCTGGCGTCCCAAGCCAGCTCTTAATCAACGTGCCACACGGCTGGCCCAGAACTTTCTTCAGTGATGTAAATGATCTATTTCTGTGTTGTCCATTATGTTAACCAGAAGAATGGCATGTATCTGTTGAGACCTGGAAATGTGGTTAGGGGGATGAAAGAACTGAATTTTTAATTTTATTTTAATTAATTGAAGTATATAAATTTAAATAGCACATGTGGATAGCATGTACCATATTGGACAGTGCATTTCTAAGGGTGCTGAGAGATTATCTGCTCAAGGTCTTTCATTTTACAAATAAGGAAACTTTGACCCAGAGAGGTAACATAACCAGAAATTACAGGTGTTCAAGAACAGAGCTAATACTAAACACAGTTGTCCTGAAGTTCAAGTCAGCAGCATTACTGGATCTGAACACTGAAATTTTTAAGTTGCTAGTCAGATTGTAATTATTATTTTTACTGTGTTTATTGTGTTTAGTAATAATTCTCCATTTCTCCTATCCTTTCTACTGCTTCCTCTCCTTCACACATACTGACACTATCTCTACCAAAAAAAATATATCTGTAGGACGAAGCTTACATTTATTTAGCTAGGAAGTAATTTTTAATTGTATGTGTTTTTTTAGTTTTTTTTTTAAGATTTTATTGGGGAATTGGGGAAGGGGAACAGCCAAGTTGTTGTCCTTCAGTCTTAGTTGTGGAGGGTGCAGCTAGCTCAGTTCCAAGTCCAGTTGCCATCCAGCTGTCCGTTGGTAGCTCGCAGCCACTCAGCTCAAGGTACCGTGTTCAATCTTAGTTGCAGGTGGGCATAGCCCACTATCCCATGCAGGAGTCAACTGGAAACCTTGTTATTAATAGCACGTGCTCTCACCAGCTGAGCCATCCTACTAACTGTTGGCAGCTCAGTGGCAGCTCAGCTTGGGTGCAACTCACTGGCCCATGTGGGAATCAAACCAGCAACACTGTTGCTCCGAGCTCACACTCTTCACCAACTGAGCCACTCGGCCGGCCCTAATTGTATGTGGTTTTAAATGACTTTTGCTTTTAAATTCTTGTCATTCCCTCTGTAGTCTCCACATTCAAGATCAATGTGGGTAAAAGAGTGATTCTGAGCGTATAACCTAGAGTATTATTTTAATATAAGGTAGTTATTTATTGGTGATTTCCCTTCTGGTTTTTAGAGAAACAAAATGGGAATATGTTATCTTTAGTAAATTATACACTCCAAAATTGTCACTGAACTTTAGAATCATGCATTGTCAAAATTAGAACGAACTTTGGATATTTTGTGGTGCAGCCTCCTTTCACAAATGGGCAATATACTGTACAGGAAAAGAAATTTACTTATAAAAGGTGACATAGTGAGTTATTAGCAAAGCCCAGACTAGAACCCAACTTTTCCAATTCACAGCCTGGTGTTCTTTCCACTATATCACTATTGCCTCTCAGATCTTCACAAGTGAACAAATCAAAGGACACTGCAGCATGCAAAGTTCCATTAAGCTGCTAATGGTTGTCCTGAATCATGATGACTAATCTCAGTTTGTCACAGCTCATTCGGTGCTGGAAATAGACTCACCAAGTTCCTGAGCCAAATATTTAAAAGCCATTTACACTTACAATATTGCAAGCACAATTGAATTTTCTTATAAATCTGAATTTGAAGGTCTGTCTGGCTGTTTGCATGGGGTACTTGATGCATAGCTATATTCCAATATGCCAGCTTATACCTACCCCACAGGTGTCAAAAATAAGGTTACCTTTTCTTTGAGTGAAATGGAGAAGGCATAGTCATGTTTTTTTACTGCATTGGTCAAAGGCCAAATATTGTGGGTTGGAATTCTCTGAGGCCAAGATACAATGTAGGCCTGACCAGTAACTAGAAGCATGAAAGAGTGTTTTACTGCAGCAATGCACCTCTTCTAGCTTGCCACAGCATTTGCTGCCTCTTAGACTGACATTCAAAATGCAGTGGGCGCTTCAAAGGTAGACAATACACAACCATAAACTTATGAACTTCTCAGGCCCACGTGTTTGATGTTTGCATTCATGTATCTAGCAGAGGGCCTCACCAATGCCAGGGAACTCTCTCATCTCAACAAGTATATATTGCTTCCCTATTTCTAAGGAGGAGAAAATACTGATACTGGTGGCTAGCTGCAATTGCAGTTGGAAGCTAAGGATAAGTGTTGGTTGGTTAGTAGTGGGAAATAAGACTACTTATATAGATTGGTTTTAAACAGTGCTAGGGAAGAGGTGACCAATCTATTTACTTGAGCAGGGTAGTAATCTGAATAACAAAAGAATTTTTTTGGTTTGACAGTGGTAATTACAGTTGGTTGGAATTAGATGAGAATGGAATGGTGGCCATTGTTTAGGAGGTTGATGATGACGACGATGATGATGATGGTAATAGTTGATACGTATGAGCCCTTTTTTTGTGCTCATTCCTGTGAAATATGTAATATTACATATGTGGAAATAGATATGCAATCAAATCACTTGCCGAAAGCCACACCACTAGTAAGTATTGCAGCTAGAATTTGAATCTAGTACTAACTCTCAAGTCTGTCTTCTTTCTACTGCCTTACCAGACAGATCAGGGCCTGGTCTAGGTTGGTGGCCCCTATAGCACTCTGTACCTACATGTATTATGATGCTCATTACTCTAGGCAATTTTTGTATTATATAACTGTCTTCTCTATTAGACTGTGATTCTTTGAAGACATGGATCATAACTTAATCATCTTTGTAACCCCAGCACCTAATATAATTGTACAGTAGGACTCCACAGTGTTAATTGAATGAAAGAATAGAAAATAAGGAGTAAACAAGAGACATAAATAATTATTCCATTTTTGTACTTGATAGCAAATTAGCAGAATATTGAAGTTGGTAATACTAGAATGCTTTCTTCTGCTCTTGCCTTTTATCAGTATTCCTAGTGAACGATCCTCATTTCAACTGAAAAGTACTGTTGAAAGATTATAATGGGATGTATCCTAAATTTCACAGGAGTCTTTTTAAATTTTTTATTATGGAAAATTTCAAACATTTATAAAAGTAAAGAGAAAAATGTCAAATATAATAATATAGCATAATATAACATAATTATGTATATGCCTATCACCCAGCTTCAACAATTATTGAGTCCTGGCCAATCTTGTTTCATCTCTACCCAACCCCTGGATTATTTTGAAGTAAATTCCAGATTGATTTCATCTGTATGTATCAGTATATATCTCTTTAAAAAAACTGGAACTCTTAAAAAATTGTCACAAATAAATTCATAATAAGTCCTTAATAGCAAATAAATCTATTCAATGTTAAAATATCACTGAATGTGTCATAGTTTTTTAAAGTTCAGTTTTTAGTCTAGATCCAAATAGTATTTATACGTTGCAATTTATTGATTTTTAAATCTCTTAAGTCTCTCCCTCTATCTCTCTTGCTTTATTTATTGAAGAAATCAGGTCATGACATTTGCCTTATGGAGTTTCTGAATTCTTCAATTTCTTTATTGAATTCCCACGGTGTCTTTTATGAGTTTCTCTGTCTTCTATATTTTCTGTATCATGGTAATATAAGATAATCAACTGATAATTCTTATTCACATTCAGAGCTAGAAGATTTTGCTTTAACTTCAATCTCACATTTTTCTCCCATACTTAAAATCCCAGTCTTTAAAATACCAGCATATTTAAATGTATTATTCTACGATATACATGCAGCACTTTAATAATAAAATGCCAACACCACCACCAACAATGTAATTATTTAAAATATTTTAAAATTTTTGTTGTTTTTGCTGTTCTCATGCCCATTTGAAGATAGCCCATTAGAGATGGGCAGTCAATTTCTTGGTTATAAATTTCAGTTAGTCCTGTCTGTTGATCATTGCTTCTACATGGTTTGTTTATTTCATTTTCCTTTTAGGTATTAGAGCTTACCTTTCAAAATTTTGATTGTGTTCTATACTTATCACAGAACTGTTGATTTAGTAAAGTAACTCTTGCTACATGGTAATATAATCCCTAAAACAGAGCTAATTATTAGGACAGGTTTTAGATTAATCTATAATAAATATATGCACTTTTTTTATATATACCTTACAAAGCATGTAGCAAAATTCTTATAGAAGAGAACTTTAAATTTCAATTCTGTTAGTAAAGAAGACAAAACTCATGTTTATGTTCCCAAGTGAAGTTGGGCAAGTCAGAGCTCTGCTTTATTGTTTCAGCTGTCATACTGTGAACAGGCGCCCCTTTTGTGGTGCTACGTTTTTTTCACTTTTTGGTTTTTTTGGTGGTGCCACTATTTAAAATGGCTCCCATGCATAGTACAGAAGTGCTACTTAATGTTTGTAAGGGCAAGAAAGCTGTGCCATGCCTCAAGAAGAAAATAATATGTTCGATAAACTTTGTTCATGCATGATTTATAGTGCTCTTGGCAGTGAGTTCAATGTTAGTGAATCAATAGTATATATTAACTAAGGTGTCCTTAAACAGAAATACATATAAAAGAAAGTTAAATATTGATCAGTTGATAAAAATGTAGCCAAAGGCTCATAAAAAATTAACCCTATATTTTCCCTAGAAGCACTGGTTTAGTATTCCCTAAACCAGTGTTCATGGCTATTTTATGGAATATAACTACTGCAAAAAATGAGAATCAACTAATTTTGATTACAGAGGCACTTGGAAGCGTTGAGTCTTACGGGGGAGTTGCCTGATGCTCATCTTTAATTTTGTAATTTATAAATCTATATGATAGAATTTTGTTCTAGAACCTGTTATCTTTTGGGGGAAGCCAGTTTCTATCTCTCATTGATTTTAAACAAATCATTTACAATTTTGAATTGACAAGTCATTAGTTTGAAATTACAAATAATTTTAGCTTAAGGTTTTACCTTCTTGTGAAAACTATAATCATCTCTGCTCAATTTTAATTCTGTTTAACTATCAGCCTTATGAGCCTGTGAGTTTTTGCAATACCCCCCAATCTGATACTTTTTAAATATTTGATTTTCTAAATCATGGGTTGGCATTTTTTTTCTGTAAAGGGCCAGGTAGTAAATATGGGGTGTGATCACAAAATATGGTGAATGTTTAAATTTAAAAAAATTATTACAGTAAAAGACACTGCCATTAATCCCCCTCGAAATACTCCCCTTCACTTCAGACACACTGATCCCATCATTCTTGCAACTTTCTGAAGCAGTTCTGGAAGTCCTCTTTCATCGACTGTCTTTAATTGCACTGTCATGGCTGCCTCAATGTGTTGAATCAATTGAAAATGTTTTCCTTTCGGGAAGAGCCAGAAGTTTCATGGTGCCAGATACAGTGAATAAGGTAGATGAGGACACACCATAATGTTTTTATTTGACAAAAATTGACATACCAGAAGCGATGCATGACATGGAGCCTTTCTGTTGTGATAAAAAAATATGGTGAATGCTCTGCTGAGTGCCATCCAATGAAAAGACAGGGATTTTCAGTATGGGAAGCAGCACCTTAAACCTTAGTAACAGTGTGTGACACGTTTCAACTTGTTTGGTGCAGTCAGTCAAGTGTGAGCTATGGTTGAGAGAAGGTGTGTTTTAAAGTGTGCCATAAATCATCCTCCATCATGATAATGCTCCATGTCACACATTGCTTCTGGCATATGGCAATTCCTCTCAAATAAAAACATTACCGCTGTCCTCATCCACCTGATTCACCGGATCTGGCACCATGCTACTTCTGGCTCGTTCCCAGTGATTCAAGACATCACAGCACAACTAAAGACACTCACAAAAGAGAACTTTCAGGATTGCTTCAGAAAGTGGCAAGAACACAGGGATAAGTGTGTTCGAAGCGAGAGGGAGTATTTTGAGGGCAGATTAATGGCAATGTGTCTTTTACTGTAATAATATTTTTTTATTTAGACATTCACCGTATTGTTTGATCACACCTCATATGAGGTTGGACAATTATGTTCGTTAACTCATCATAGAAAAAGTGCTGCATATCTCATTGCTGAATATGACTTCCGTCACCTTCAAAGTACTCCCCTTGGGAAGCTATGCACCAATGCCAGTACCTAGTCCACCCTTCAGAGCAATTTTAGAACTCTTTTTCTGGAATGGCCATCATAGCTGATGTCATTATATTATACTTGATGTCTTGAATGTCATCAAAATGTCTTCCTTTCAATATTTCCTTTATCTTCATGTAAAGAAAGAAGTCACAGGGACCAGATCAGGTGAGTAGGGAGGGTGTTCCAATACAGTTATTAGTTTGCTGGCTGAAAACTCCCTCACAGACAGTGCCATGTGAGCTGGTGCATTGTTGTGATGCAAGAGCCATGAATTGTTGGCGAAAAAGTTCAGGTCGTCTAACTTTTGCATGCAGACTTTTCAGTACTTCCAAATAGTATAATTAGTTAACTGTTTGTCTAGTTGGTACAAATTCATAATGAATAATCCCTCTGATACCCAAAAAGGTTAGCAATATTATTGCAACAAGGTCCCGAACTTAATTGTCATTCCTTGTATGTTACAGTTTGCAGGACAGATAGATCACATGTTCTTTTTTGTTTATTTTTTGTTTTTAAAAATCTTTAGATACTTTTTAAAGAAGTATTTTTAGCTCACAGAGTCCTGAACAGATTTAGACCAGAGCTGCAGTTTGCTCATCCCTATTCTACATTTTCAGTATTTTATACAATCAGCTGCCTCTATTTGGATGGTGATGCCTTCTTCATCAGTATTACCTGTGTTTTTAACAGGCCTGAGTGTGCCAAGCTGCCTGTTTTCTTTTGATCAAAATTTTGGCCTTTTGTGTTTAGAGGCACTAGGTATGATGTTTTTTATTGTTGTTATAGTTCTCATTAGAGCCTGATTAACATCAAATACATGTGAGACGAAAAGTGGGGAGTAAGTATAGCTGCTTACCATCTTTATTCAGCAATCAGAAGGAATGGGGAACTAAAATTAATTGCCCATTTACCAATTGTAAGCCATTTTCATTAAATATTTAATCCTCATAATCATAAAAAGGAAGACATTTCCATTTTTTTCAGATATATAGGCTGAGACTCTAAGTTAGCACTGTCAAGTAGAACTCTCATTAATGATGGGATTATTATATATCTGTGCTCTGCAATATGCTGTTGAGCACTTGAAATGGGGCTAGTGTAAATAAAGAACTAAGTTTTAAATTTTATTTATTATAGTTAATTAAATTAATGTAGCCATGTGTAGCTAGTAGTTACCATATTGGGCAGCCTAACTCGAAGAGCTTAGGTAACTTGCCCAGATTTAGATAGTATATTCCACAACTTGAATTCAAAACCAGGTCTGTAGAACTCCTAAACCAATGTTTTTTTCCCCCATTATGCCACATTGCCTCATCAAAAAGGTCAAGGTGGATGGACCCTGCCCTACTGAGTAGAAAATGTAGTGAAGGTACTTAGGCATTTTTCAAGTTGTGTTAACTTTTTAAACCACAGTGGTTCAGTTAATCAATACAGACTCTAGAGCACTAGATCATAATTATCAAGCAATACCTACGAATTTATTTTATAGTCTGTATTTGTTATTATTACAATATGTGAAGTAATATGATTGCACTCTGAGAACATTAGGTAGTTGGAAAATTTTCAAATATTAGCATATTTTGAAAGTGTTTTTCTTATACCTAGAGAGTGTGGTCTAATCAGGTGGTTTATACATAGCTTTTAAATCTTGTAACAATTGACATCTTTCATATAATCACTACAGAGCTTTATTAACAAAATTGCTCATGTATGTGGGAGGGCATCCTTGCTGGCATCAGTTTTAATATGATTTTTTATTGATACCTGACAAAGGTATGGAGTGGAAATCTTGTTATTTCATGAGTGAATACCAACTGAACATAAAAAATCAAAAGTGATGTCTTTTGGGAAGGCAGGTCTAGATAAATCATTTTGTGATGCTGACATACTACTAGAGTGAGGCTTTAAGCAGGGAAAATAGTGAACAAAGTTTCTCAGATTAGAGTTGAGTCTTCATTTTACTCTGTATTTCTGGAATCTCAATCTAAATCAGAGTGATGGCTAGTTTTAACAGGAAATTGCTTAATTTGTTCCTGTAGCTCTCCATAATCTGCTCAGAGGATATTTAATAATGTGTCAAAAATGAAATACAGGCACTACTATCAGAGAATGTTTAGATTTGGCCCGTATTTCTTCCGGTTCTTAAACAATTACAGTTGTATGTAAGCCAAAGAGACCTCTTTCCTTTGGATGTCCTTTGTTGATTTCAGCAAGGCTCCTTTCCCTTCTAAAGAATAAAATTCTTAAAATATTTGTTCCTTGGAAAACTGTTTATTTGGCCTACTGAATGGATAATCTTTGGGAATTATTTTGGTACCTGAATAATTACTACAACACTTTGTTCTTAGAGCCAGTGATTTTCCTGCATTTTTATTTCAAATCAAGTTATATCCAAAACAAAGGTCATTTTTGGCTTTAGACTAAGAATGAAACAGGCAAAACAGGAATGCATTGGGAAAATTAGGGGCAAAGAATTTGTAATGAAAGGCAATTATTTTAATAAATAATGTAAATAAAATTGTATTTCAAGATGCAACCTAATTCTGCCAGTACTTCAAATCACCCTTTCCTTTAGTTTCCCCATTGTATTCATCAATTTGTAATATACTATATAATTTATTTATTGTGTTTATTGTCTGTCTCTGCTCCACTCGAATGTCAGCTCCATGAGAGCAAGAATCTTTGTTTTGTTCACCGGTGTATCCTAAGCACTGAGACCAGGGTCTGGCACATAGTAGTTGCTCAGTCAGTATTTGTGGACTGAATGAATTGCATGATCTATCCCACTTTGTCCTTCAAATATTGTATTCACTTCTTCCTAGTAGTTATTATATTGCTGTATTCCGTATGAAGTAGGAAGTTAATTAATTGGTAAAAATAGTACTCCACCATATAGCATGAGAAGTTTAGGAATTATATCCTAAAAATGATTGAAGAAGTAATTTTGAATGCTTGAGTTTTTAATAAGTTTAAATGAAACCTATAGTGTTCCTCAGAGGTCCCCCCCCCAAGTTTTACAGGAAATGGAGGATGGAGAGCTTTTCAATTAATATATGTATTTTTGATACATCTTTCTCAGATGGGAAAGCTGACAAGCATGCCTGCAGGTCTGATGTGTGCCTCTATGAGTGTGCATGCAGCCAAAGAAGAGGAATCCAAAAAGCAGCTAGTGAAACCAGAGCAGGTAAGTTGCCCACAAATGTTTGTGGATTATAAATGTGATGCAAAAGCTGTGATTTTGTTGTTGTTGTTACCTCTGTTCATCAAAAATGTCTTTGAAATATTTGTTAGGCACATTTTATAAGCTGAGAGAAATAGTTATAAGGTGTCTCAAAATAAACACTGTATTATATTTAATCCAAACATCTAAAATCCATATCCAATAAAAAATAATTGGTGATTTTTCTTAATGAATAATCAATGAGTAGTACAGGGTCTTAGTACTTCTAAGCAGTCCAGTTTTTCTTTCTTCAAAATGTTATACAGGTACGCCTGATATTTGCAAGACTTAGTTTAAGAAATTCATTAAGGTCTCAGTTTTGAAAGTGATCTTAGAGATTTTCTAATTCAGCCTTCTGTATGTTACTGTAATCCCCTTTACCATAGGCACACTAAGTGGTCATTTATCTTCTACACCAGCGGTTCTCAACCTTCCTAATGCCGCGACCCCTTAATCCAGTTCCTCATGTTGTGGTGACCCCCAACCATAAAAGTATTTTCATTGCTACTTTATAACTGTAATTTTGCTACTGTTATGAATCATAATGTAAATATCTTTTTGTTTTCCGATGGTCTTAGGCGACCCCTGTGAAAGGGTCGTTCGACCCCCAAAGGGGTCACGACCCACAGGTTGAGAACCACTGTTCTACATGAATAAAACTCTTTAAGTAAAGGAACCTAAGGCAGCCCATTCCATTTTCTGGCAGTTCTTTCAATTTAAGATCCTTCTTTAGGTCAGACACAAACCTGTGTCATAATAAGTTCTACACATTAACTCTGTATCTCTTGCATTGGTACCACACAGAAAATTTCTCATCTCTTTTCCACAAAACAACTCTTCAAATGTCAGTTACATTTTAATTCGTTTTGCTTCCTGGATAAGTATATTAGTAACTTTAACCATTCTTCATATGTCACAGCTTTGAGTTCCTTCACTATGGTGATCATTCTCTGCCAAACACATTAAGGATGGTTAGCATTTTCTTCAGGTGTAAATATTTTGACCATTGCTGGATAGAGTCAGACTCTGACTTCTCTTGTTCTAGATAATATATTTCAATTGAAGCTGCCTAATATTACATTTGCTTTTATATGCAGGGGGTGCCAAAAAATGTATACACATTTTAAGAAAGGAAAAAACTGTGTTAAAATTATAATACAATGAACGATGCTAGCATTCATTTGACAAATGCCATCTTTGAGCAAATGTCATACTACACAATGCTACTGTAATTCAATTCAACCTCGAAAAGTAATACATAGATAACATCTCTTAAAATGTAACATTTTTTTGGCACCCTCGGTATATACATTTGTTTTGTGTCCTGGCAATCAACCTTATGACCTTTGACCGTGACATAGTAAACTTGCAGTTCTCTAAAATTCATTAAACATTTTTTACATGAGCTACTGGTAAGCTATGCCAAGCAGAAAACAAAGCCATGGAGCTTGGCTGCGTCCCCCCAACCTCCCAGAGCTTGCAACAGGCTACAGAAAAAACTGTAGCAGTGTCAGCTTAAAGAGAAGAATATCTACAGCACCGAGAAATAGACAGTTCCTGAATGGCAGATGCACACTGTGGTTAATCCCAGTAAAGAGGGTGGAGATATAGGGGCAAGGCAGCTGTGGTCTGAAAGTCACCATTACTCAGAGGAGAACAAGGCCACAAACACCGGTGGCCTCTCCCAGCCCAACCCAATCCCACCTTTCCCAGCTGATCCCAGCAGGGACACCCAGGACTGCCCAGCACAGCTCTGTATCTGGCTGCAGGGGCAGCACTTGGATTTCAGTGGCTCAGAACCCCATTGACCACCTCATCCTCCCATGGGGGTGGTGTCCTGAGACTGAGGCGACCTGGTTACCGAGGAAATGCTTACCTTCCTAGGAAATCTTTCACCATGAGAAGCCGGAACAAAGCAAGAGAAAATGAAAAATGCCAGCACTACCTACTGGAGAGCAAAAGAAAGACCACTTCGTATCAACCTGCTGCAGAATTTTTTTCTGTAGATTCCTAGGAAGAGAAATATCCATCAATTAACCATGAATAACCAAGGTAACAAGACAGTTCAGAAAGAAAATGAAAAATCTCCAGGAAATAAACTTAAAGACATGAAAATACAAGGTCGGACAATTAAGTTCATGAACTCATCCTAGAAAAAGTGCTACATACCTCATTGCTGAATATTACTGCGGCCACCTTCAAAGTACTCGCCTTGGGAAGCTATGCACAGATGCCAGTGCCTAGTTCACCCTTCAAAGCAATTTTGGAACTCTTTCTGGAATGGCCATCAGAGCTGTTGTTATATTACCCTTGGTGTTCTGAATGTCATCAAAATGTCTTCCTTTCAATATTTCCATTATCTTTGGGTAAAGAAGTCATTGGGGGCTAGATCAGGTGAGTAGGGAGGGTGTTCCAATACAGTTATTTGTTTATATTGTTTTTACTGGCTAAAAACTTCACAAACAGTGCAGTGTGAGCTGGTGTATTGTTATGATGCAAGAGCCATGAATTGTTGGCAACAAGTTCAGGTCGTCTAACTTTTTCATGCAGCCTATTCAGCACTTCCAAATAGTAAACTTGGTTAACTGTTTGTCCAGTTGGTATAAATTCATAATGAATAATCCCTCTGATATCAAAAAAAGGTTAGCAACATTATTGCAACAAGTTCACAAACTTAATTGTCAGAGCCAGAGCTCGTATGTGACTTAAATGACAGAGAATTCAAGGGTGCACTTCAGAAAAAGCTCAACGAGATACAAGAAAACTCAGATAGGCAGTTTAATGAACTCTGAAATAAAATCAGTGAATAAAATGAATACTTTACCAAAGAGATTGAAATTTTAAAAAAAGGAACCCAGTAGAAATTTCGGAGCTGAAGAACTCCATAAAAGACATGAAGAATGAAAAGGCCAGCTTAGGAAATAGAGCTGACTAGATGGAAAAAAGAATTAGTGATACTGGAGATAGAAATCTGGAAATGACACAGATGGAAGAAGAGAGAGACTTGAAAGTTAAAAGAAATGAAAGAACTTTACAAGAACTACCTGACTCCATCAGAAAGAGCAACATAAAAATAATGGGTATACCAGAAGAAGAGAGGGAGAAGGGCACAGAGCCTATGCAAACACATAGTCCATGAGAACTTTTCATACCTCTAGAAAGACCTGGATCCTTGAAAACGAAGCAAACAGAACACCTAATTATCTCAATCATAAAAGGCCATCTCCAAGGCACATTATATTGAAACTGTCAAAAATTCATGACAAAGAATTCTCAAGGCAGCCAGGGAAAATAAGATGGTAACCTACAAAGGAAAACCAATTACATAATCATTAGATTTTTCAGCAGAAACTCAACAAGCCAGGAGGGAGTAGAATCAAGTATTCAAACTATTGTAAGAGAGAAATTACCAGCCACGAGTAATCCAGCAAAGATATCCTTTAGACATGAAGGGGTGGTAAAGACCTTTGCAGACATAAAGAAGCTGAGGCAATTTTGCACGAGGCCTGCATTACAGGAACTACTGTCTTTTCCCAGTATGTACTTACGTGACTGGACATTTTGGACTCAGTTGCAGGTACCTTTACACCTGTTTAACTTTGATCTAGTATCATGCCAGCCTGTTGATATCTAGTTGTGATTATTGATTCTGTTCACCATTGTACTTCTTATCTTTTCCAGCCTTAAGTCACCCGTAAGATTTATCTACATACTTAAAAATGTATACTTGAGTCAGACAGGACTGAATCTGAATCTTGACTCCACCACAGATAGTTGGATGAGTATGGACAGAATTCTTATTGGTGGCATAAATATTCTGTTGCATGAGTGTACCATTATCAAATGTACAATTTCTATAATTTTTAAAAATGTAGCATATTTCCAATAATTTTTTATTGTAATAATGCATTGTCAAAACACCTTATACATAAATCTGTATGTACATTTACAACTATTTCCTTATAATAAATTTCTAGAAATGGAATTATAGGTCAGAATGCATGAAAAATATCAATACGTTGCCAAATTGACATGCATAAAATTCAACAAAAAATATTTTCTGAGCTCTTCTTGCATGTGTGTGAAGCATGGTTGTAAGCACTGGGTAAAGTTTTATTAATTTTTATTAGCATTCTAGGATAGAGTCACTTCCCTACATACTTAACTGTCTCTCATTATTCTTTCTCCTTTTTATTAGTGTTAGAGAGATGATGTTTTTAAGTCTGCCTTGACAGTCCCATCTTTGGAAAGCTCAAAATCTAGGTAGGAGGATAAGTAGCATTTGATCCTAATAGTTGAATTTACATATTACTGAATTTTAAAATAAATTTGTGCTCTTTACTGTATTATGAAATCCACGGGATTCCTTGATATATACTGTTTTCCCCAGTACATTAATCCGTATTTTGCCATGTATAATGTGCCCCCATGTATAATGTGCACCCACATTTTTGGCCCAAACTTTCAGGGAAAAAATATTTCATTTTAATTTTTTAATTTATATTTGTTTACATTTAGGTACTTGTTTTTTGTATTATAAAGGAATTTTAGCATTTATTTTTAAACATATTATGGTACAAGAAATTTTATGTAACAAATAATTACAAAACACTAGAACAGATATAAGGTACAAGAAATTTTATGTACCGGTAACTAATTTATGATATTTATGCATCACAGAAGACCAAGAAATTTTTGTTGTTGCAAGTTCGTCGTAAGTTCAACACAACTGATTATGGTATTCCAGGGTATTATTTTGCATACGGATATCATTATTAATATCTACAGTTACACTTTTAACTCATAAGCATACATAAGAGAATTAAAAACATTTATATAGATATGGAATTAGTACTACCCAGGTATAAAGTGAATCCTTATTTTTATTTATTTATTTTTTTAAAGATTTTATTGGGGAATTGGGAGAGGGAACAGCATTGGGGACTCGGGGAGAGGGACAGACAAGTTGCTGTCCTTTTGTTCTTTAGTCTAGTTGTGGAGGATGTCATTTCAGTGGCCCATGTTGGTATTGTGATCATTGAACTCTTCCCAGCTGAGGCAGATCGGTTGCCAGCCATTGGACAGCCGCTCAAGGAGGCTCACTGCCGCTCATGCTGGCTGCCAGCCACTCATGGTAGCTCACGACAGCCCACTGCAGCCCCACTGCAGTCTATGCCATCACCAGCGACTCACGGCAGCCCACTTCCAGGTCGAGCTGTTGTTCACCATCTTAGCTGTAGAGGGCACAGTGTCACTGGCCCACGTGGGATCTGAACTGGTGGCTCTGCTGCTCAGAGCTCATGCTCCCAAGCCAACACTTAACCAACTAGCCACTGGGCCGGCCCCCATGTGCATCCTTATTTTTTTCCTCAAATTTGGGCAAAAGCGTGTACATTGTACATGGAAAAATATGGTAAATAAAATTTAATTACTTGTTAAAGTTGGTTCCCCACTAAGTGCTAGGGATTATTCACAAAGTTCGGATCCAATCCTTGAGGAAATTAGAATTTCTGAAGGAATGAAAATGTGATTTGCATGCAGCATTTCCAGGTACTTTTATTGTGTGAGGTGAATTATGCCTCTGTTTAAATCTATTTACAGTAAAGCTTCTACTAAACCGAAACAGTATGAATGAAGTGTTCTGGTTAGTTGAATCTTTTGGTAAACTTGTAGCTAACCAGAAAGTCTTTTTTTAGTTAAATATCTTTTTTTAAAGTATCACCATATCCCTGCCTTATTAAGTACTATCTAGCAAATATAATTAAATCTTTATTAGAAAATTCTGGAGAGCTATGGAGTGATCATTTTTTAAACTATGAAATTTGCAGTGTTCAGATCTGTAAAATGATTGACAATTGGGCTATGTGTATATACAGTTGGCCATACACTGGATGTTTCTTAAGTGTTTCTATGATGTGAGTTTGTCTTATTTTCTTGTTATTTGCTTGTTTTCGCCAAAAATAACAGAAAAGAATATTGATTTGAGCATTCTAGTTACTTTGGTTCAATTTAATCTAAATGTGGTTTTATAGCTTACTGAATCTAATTGTAATTTCTAGTTGAGTACAAGCAAGTTCTATCTATACAATAAGTGACATTTAAGCCCAAGGGCCTCAGATCTATAATGAGATTGTTCTTCCCTCAGTGGAGACAGAATTCTCACAGTAGAGTTGAATTTTTTTTAACTTTGTAGAGATATTTTTGACAAATAAAAATTGTATATATTTAAGGTATACAGCTTGATGTTTTGACATGAATATACATTATGAAATTATCACCACAATCAAGCTAATTAACATATTTGTCACCTTACTTTGTTACCATTTTCTTCTGTGTGTGTGTGTGTGTGTGTGTGTGTGTGTGTGTAACATTTAAGAGCTATCCTGTTATCAAATTCAAGTATACAATACAGTATTGTTAACTGTAGTCACCATGTTATACATTAAATTTCTGAACTTATTGTTCTGGCATTGTCTTTGACCTCCCCATTTTCCCCTCCACTCCACCCCTGGTAACCACTATTTCACTTCCTGCTTCTGAGTCTAGTTTAGATGCTACATGTAAGTGAGATCATACAGTATTTCTCCTTCTGTGTCTGGCTTATTTCACTCAACATAACATCCTCTAGCTTCATTCATGTTGTCAAAAATGGGAGGATATCCTTCCCATTTTGATAAGGATTGCATCAAATATATAGATTACTTTGGATAGTACGGACATTTTAACAATATTAACTTCTCCAATCAATGGACATGAATATCTTTCCATTTATTTGTGTCTTCTTCAGTTTTTTCTTTATTTATTTATTAAATTTATTGGGGTGACATTGGTTAGTAAAGCTATATAGGTTTCAAGTGTACATTTCTTCCATTTCTTTTATCAGTGTCTTATAGTTTTCAGTGTCTAGGTCTTTCACCTACCTGGCTAAATTTATTCCTAGGTGTTTTATCCTTTTTGCTTCAATTGTAAATAAGATTGTTCTATTAATTTCTCATTTTGATAGTTTGTTATTAGTGTATAGAAATGCTACAGATTTTGATATATTGATTTTGTTTCCTGCAAATTTACTGAATTTGTTTATTATTCCTAACAGTTTTCTGTGAAGTCCTTAGAGTTGTTAATACATAATATTGTGTCATCTGCCAATAATGAGAGTTTTACCTTTTCCTTTGGTTTTCATAGACAATAATTTTGGGGATTCTTCTCCCCTGTGCAGAATCTAAGGGTTGAGGTACCTGATGTGGAGCACAAGCCCCTCGCTCCTCAAGGAATAGTTGTGTATTTTGAGATCCCTCCTGAGTGGATCCCTGAACCTAAGGTGGGATAGTTTTGTGGTTGGTTGGTTGTTGACGAGACCATGTCACTGCTTCCCCTGTCTTAGTGCTGCCCTTTTATTCTTTGTGTAGGGGCTCAGTTTCTGGCTTCTGAATAGTCTTTATAAACAGCTTACCAGATCATTTTTGCAATTTTAAGATGAATAATTTTTTTAAAATATATTATTATTAGTTTTAGTTGTTTTTAGCAGGAAGATTGATAAAGATTTCTATTCTGCATTACTGCTGGAAAAGTAATTTCAGTTATTTTATATATATATATATATATATATTAATTGTATTGGGGAATCGAGGGAGGGGAACAGCGTTGGGGAATCGGGGAAAGGGAGCAGACAAGTTGCTGTCCTTTTGTTTAGTTGTGGAGGAAGTCGCTTCACTGGCCCATGTTGGTATTATTATTGCGCTCTTCCCGGGAGAGGCAGTCGCTCGCCGGCCATTGGACGGCGGCTCACAGCAGCTCACGAAAGCTCACACCCACTGCTGGCCAGCCCCACTGCAGCCTACGACGTCGCTGGTGACTCATGGCAGCGTAGCTCCAGGTCGAGCTGTTGTTCACCATCTAAACTGTAGAGGGCACAGTGTCACTGGCCCTCATGTGGGATCCGAACCGGGGCCCTGCTGCTCAGAACTGGTGTCCCAAGCCAACTCATAACCAACGTGCCACTCGGCCGGCCCAGTTATTTTATATTTTTGACATGAACTGTTTATTTTTATTCTAGCTCCCCATATATACTGCACCACCTCTTCAGTCTAAATATGTTGAAGAGCAGCCTGGTAATTTACAAATGGGCTTTGCTTCCATCCGTACTACAACTGGTCGTTATATTGGCTGGTGCAAGGTAAGTCAGTTCTAATAGTTGTTTAATGTTGGAGGTTTCTGATTTGTATTACATATCAGTTGTTGCAGTTACCCATCGATGTATAACAAATTACCCCCAAACTTAGTGATTAAAAACAGTAACCATTCTATTATATGTCATAATTTTGTGAATCAGGAATTTGATCAGAGTTCAGACAGGTGATTCTCCTGTTGCATATGGTGTTGACAGAGGTTCCCCAGTGGTACTCATTAGGTGGGCAGTCTGATCTAGAGGGTGGAAAACAGCTTCAGTCTCATCTCTGGCAACTTGTCACAGATGCTGGAAGGCGGGGCTTAGCTGGGAATGTTGACTGAAGCACCTACACATGGTGTCTCAGGGAGGTGGCCAAATAACTTCCATGTGCAGTTCAGGGCTCCTATAGAAAACGTCTCAAGAGGCCCTACAGGATTTGCCAGGCTTCTTACCCATCCTCAGATGTGCAAGAACGTCACTTCTGCAGCGTTCTCTTGTCAAATCAAGTCGCTAAGGCCCACCCAGTTTTAAATGGAGGGGAAATAGATGCCCCCTCTCCATATGAGTATTAGCAAAAAAAATTGTGGCCATATTTAATCTACTGTACTACTGCATAGATTAAACTAGTTCAACAAGCATTTATGTCACCTAACATGTACAAAATATTGTTTGGCCTTTTACCCGAAATTCTGAAATTACTTCTGAATTGTTCCTTATTTGACTAAGCAAAATGTTCATCTGTTTTGTTTAGTTTGTAAGACCATTTGACCATTGTCAGCCATTTGGCAAAATAGAATTCACCTTATTTTAATACTTAGCCTTCAGTCAGCATTATCCAGCAGCAGAGGGGTAGAGTAAGTTGATACAATACTGTTGTTTCATTATCATCACATCAACATAAGTGTGTTACTGTCAACATCTCCAGTGTCAGTGTCGTAATGACAATGTTGGTACCATTGTTCTCATCATTCTGACCTAATAACTATATAACTTTTCATCAAACCTAGCCTATCCAATTGTGAACCTTTGTGCTCCTTTGTTTCTAATCCATTACTTTTAAAAAGAAAATTCTAATGACCTTATGAAATACCAAATCTGAGAACTGTGGTCATTCCAGATGATATTTTAAACATCTGATGAATATATGGTGTGACTTTTGAAAAATTTTGCCTGTCAAATAATTCTAATAGTACCAGTTATACTACACACTTAATAGTTTGAGCTCAGTGGGAATTATCTTAAGTAATTAGGGTCTGAATTATGCCCCTGAGGCTATATGCCAACAGCTGGATGATTCACATTTAAGTCTCCTGAGACCTAATTTTCCATAGTGTTCTCAAAGGTGTTTTCAGTGAGGTAAATTATTCCTGAGAGATCCTTAAATTGCTATTGTTACTGTCCCCCAAATTAAGACTGAAAGTACTTTATATTCTGTTAATATGCTGAAATGAATAGGTTTCATTTCATGAAGAAGGGCACTTTCTAATGCATTTCATCTTCAATGTAAACAATGTTTCCTCTCTAAGTCTCCCCTAAAAACGTAATATATTCTTTAAAAATTACTTCAGACTCAAATTACATTCTGCATTAAACTTTGAATCATGTAGGGTGAATTCAATTTCTAGTCCTACTCCTTAATGATGTTTTGAATTTTAGGTAGCAGTGACCCCCAGTGGTCAAAGTGAATTACTAAACACAGCTAAGGAAAATTTTCCCAAAGAAATGACGAGTTTTGTTCCTCACCAGTTTCGTGGTTCTCAATTAACTGATCAATAGGTGTTATATGAATGTGAAGTTTTCTCAAGAGATAGTCTCTAAAGAGAAGTCACTTAGTGTCAGCTTCGGTCTCTTATGGTTTGTACAGTTTAAGACCATGATGAACAGGATGAACCTCCACATCTCTGATCATTAAAAATATCTCTGAGACAAAGTTAATAATACCAAAATAACTCAATAGCAGTAACATATTTCTTTCCTGTGTAATATACTCATTTTTCTTTTATTTGCTTTGAAAATCTCTTTTGTTGTTTTTACCCCATGATTTGATAGCAGCTGGTTCAGAAAAGGAGACCATATACGTATTTGGATTGCATTTTCTGGTTCCTTCAATAGAGTACAATGTGACTATGGGCAGTTACTATGCGTAAATCATTTGATACCTTCAGTTTTCTTTTGATGTAATTAAGAGAGTACCTTATTGCTCAATAAATGTGTGTAAAAATATTTCTTGCATTAAAATAAATTAGAAACAAGTAAAAGGAAAAACTTGATTTAAAGCTATAATCCCTCCAATGGGTTCATATAATCTTGATTTGTAGAGAATTTGTGTTCCTATTTAAAAACAAGATGGACACTAGCCTGTGTGGGATGATTTCTATCTTGAGATAAATGTCTTGTTTAGATTTTTTTTCTCATTCTAATGCACGCTTGAAAAAGGGAGAAGGTGAAATTTTCTTTAGGGTTTTTGTTGTTTTCTCCACAAATCATTATGTTGTTGCTACTGCATCTTTATTGATCAGATGTTGCTTCTAAACTGAAATATACCTCTCTTCATGTTTTATTTAAATTTCATTCATTTTTCTAAGCCATTATTAAATAAGGTGATAAGACTTTGTATTTCTGCAATAATGTTTATAAGAGCTCTAATTATTTTATAGGTACTAGTTTACCCATTTATATGAGGGAAGTAGTAAACAAGTATTATCCATGTTAAATACAATAAAAAGCAAGAAGTGAAGAGAAGTTCAACAAGTTCACTATCCTCATAGTGAATAAATAGGGAAGCTAGATTTAGATTTGGGTGCAATGCTAAGTCAACGTTTTAATGTAATCTTAGAGATGTGGACTATTTGATCTAATTATAAACATCTTCAACAATGCAGATATCCTTCCCCCCCCCTTTTCACTTAGGGTGTTTATGTCTTTGTGAAAAATGGGATAATGGATACAGTACAATTTGGAAAAGGTAGGTGAGTGAACCATCCATAATTAGGAATGTTCTATTGTGTTTTTAATTTGCAAGGTTTAAATGTGAGAAAAATAAACATGATATGTTATCCATTATCATATTTTACCAACTGAGAAGATACTCTGTATAGCAATTTATGATAATAATAACAGAGCAATAGTATCTATTATTTATTTAGCTGTTCTTATATGCTAAGGCACTATGATAAGTATTTTACATAATTTATCTAATTTTTATAGCAGTTTTGAGACTGTTGGTATTATAATTATTCCCATTTTATAGATGAGGAACCTGGGGTTTAGAAAGATTAAGTAGGTTACCAAGGTCACAAAGCTTTTAGATGGCAGCACCTGGACAAACTGAGGTCTGTTTTATATTATATACTCATAAAGTATAAATTAGAAACATACCTCCATTGTTATCAATTAATTTTAAAAAGTGCTATTTGCTGTTAAAATAAATAGTATTTTGCTGTTGATTGCTA
Source organism: Hipposideros armiger (assembly GCF_001890085.2). Classification (NCBI taxonomy): domain Eukaryota; kingdom Metazoa; phylum Chordata; class Mammalia; order Chiroptera; family Hipposideridae; genus Hipposideros; species Hipposideros armiger. Next base: position 51,289 of record NW_017732911.1, read on the forward strand.
GGAAACACTGTACCAATCAGTCACCCTAAAATATTTGAGTTAATTTTCGAAAGCTGTTGTATTTGAGTCTTTATTTTGATAATAGTGTTTGGCAGCAGCTACAAATGCCTGATGTTTTTGGCCTAAGCCAGTTGTCAAAATAAATGTGTATGAAGGACACAGAGATCAGCTAAAATTTTAAATGTTTCCATGATGTTGATGACCTGTATATGTATTATTATTATGATGTAATGTATGTAGGAATTAATTCCAAATTATATCCCTCATCAATCTTGATGGGTGTGATTAAATAAGTGATTGCCATTAAATAATTAACTATGACAGAAGAGAATGTTTGTGTACTGTATGGAACCAGAAACAATTTAAATATATAAAAAGCCAAGAAATCTGGACTTCTGCCCACTCTCCATCTACTTTTTGTCTAGGATCACTTCTCAACCTGATCATTGGTTTTAACCAAGACCAACGGCTGCTCTGAGGTTACTGAGGATTAGTGGCAAGCAGGGTCTAGTGGCTGTATGTATCCCTGGACTGTTATTCAAAGTTCCCTAATAAAGTAACTATTTCAGTTCTTACCTGATCCTACCAATGTTTGGGCAGTTAAGACTAGAAGCATTTCCATCATAGGGATGTAATACATATACAATCAGGAATTTATAGTAATCAATATTAAGTTGAGAACTCTAGCATCATATTTCATTGAAGAGTAATAATGGCCTGAATTATTAAGAAAATAAACATCATGAAATTAGCTATGGGAGGAAGATTTTATTTTGTAACATGTAACTATTATAACTAGCTTTTTAAGTTGCTATTCAAACCATTGTTTTGTGTAGCTCTTCCTTTGAAGAGTGTTTAAACCATGTGCGATTATCTTAGCGAATCTCTTTAACTTTTCTGTATCATACCTATATAGAATGCCCAGTTGTAGTAAGTCATTTATATTAATTTTTAACTGATTTCTTGAGATGCGTATGTTTATCTGAAGAATCCACCACAAGATTTTCTTCCGAAAATTGGAGTGATTACAGTTTCAGGATTGGCAGGCTTGGTTTCAGCAAGAAAAGGTAGGGTTTAAAAGTATATATTCTCTCTTTCAATTCCATTATATTAATTTTTGAATTTTTCTGTCACTGGAAAACCTCATATCCTTTATTGAATATTATTAGGATAGGCTACCATAAAAAATATTTAGATTCTATAGTACAGCATGTTTACTTGTATTAAAAACTTTTTGTGTTTTCAAAAATATAGCTATTCCAAAATATGTTCATCATTAATTGTTAGAAATGTAAATGAAAACCACAATAAGATACCACTACACACCTATTAAAATGTCTAAAATTAAAAAGAATAACCCTACCAAGTATAGTTAAGAATGTGGAACAACTGAAACTCATACATTGCTGGTGAGAATACAAAATGGTACAGTCATTCTGGAAAATAGTTTGACAAAACTTTGTTACAAAGTTAAAGATACACTTACCATGTGACCCAGTAATCCCACTGTGGGTCTTTACTCTGGAGAAATGAAAAATCTATGCACAAATGTTAAGAGCAACTCTATTCATAATCACCAAAAGCTGGAAACAGCCTAAATGTTTTTCAACAATAAACTAACCTGTGGCACATCCATACAAAGTAATACTACTCAGTAACAAAAGGAATGAACCATTGATATAGACAACAATCTTGATGTATCTGAGTTTAAGAAGCCAGTCTAAAAAAGTTACATACTGTGTGATTCCATTTATATGAATTTCTCAAAAAGACAAAACTATTGTGACAAGGAAAAGGTCAGTGGTTCCCTGGGGTTAGGAGTGGGAAGGAGGTGTGACTATAAAGGGAGAGCATGAGATATTTTTAGAAGCAATAGAACTGTTCCATATCCTGATTGTAGTGGTGGTTACATGACTCTATACATACAGTAAAATTGATAGAACTGTTCACCAAAAAAGTTGAATTTCCTGTATGATCATTTAAAAAGAAAAATTTTTAAATATAGAGCTGGTCCTATTAAAATTGTAATTTGTCACTATGTTTCCCATCGTCTAGATAACTTTGCTTTGTAAAAGATCTTAAGAGTCTGTAGCTATCAAAAAAAAGAGGTATATAAATGTCTAATCACTATGTTGCTTTGTACACCAGAGACAAACAAACAATAAATAAATAATGAAAAAAAAGACCTTGAGAGTTTTATGTTAATGTAAAAATGTGTACTAACCACTCAAACTACTTTTCCCTGCTTAGTTGTGACAACCCATATTCTGGGGGCTATATTAAGGATTTGAGACAGAGATACTGACCTCTCAGAAAAATTTTTATTCCCTCTTGTTCTCATCCTGACCAAGATTGCTGGAACTGACATCAGCCAACTCAGAATGGAGTTTAAAAAGTAGACAGCTCACTCACTACTCTCATTCAACACGTGAGACTTGATATAGTCAAATTTTTTTCCCTCTCTTTGCACTCTGTATCCCTACCAACTTAGTCCTTCCTTCCCACTAATCACTCATGTAGAGGGTCTCCAAGACTACCCCCAGGTTTGACAATTAGCTAGGAAGACTCAGAGAACTCAGCCTATGTGCATAGTCATATTCATGGCTAAGGTTTATTACAGTGAAAGGATGCAATGTAAAATCAGCAAAGGGAAAAGGCACATGGGGCAAAGCTTAGAGGAAACTAGGCACGAGCTTCCAAGAACTTCCACAAGCTTCCAAGACTCCTCTCCCAGTGGAGTCATATAAGATGCACTTAATTCCTTCACTAATAACTTGTGACGATATATGTGAGATGTCGAGCAGGGAAGCTATTAGAGACTAAGTGGCCAAGGTTATTTTGGGGGGCAGGTCACGTAAGCGCTGTCTGTTTAGCGTCTACCAAAATTCCAGACTCCCAGAAAGAAAGTAGTTGTTCAGCATAAACCACATTATTATGCAAACTGTTTAGGCACAGTGTACCACTCTTATTAATCAGGGAATGTTTTCTATCAGTGGAGGGAACTGATTACCAGTCAAGATCCCAGGTACCTCCCAAGGGCCAGCCTTGCAAGCAGGCCTTTCTACCAATGGCAGTCTCAGGCATACTATGTTAACTCTTTTCTGCACACCATTGAATAACTATCTTTTTTTAAAATAACTCTTTCATGAGCATGTGGTGAATTTTATATTTGCCCATCTTCTACCCTTGGTTATGGAAATCCTCTCAGAAGGCATTACTGCCTCCCCTCCTCAGCCAATCCCTTACTAAGCTGATGCAGTTGTTTCATCAGTAGCCATTTGGTAACTTTCTATCTCCCCTGTGTCCACAACTCAGTTGTCAGTCATTGTTCCAAAACTAAATTACATGTGGTTGGAAGTCACAGTTCTGAATCAGTCTGGAATCTGATATCAGATAACTGGTGGTTGGTTTGCCCAGCTTTAGTTCTTAAGGTAAACTTAGCTCGATGACAGCTAATCAGGTACAAAACCTCTGTGAACTACAAGAACATTCCAACATTAACTCTAGCATATATATCTCGTCCCAATAGACCTTACACTCCTTACAGCTAATATTAATGACTCCTTATATCTCAATTTTTATTCTTACACTGTGAACAAGTTCTAATTGAATACGTATTGTAAATTATTAGGAAAGAATTGAAAACCAAGATCAGTACATATAGAAATAAGACTCATATAATTAAAATTTGAAGGAAATTGGCCAAAACACATTACTCAATTGTCAATGAGAAACTCACAATCCACTTGTAAGAGAAAATGTTCCTTAGGTCACTTGCAATATTCCCAAATGTCAGAGCTAGAATAATATAACCTAGTGTTTTTGAAACTTCAGATCTTAACCTACTAGTAGGTAGTGAAATAAACATAGTGAATCTCAGGAAGCATTTTATTAAAAATAAAATAGAGGAGAGTAGCAAATATCAGACTGTTTTGTACTTAATGTGAGTAAATATCATGAAAAGTTGGTTTCATTGGAGAGAGGGGAGAGAGAGAGAGAGGTCACAGGCCAATGTAAATTTTATTTTATAATATGAATCAAGGTAAAAAAAGTTTGAAAGCTGTTAATGTATCTGTTATGCTACAGATAGAGGTCCAAAGAAAAGAAATCACTCAAAGTTATAGTACATTGTAAATAGCTAGTTAGGGGCTGTGTCTAGAGCCCTTTCCTGCTTATGAGATTAGGGCTATTGAACCCAAATGAAATGTATTTTACTGTAGACTGGCCTTTAATATCAAGTAAAGAGAGTATAAATGTAAGTCTTTTTAACATTTAAAATGAAACATCAAGGGAAAACTGCCATCTTCCCAGTTTAGGAGCAGCACAACTAGGGGAGTTTGGCTGAGTCGAGGAAACCTACATCAAGAGATGATAGGCCAATACAATCAACAACCAAACTATAGATACTAGAGTAATAGTGAGCAGGATTAAAGGAGCAACTTAGGACATGTTTTTTTGTTTGTTTGTTTTGTTTTGTTTTTTTAAGCTGAGCGATCCTGCCACCTGTTGGCAGCTCAGCGGCTGCTCAATTTGGACCGGGAATCGCACTGCTGTTGCTCAGAGCTCAAACTCTTGAGCGAGCTCTTAACCAGCTGAGCCACCGGCCGGCCCCATACATGTTTTAATATACCGAGACCCTCTTTCCCAGTACCACAAAAACCAGTCTACTATTTCTGAAGAAAAAAAGTAGAGGTGTACCCACCTCCCCCAAGCTCAGTCTATTGTAGACAAGACTTTAGAAGGCCTCCTTGCTAATAGTTAAACCAGACAGAGCAATTCCTCATTTTACCTTCCCTACACTGTAAAGTTGCCTACAAACATTGCCAGGTATTTTTCACGTTAGTCTTTACTGATATGTCAGATAAGCTGTTTTATTTTTATTTTATTAGCTTCAGGTGTACAAAACAATGTAATAGTTAGATATTTACACACCTTACAAAGTGATAATCCTCCTCCCCCAATCTACTACCCCTGACATCGTATATAGCTGTTATAATACCATTAACTATATTCCCTATGCTGTACTCCATATCTTGTGAAT
>NW_017732911.1:56382-77729 GCF_001890085.2 Hipposideros armiger
AAAACCTTGGATTGCTAGTAACTTGGTTTGTGAGTGTTCTGCAAGATGAGCAAACATTTCTAATACATTTTAACTTGGTAAAAGAGCAATGTCTTGCAATAAGAGTAGTTTGTTTCCAGAATGAATTATGCTCGCAAACCAAGGTATTACTGTATATATAATTGACATTCAGTATTCAGCTTCAGGTGTACAGTGCTGTGGTCAGGCATCTATACCATCCATGAAGTGGTCTCCCTAATAAGAGAAGTGCCCACCTGATCCCCTATAAAATCTTTACAACATTATTCATTGTATTCCCCAAACTGTGTTTCATACTCCCATGGCTATATTGTGATTACTAATTTGTACTTTCTAACCCTTTTACCTATCCCTACTATTATTTTTAAATGAAGAGTTATAAGAGCTGTTCCAGAGAATAAAAGTACTTGCCCCAATTAGAAATTCCATCATCTAATTGCCCAAATCAGATTTACAGACTCCAGGTACCGAGACAAGCATTTAAGATACATATTGTTTCAAACCAACAGTCTGTTGGAACTAGGCTCTGGATGAGCGTGGTGGGTTTCAAACTTGTACAGAACCTAGGGTTCCATGGAAGTGTTTAGGGTTGGTATGGGAAAAAGGGAAAAGCCATGCAGGTAGGGCTCAATGCTGGGCTTCCCTCTTTAACCAGAGTAGCTTCAAGTTTATAGGTTTCATGTATGAAGTTCCTAGTGAGATTCTATTTGTGAGATTTTTTTGGAAAATGATTTTGCTGTCAAAAAAAGTTTGAAAATGATCCTTAGATGTGTAGTTAAGATACTTTTAGAAGTGAATTAATTATCTCAAATTACTTGCAATTATTACATTATTATTTCTGTATTCTAAATCAATGACATGAAGGAGTACCATTTAAAGTCCTTAGCTAATTAGTTAGTTGGATCTTTCACCTTCCTAAATACTTAAATAAAAAAAAGATGTAAAAGAAAGTCCATTTCAGGTTAACATTGTTTAAGACATGAAAAAAATACATAGTTTTAAAAAAGGAGATCATCAATCCCCTTTGTGTAGGTAATTATCATGGTAGATTGAGAATACTTTTCTTAAATTGGATATGACAATTAAGGGGTATTACTTGAATTGTGATCCTTAAGGACATTTTAGCTACATCTTGATTGATATTATTACCTAAAGAGTAATTTGACATAGGATGATGGCTTAAAAGGGAACAAAGAGAATATTAAAGTTATAAAAGCATCAAGTTTCTTGTAGCATCTGTTAGGAGTTTAATAGTTTGTTTGAATTTCATAGGTTCTAAATTTAAGAAAATTGTTTATCCACTGGGACTGGCCACTTTAGGAGCAACTGTTTGTTACCCAGTTCAGTCAGTAATAATTGCAAAGGTAAGTTCTTTTTTAAATGATGGCTACATTTCAGTATTTGTTTAAACTCTCAGCGTGACCATATTTAAATATCATGCACCACCTGCAACATTTTTCAGAGAAATATAGTTGGTATCAACTCTTATGTTGGCAAAATCACATTAGCATCTCAGCATGCTAAATGTCATTTCTAACTATATGATCATCACAAATAAATAGGATGAATTTGTTTAAATATAATTCAACAATATAAATGCTGGTTTGGGGATTAAACTCAGAGACAATTCATTAGAATTCATGGGGATAAATACCGCTCTATTGTAGAGTGACGTAAAATTCAATTTTTAACAGAAAATTATACGTGCTGGCAGCTGCCAGTTCAGCAGATTAACATAATGCAAGAAACAGCCATTTGATAGATACCCAGACAAGATAACAAAAGCTTCTGAAAGTAAAAAAAAAAAATACACATATACAAACTCAGTTTTGAAGCCATTTGGAACTAAGTAATACTTTCCATGAAAATCCATGTTATAGTTGTTTCATCGTTTCCTTGTGAGCTTACCCACAGATCCATATTCTGCTAATAATTTGAACAGCTTGTATTGGTATTGTATTTTACTTTTAACATGTATTCAGATTGAAGAGAGCTTTGGGATATGCAGTTTTTTCTTCCTTTCCTTCTTCCCTTAATTACTATCATTTAATATTTCTCCCTCGTACTTGAAGCTTTGTGTAGTGTTACCAGAAGGACTTTCTGTACTTATATTATCATCACTACATCTCTTTAATAATTGATGTAGACAAAACTGCCTATTCAGTATTTTAAGAATGTCAAGGATATAGTGCTCTATGTAGTTTGTAATGTAATCAAACTATAAAAGCTTATAGCAAAGGAAAAGAGCATTATGCATTAAATCTAGTTATATTTGAGCTAATTGATGGATAAAATGCTACATTTATTTTTTTAATCTTTGTTAAAATTTACATAGGAATTAGCCACTTCAATTCATATAATGTTAGTGCTGAAAGAAACCTTTGAGCTCATTACATTCAACTTTCTCATTTTCTCATTTACCAGTAAGGAAACTAGCCCAGAGAAGCTTCACAGTAATTGATTAGCCTAGGGTTCAGTTCAGCTTCAGGTGGTGTACTTCCTGTCCATTTCTCTTCCCAGTACATGATGCTACCACTGATTCTTTTTGTTTGTTTGTTTGTTTAGAATAATGTCTTCATGTTTAGAATAATGACTTCATATTTGTTTTTTAGTAAAATTGGTACCTCCTCATCCTTAAATGATTAAAGCATTACAGAAAAGTATAGAACAAAAAAAAAACAATTAACCACCTGATATTCTTCCATTCAGAAAAAAAATCAGTGTTAATATGATAGAATATTGTTTAATTTTACTTTGAAAGAAGGAAAAAAGAAAAGAATTCCTGCTTTCAATAAAAATTTCTATGATAAAAGAGATATTAATATGAGCTCCTAAAAGTTCTTCTATGGTTAATTAATGATTGTTACTTAAATTTCTAGAGTTGAGACCTTTGCTTTTCCTTTAACTGTCATGTAACAATGTCATATGTAACATTTGGTAGAGCCTATTATGTCTGATATATTAGATATATATTTATCATATATTAGATATAAATACATATTTGTATAAGATATAATGGTGTCTGTGTGTGTGTGTGTGTCTGTGTGTGTGTGTGTGTGTGTGTGTGTCTGTGTCTGTTTATATGAGCAAAATATGGTTTCTTAACCTGAGATCCATGAGGGACTTCAGAGAATCTCTGACTCCCATGCCAGAAACTATGAAAAATTGTGTATATATATATATATATATATATATATAAAATAGAATATATAATAGAAACCTTCTAATTTGATATTATCAGGACCAATAGTTAACAAGTAATCAAAAATGTTACAGCAGGGAGTTTTTTAAAAATCTTAAATATATACCCTAAATATTTTATTTCAAATTAAAACAAATGTGTTCATTTTTCTCTCTTTTGAAGTAGGGCTTTTCTATGAGCATGGGTCTCCTAGCTGAATATCCATAGCATCTGTTGTATAGTTACATATCTGTATGTTACATATCTTACATATCTGTAATATGTCTTCTGCTGTTTTCAGTTTAGGTTTTTTTAATAGAGTGAACACTTAAAAACATTTTTTAAATAATATGAGAGTAGAATCCTCTTAGACTTTTATTATTTCTCCTAGCCTTTTACAGTTGTGTTGCCCACTTCTAATAGGACAGCAGTTATTGTTATGTTTTAATTAAAGTTTATTGGGGTGACAATAGTTAGTAAAGTTACATAGGTTTCAAGTGTACAATTCTGTAATACACCATCTATATATCATATTGTATGTTCTTCACAAAGTGTTTAGCTTAATTTTCCTAGACACAACAGTGGTCTTCATACTCATATTTCATCCTATTAAGTTACATTTAAGTTGTTTAATTATAGTAAAACTTGGAAACATAGAGATTTGGAAACAAATACAACTTATTCTTGGTAAGCGTAGAAATCACTTGTGAAAGATAGTACTTGGGCATATTGGAGAGTATCTACTGATGATTAATATTCAGCATTCTATGAACATCTTTATAAATTTTTAAAACATTTTAATTAATCACACATCTCTTAAAAGGATGTCAGGTGAGAGCTCATGTACTGTATGTGTATTTCTCTGAAGGAAAGGGCCCATACGTTTCAAAAGATTCTCTAAGGGGTCTATGATGTAAAAAAGGGTTATGGAACAGTAGTCCAGAAGGTTTTTTGAGAAATAAAAGTCACACTCCAGTTAGTCACCATTTTGGAAATATACTTCGATATGGGATTACTCTTTGCTTTTTCTATTTTTCCTCACAATATTTCCATTTTTAACTTTTGTAAAGAGTAACAAGTAACATGTCTTTGAAAACTATAAAGCATCTAGGAATAAATTCATCAAATAATGTTTTAAGACTTATTTTTTAAAATACTAAACTTTACTAAAGGGCCTTTTTTTTTTAACTTGAATACATTTAGAGGTATATCTTGTTTCTGGATGAAAGGACTCAATACTATACGGTGGCAAGTGTTCCCAAATTTATAAATTTAATTCAGTTCTTACAAAATTCCTGGATTTGGAGGGAATATGACATTCATTCAACTAGTATTTTTTGTCCATCTACCATGTATTGATAACTATACTAAGCTATAGATAGACAGTAAAATAGCCCAAGAGAACAAAAGAGAATGTTCAAAACCAAATATATTGAGTTTGTCTTTATATACATTGTAGGGAAAGGGAAGGGTATGGTAAAGGTGGCATTTTAGATCAGTATGTGAAGAAAGGATGGATTATTCAAGAAATGCGTTGGAATAATCATGTTTTTTTAAAAATACTTAGACCTTTACCAAATATGCTGCAAAAATAAATTCCAAGTGGAATAAAGATCTAATCATAAAATATGCTATAAAAATATTAAAAGAAAAAAAGGGATATTTGTATAATCTTGAGATAGGAAAGGCCTTCTTAAGCAAAACAATCCCGAAGCCATCCAAGAAAAAAAGTATGTATTTTACTACATCAAAATAAATACATTTCTGTTGATCGCAATGTACCATACACAAAGTTAATGGATAAGTGAAAAACTGGGAAAACTATTTGCTACATTTATAACAAAAGACTTAATAATATCTTTCATATATTAAGAGCTCCTATAAATTGATAGGAGAAAGATGAATTGAATGCCCTCTAGGAAAATGAAGAAAGTATATGAACAAGCAATCCACAAAATAAGAAACATAAATGGCCTGATATATGAAACATGCTTAATTTCATCAGCAATCAAACAAATGCAAATTTAAAGGATCATTTAGATACTGGTTGTTAGCCTTTCAATTTGACAAAGATTTAAAAGATTCATAATACTGCTGTTGGTAAATGGGTTAGGAAAACAAATGTATACTCTTGGTGGGAGTGTGAATTGCTGCAGTATATCACTGACTTTCTGGAGGCAATGTGGCAATGTTATCAAAAATTAAAATTTATAAAATCTTTAACCCAGATATTTCACAACTAGGAATTTGACCCAAGGAAACTGCACAAGGGTCTATGGTCCCAGATGTATGTGTAAGGATGCTCATCGAAGCATGCTTGTTATTGCCAAAAAAAGGAAATATCCCATATGCCTATTACAAGGGAATTGGTAAATAAGTCATAATTCCAATATGCCTATCAATAGGGGATTTTTAAAACAAATTATTACATATCTTCTAATAGAATATTAGCTATGCAGCTATTAAGAAGATCTGGTATATAAACTGATAGGGAAACATCTCTGATAATAGTTAAGCTTTTAAAAAAATAAAATCAAATATTTATAGTATGATCTCATTTCTGTTTAAAAAAACTAAGTGTATATGTGTGCGGTTTATTTTAAAATTTAATTTAAAACATAATTGAGATAGTAGTATATAATCTATTCTCTAATCTCCATTTTCAATTCAGTGGTTCATCACGGACTTCTATCCATGTCATTGCATATAGATCTACTTCATCCTTCTTTAGTAGATCTATAAGTATCTACATTCCATTTGTTTTAAAAAGCTATTGTGTGTGTGCATATATAATGGACATAGAAGAGTAAAAATTCAGGAAAAAGTTCTACACATCTATTAACAAAGATTGCACTTGGGAGAGGAAGAGGACTTTATTCTGGTGGATTGATTGATTTTTTTCTTAAGTGTAGGTATATACTTAGCAAAAACAATAAAAATGTTTCTATTTAAGGAAGGAAAACATAGGTTTTTAAAAGTATATGTTTATAGAAAACTCCCCAAAACATCTTTAAAAACAAAAAACTTGAAAAACCAAAACCTATTAAAATTACTTTAACTATAAGGAAGAAAAGGATGGGAAAAGAATAGAAAGAAGAAATCAGAAGATTTTTTCAAACAGAAAGAGATCAATGAAAGTTTAACAGCAGCTTCGGGAATTCAGTGAGCAACCTAGCCTCTGCTTTAGTGTTTGTAGTTCTTTTTTTTTTAGACTGGGCCATCCTGCCACCTGTTGGCCGCTCAGCGGCAGCTCAGCTCAGGTCCGGAATGGAACCCGTGTAGTTCATTTTTTAATTCATGTTTCTACCAAAAAAAAGTATTATTCTCTGTAGAAGTACATTGATGCTTTTTCTTTATGACTGGAAAAAGCACCATAAAAATTTAAGCAAAAGGATTAACTTTGTAGCATCTTGCATTTTCTCAGATAACTCTTTTTATCTCAAACTGTCTTTCCCAACCTCCTATTACATAGACATAGTTTTAAATTCACACTGGGAATGCAAGCTATACATTTTTAAGATTTCATTTTTTTAGAGCAATTTTAGGTCACAACAAAATTGAGGGAAATGTACAGAGATTTCCAGTATACCCCCTGTCCCCACACATGCCCAGTCTCCTCCATTATCATCCCCCACCAGAGTGGTCCATTTGTTAAAATTGATGAACCTACGTTGACACATCATTGGCACCCAAAGTCCACAGTTTACATTCAGACTCAATCTTGGTTTTATACTAATATATATTTTTAGCCTTTTACATGAAGCAAATAATTTTTCATATAAGACTTGGAAAATGGGGCTTTGTGTTACATCACCTAGAAATGTATGTCTTTACTTTTGATTCTGACCTGGGTGTTAATATAAAATACCTGACATAAATTTTTAAATATTTGTTATTTTAACTTTTAAAAATAGGTTTTTGACTCATGTTTTGTTTTAATTAGGTAACTGGGAAAAAGGCATATGCTACAAGCCAGCAAGTTTATGAAGCAGTTAAATCACTGTGGACAAAAAACAACAAAAAAGAGTCACTTCCTGAACCTAAAGAAAAAACTAAGGTAGTGTTTAAGTGGACCAAAACGGTGGGCATTGAGTTTTGTTTGGGTGGGTGTTGGCTTGTAATGGGAGTCCTGGACAGAGGTCAAGGATAGAGTGAATATAGATGAAGGAATATACTACCTTTGCATGCTACAATTTTATAAGCTATTTTATTCTTTTAGTGAAATGGTTTACTTATGAAGGAAAAAATCTTTTTGGTAAACAGCTAGGAAGCTCTGCTGAAATAGAAATACCTGCAAAAACAACTCACGACCTGAAACACCCAGTGGCTTTGCCAACAGAACTCAGCTCTGAAAAAAAGACCAAATCAGAATCCACCTCAGGTTTGTTTGCATAGTTCAGTTTTGTTTTCATTCTTTTCTTAGATAATTTTATAATATTATAATTACTAGTTTGAACTATGAGTTCTCTTCTTAACTGTTTTGTCTTTTCATATCTGTCTGTATATCTTTTTAGGTCACGAGGTACTCAGGTACCTGGGACTTTTTCTAATTGCGACATAGTTTATAATAGACATCTTTGCATGTGGGGTATAGAGAAGCACTCAGGTTGGGTGAATGAAGCATTTAATACCGCTTCATAAATGTGAGTTTTTTAATCAGGTGGAGAAAAAGGTGCCTTTCCGAATATATACAGGCTATTCTTTCAATGTACAGGCTATAAATATGAATCACATCTGCATAGAAGAATATCAGCTTCCCATTTCTTGTGCTGTCAGTCTTAGCTTCCACTGTCAGTTTTATTTAGTTTAGATACCAGGAGAACTTTCAACATCAAATAGTAAGAATAGCACCAATTATAATACTAGTAATTTTGCTAGTATTAGATACTGGAAATTAATACTTTGTGGGACCAAATAGTGGAAATTATACTTTCTGGGCAAATACTACAATGGTTTTACTATGATCAAAAAGAAGATAATAGAGTGTTTAATACTATTTTAGTATGTATTCACATAAACTCTAGTCACTGGCTCCATGGATTTGTCTGTCTCTACAATGACAATGGTATTACCCATTAAGTTTTCTTATTGCAAAGGAAATAGGACCAACTCAGAGGTAAAGAATTAGGACATAATGATACTATTTCATTATCAGGTGCCCCTTATTGAGCGCCTTCTCTGTGGTGCAAAGAGCTGTAAACATGTTATTCAGTCCTCACCCAAAGAGCAAAGCAAAGCAAAACAAAACAGAAATAACCTCTGGTGTATATGTAATTATAATCATTTTATGATGAAGAGGTGGAGACTCAGGGAACTTAAGTAACTTGCCCAAGATTATACAGCTTATGAGTAGCAGAATTGTGTTTATAGACTAGATCTTCCTGACACCAAAGTCCAAGCCCTTTCTGTTGTGTATAGATTATCTAATTTAAAACCAGAGCTTAGTCTCTAATTTCAGCCTCCTCCTCTCTCACTAATCATTATAAAAGCTGTCACTGAGTACCAAACCTGATTTGAGTTTTACTCTTTTCCTCGGTCACCTCTCCTTTTTAATAAAGATAAGTTACACAGTTTTTACACTCTGCCTAATCCATAGTTGACCACATTGTCCAACAAGTATATAATATATCCAGTCATTTTTCCAAATGCCTGTCAATTCCAGAGTATCTTAGTGGAAATGAAATACATTACAGCTTAACAGTGGGACCAAAGCATCCCTAGCCAATGTCTTTTCTTCACATATCTGGGTTCTGGAACCCTGTACCTGCCTGTCATGGGTAATGTGGTATGAAAAGCATTCTAAGGAGACATGTAGAGAAGAGAGATATGTATGCTAGTACTATTCATCCTTATAGATCATTCAGAGTTGATTATACAGTAGACCTTTGGGATTCATCATTTCTACCATTCTGTATTTCACATGCAGTCCCAGGGGTCCAAACATGAGAAACAGTAGTGATTATGAGCACAGATTTTGGAATAAGACCTGGATCTGAATCCTATTATAGATCCAACTTATACTAGTTCTATTACCTGTGGCAAGTTATCTAATACCTCAAGCCCGTCTCCTCATCCATAAAATGGGGGTGATATTAGTGTTTTTCTCACATAGTTGTGTGGATGAAATGCAATATTGCATGTAAATTACAATGTCAGGCACATACTAAGTTCTCAATGAATATTAGAAGGTATTATTATTATTTGCCTAGAGAAATTAGCCATTCTGCCAATAAACAAATTTATTTTCATTGAGCGCAATTTGGGAGCATATTACTTAGCTAGGGAGACTAGCCATGGCCACCAGTTATCACTATACAGGATAGATTGAGTGAACTGTCAAACTACATATCATGGCTCTGAATATGAGTTTGGTTGTTCTTTATCACCCATATACATTTATGGTGAAAATTATGTACTTTGGAAATCGCAAATTTAGAAATTTGGTGACATGGACCTCTTTAAAATCTGATGAAAGCAGGGTGAAATCTCAGTCTCACAGGATTAATGCCCCTCTAAAGCAGAGATTGGCAAACTCTGGCCCTTGCACCAAACCTGGCTCACCACCTGTTTTCGTACATTCCACAAGGCAAGAATAATTTCTACATGACTTAAATGGTTGAAAAAAATCAAAAGAAAAATATTCTGTGACAAGTAGAAATTATATGAAATTCAAATCTCAGTTTCCATAAATGAAGTCTTATTAGAACACAGCCACACTTGTTCATTTGTGAATCTTTGGCTGTTTTCACAGTACAATGGCAGAGGTGAGTAGCTGCAATGGAGATCTTATGGTTTACAAAGTCAAAAATATTTACTCCTTAACCCTTTGCAGAAAAAGTTTGCTGATTCCTGTTTTAGAGTGACGAGGTGTGCCATGCATGCGTGACTTATCTCATCTCCCCCTCATAATATTTGCCAGGTTTCTTATGGATCAGGAGACTAAATAGCCAATCTCAAAACCTCTGAAGGGCAACACTGAATTCCCTACAGCCTTGTAATGTGAGGGAGACAGAAACTCTCCAGACTCTCAATCAGAAGCTTGGGAGTGCCATACCTGAAGAACAGGGAGGAACCAGAGGTTGACAATGCTTTCTAAAACTGCAACTCAGCTCAATGCCTGATTGGCTTGAGATAAGCACTTTACCCTTCCTAAAAGAGGAAAAGGGTTCCAGCTCTCCTAGAAGATACCATGTGGAGCTTCCACAGTTCTTTTAGACAGTGTCTACCATACAAACAAACAAAATACTAGTCATGCAAAGAGTCAGGAAAATGTGACTGACAATCAAAAGAGGAAAAAACAAAACAGACCCACAGGTGATCTAAATATTGAAGTTAACAGAAAAGGACTTTAAAGTAACTATGATTAATATCTTAAATAGAAAACATGAACAAAATGGATGAAAAGATGGAGAATTTCTCAGAAAATTGGAATCTATTAAAAATCAAGTGCATATTCTAGAAGTGAAAAATATAGTACCTGAAATTAAGAACTCATTGGATGGGTTTAACAGCAGACTGTATATACAAGAGAGGACAGAAACAAATAACTCATAAAGGTCAACAGAAAATAGCCAAACTGAACCACAGAGAAAAAAGAATAGAAAGAATAAAGTGTGAGAAAGTACTTTGCAGTAACTAGTATCTTTAAGTGTTTCAAATACGGAGAAGGTGAATGCTGGATATCATCCCAACTTTATACAAAAGAAACAAAAGTAGAATTTCTACAATTTTAACCTCATTCAGCAATTTATTACTGATATGTGTCCCATTTTTTGTAACTAACTTGCTTGAAATATAAAGGAGATAATGTGTGAACTAAATTATCAGTGAACAGATATCACCTAATGGCTATTTGAGACAATAATTCATTGCTGTTTTATAAATTTGAACTTCTTTATTCCTTATAATTACTAGGGGATTATAATGATTAGGGGATTGAGATTCAAGAGGAGTTTTATGATGGCTAATCTTTTGGGAGTATAGAGAGCCCTTGATCAGATCAAGGGATGAAGAAATTCTAAGAAGAAAGATATACTCTTTTAATTACTCAGAAAAGCATGAGATGAATCTTTTAAAAAAGGCAGAAATCAAATGACCTAGGCTAATCACAATTACTTGTTTCTTTTCTTCTAAAATTCACTCTTCCTAAGAATCATAAATCTCAATCTCCAGTGGTGAGGCCTCTAAGCAGGTAATTATAGGGAAAGATCTATTGGGAATTCTCCATGAATATTCCTCTACTTAATGTCTGGCATAAGCTATGGGGATAAATTAAATATTTGAAGCCTTTCAACAAATTTTGAGAAGTGGAGATCTAAAGGAAAAGGGACCTTTCAAATTTGGGTGAGCTGAATCTTTGACCAGACTTTGGACAAGAATTTAAGGAAATGAGTAGAAGTGTTAGAGAACTTAGTCAATTGATGGACATCATTAAACAAATTAGATACATTCAGACTTATATAAAATAATTATCACATGCTTAACTATAGTATGTCTGATAAAACTATTTTGTGGTACACGTTTCACTTGTACTGAACAAAGACTGCTACCAGGTGGCAGTAAAGATACACTTGAGAAAGGAACAGGCAGAACCACTCAGTTTCTTAACCTTTTTTGTGTGCTATGGACCTTTTCTCAGAATAATGTTTTTAAATGCATAAAATAAAATACAGTGATTTATGAGCCTCTTTAAATGTATTAAACAATAATATCTAGCAAAATATCTAATAAAGTCCATAATTTTGAAGTAGTAGTAACTTTTAATATTTCAAGATAACGACAATTCCAGTGTGATATGAAAATATCTGTGATTTCTATTAGTGACAGAATCTGAGGTACTGTTAATATTATTGTGGTTTGTTGCCGACATTCATAATTGAAGAAAATGTTCATTTTTAGCCAGAGGTTAATGAAAATAAAGACAAATTTTCCACATCCAAGTTCATAGATCACATGAATTTTATCGACAGACCCCCTAAGGTTAAGAGTCTGTGTCCTATAGAAAACTGTGTTAGTGTCCTGGATAGTGATTACTAGTGATCGTTTTTAATATATTGTTGTTGTTTTTAATATATTTGATGGTGAAATTACATATAGGTATGTAACACTTTATAAAATAGAAAATATTTCTACAAAGATATGTGTAAAATAAATCATTGTATGTAAATCTATTTGTCCTCTTTGTTTTCATCATAAAACTAGAAATTAAATTTCTCTATGGAAAAAAAGGTGTGTCTCCCAAAATGTAATGAAACCATTTTAAAATGAATCAGATTTTGTAAAACATTGGAAATAAAAACAAATTTCTGGAAAATATGTTTTATGTCTTAAAGTAAATATAAAAATAGTTTCTTGCCTACTTACTATGCACAGGGTATTATATGTAGAACTTTGTGCACATTATTTTATTGAATATTAAAAGCAATTGTATGACATTGTTACTTTTCTAATTCCCATTTTACAGAAGAACTAGGGTTGTTGTGTTGGGGGTCAGATAAATCTGAATTCAGTCCTGGCTCTACCACTTATCAACTGAGTGACATTGGTCAACTTTCTTAACCTCTCTAAATGAAAACTTTTTTATCTGTAAAACAAGGATAATATAAAAATATCGTGTATCTCATGGTGGTATTGCAAGATAATGCATGAAAATAACATAGCATCTTGCCTGGCACACAGTCAAGCTTATCAGCATCACTGTTGATCCACACATTGCCAAATCCAGGGATCTATTCTCAATCTCCATCTTACGAAGTCCATTAGTAACTTTTAACACAAATGAGTACTTCCTCCTCCTTGAAACATTCTCTTCACTTGGCCTATTGGACACAACTTGCTCTTGGTTCTCTTCACTGATTAGCTGTTCCTTTTCAGTCTCCTCTGCTACATTCTCCTAATCTTAACTTCAAAAAGTTGGAGTATCCAAAGGGCTCATTCCTTAGACCTCTTCTCTGACGCACTAGATGATTTTATAAGTCCCATAGATTTAAATGCCATATACAGGCTAGGACTGTAAAATTTATAAACCAGCCCAGACCTCTCCTGAACTCTACAGATTCACATTTCTAGCTGCTTACTCAACATTTGTGCTCAGATGTTTATTTAGCCATTTAAATTTAACAGCCAAAAGTTAACACTTGATTTGCCTTCCCCCAAACATGCTTCTCCCACATTTTCCCCTACCATAGTAAATGTCAACTCCATTCTTGAAGTTTCTCAAGTTAAAGAGTTTCTCAGACAACATATTTAGTCCATTTAGGAAATCTGTCCATTCTACCTTCAGAAGTTATCCATATTCCAGTCCCTTTTCACCACCTCTATTGCTACTGCCCTAATGAAAGCCATCAGCCATCTTTCTCCTGGAGTAGTGCAGTAGCTTTCTGGTTACCCTGCTTTCAGACCTGTTCCCCTATAGTCTCTTCTCCACATAGCCAAAAGTGATCTTTACAAAAACAGATCACGTCACTCTACTCAAAGCTGCCCAGTATTCCTCATTTCACTTAAATTAAAAAGAGAAAAACCTTACTATGGCCCTTTGTGGCCTAGCACTCCATTGTTTTCTGATCATGTCTCTTATCACTCTCACTACACCCACCATCACCACATCTTACCTACTCTGTCTAGCTGTATTGCCCATTTTATGTTTCTTCAAACATCCCTCAGCTCCATTATACTTGCTTGCTTCTCCTCCTATAACGCATTTCCCTCAGAGATCTACAGGGCTCACACCCTTACCTCCTTCAGTTCTTTGCTCAAATACTTTTCTAGAAGGCTTTCCTGGTCACCCTATTTAAATTTGCAAACTACCCCAGTACTTCATATGCTCCTCCCTGTTTTATTTTTCTGTGTAGCGCTTACCACCATCTGATATATCTTTAATTTATTGTGTGTCTCACCCGACTTCAAGATGAAGTCTGTGCTAGCAGAGATTTTTATCTGCTATTTTTATTCCTGTATTTCCAGTACCAAAAATACATTTGTTAAATGAGTGACTATTTTTTTTTCATTTTAATACTTTATCAGGTGCTACACAGTTTATGCCTGACCCCAAGCTCATGGATCACGGGCAGTCCCATCCAGAAGATGTAGATATGTACAGCACGAGAAGCTGAAATAGTCTGCATAGAGTACTACAAGATGTGTGACGTTGCAAATGGTGATGAAAAGAATCATGTAATGGGTAACTCTGTTGCATAGAGTATAACTTAAAGCAAGTTTTTCCCTTAATCTTCTAATGTATAGTTTGACCAATGACATAAGTGATTAAATCATGGTGAATATAATCCAAAGAATATCAAATGATTGGTGAAGAGGCAGAGGTAGTAGTATTGGGATACACTTGGTGCTTTTTAAGGGTGTTATTAAAAATATATATGAACATTTATGAGATTAAAATCTGAAAAAATATGTATGTGTATATATATAAATACTTATGCACATATATATTTGCTTTAGCTTTTTGTAATTAATATCAGCTAAAAAGAATGGTGTGTAGAAGGATGTGTTCCCTACTACCCTCCTTTTTTCATTTCCAGAGCTGTAATAAAATATTCATATTTTATGACACTTGGCGCTTGGCTTTGTCTCTGTTTTATTAATGTTAACTCCTTTTAAATGTCCCAAAACACCTCTAACTATTTAAGGGGACCATATGCTCCATGAGACCTCCAATGCTGCTTAGCAGAAAACTGCTTTTTCCTAGGTGGTTTCCTGTTTTGTTCCCCAAGAGAGGTATTACAGACCTTTTATTCTCAAGCCTCCTATACCTGCCAAAGATGACGGTGTCTTCTATTGCATAGAGAAAAAAAATAAGTTATTAGACATGACTGTTCTCAACTTCTTCCTATCTGCTTTCAAGACTTACCTCTTTTCAGCCATGCCATCCCCCTTTCCTAAAGTTAATGCTTCTATTTGAGTTCCTGATTTCATTCTTTCCCATATTGTCCAATACTATATTATATCCAGTTTACTCTTCAGTCTTAGGTATCTCTTTTCACTCATTGCTTTTCCTCAACCTCTAAATAGCTTCTGATCTTCTTTATCCAAAAACAACAGTAACAAAAACCTTCCCCTATCCCTGCCTCTTCCTCTTGAGCTATCTTTTCTTTCTTCTTCCTATGATTGTCATACTTCATAAAAAGTAATTAATGTCACTTTCTTCCTCCCTTTCAATTCCTAACTTGTGACACCCTGGCCTTTATACCTATTTGAATTTTCTGTAATTATTGACTCTTGACCACTCCCTTCTTGAAACACACTCCTCCCTTTGCTTTCTGTTATTCCTGCTTCTCTTGTTATTCTTCATTCTTCTCTTGTTCTAAATCCCTTAAATGCTGAGGCTCCTCAGGTTACATTCCTAGTCTTCTTTTCTCATTCTATATGCCCTCCCATTTTCATTCAACATACTTCAGTTTTCAGACACTGTTTATGTCCTTATTACTTATGTCCAGCTCCCATATTTCTCCAGAGCTCTAGACCTATCTTTCTTATTTATTAGTTGTATCCATCTTATACCCCATAGATATCCCCAATGTCAATATGCCTAAAACCAAATTGTCTCTACCTTTCGCTCCTTATTTCTGTGTTTCTCAAATATATTCTACCTTCTTTAATCCTTGCTCCTGTTGAAGTCTTCATCACCACTTTCCTGGATTATTACAGTAGCCTGGTTAGTCTGCCTACCATCAGTCTTGCTTTTTGTTACTTCAGAATGTGTTCTGCTTGTAAGTAACAGTAAAGCAGTTAACAGTAGCTTAAATAAATAAGTAAGAATATGTAAAGTCTGGAATTAGGCAGTGCAGGGTTAGCATAGTGGCTCATTGGTGCCATCAGTGACCCAGACTTTTTCCAATCTGGCCTTTAACATGTTGATTTGTCACCTCATGTTCACAAAATGGCTGCTGTAACTCTGGGTAATACATATTCAAAGTAGGAAGAGGGGTTAGGACAAACTCTGTACCAGCTGCTTCTGACACTCATTTATCAGAAAAGTAAATGCTTTTTTAGAACCCTTCTCAGAAGATTTCTGTCTATGTCTTGACCAGAGCTTGTCATATAGCCACACTTAGCTCAAGGAAGATTGGCAAACCATGTTTTTCTATGGTGAGGAAGGAAAAAAGTAAGGGAATTGGAATGGGTATTGAGTTTGAGCTAACATACAGTATCTGCTACCCTATTGTTCTAACCCATGTGTCATATTATTATGACATACTTGTCTTTCTAGCAACTGTTATGGATAGTTGTCTTTCTGAATCTTCAGTGGCTTAACATTGCCTACATAATCAAATCAAGACTCCTTAGTATGACATACAAGGTCCTTCCTATATGATACTATCTCAACTGTCTTCCCTTTCCCTACCACCTTACGGCCAATGTATGTTGTATTGTTATCTATAACATACCAGATGCTTCTTGAACATGCTTTGCTCATTAATGTGCCTTTTTCTCTGCCTACACTGGGGTCTTAGAATTGTTTTCTGTCTGATCATCCTGCTCCATATTCCAACTTCCTCATCCTTCAAACCCAATTCCAGTGTCACTGTTTTCATTTCTCCAAGGTAGGATTTAGATGCTCTCTCTTCTACATCCCATGCACTTGCTACTTATAGCTCTGATAGCCCATACAATTTATTATAAAACTAAAACTAGTTTAGTATTTTTTCACAGACAAGGCTTCTTGTGGGTATGACGGAATCATCTTTGTGTAGCTTTGATGCCCATGTACACCTGGTACATAGCAGGAACTCACATATTCTACCATGCAGGTTGTAACACAGGATACAAAAATAACTATAATTCTATCAAAGTGCTTATATTCTTCTAGAAAAGATAGAAACATACAAATACAGTGATATATTTAGTATCTATCTTAAGTACACATATTTATAGATGCTCAGAGATGGAATGTATCTGGGATGAAGTCAAGCGTGGGGTTGTGGGGACAGTTTTCCCACAATGAGGCCGACAATGAAAAGAAGTACACAGAGACGTGATCGGGCAAAGACCCCGAGGGTTGTTCGCACCTTCCGTTTATTGAGGGAAACAGACAAAGCCCTTTGTTGGATCTGTATCATAAGCGGGTGATAAACGGGTGTGGGGGGTAAGCAATCAGTACATAGGGAGCTTCCTGGTTCCGTCCTGAGCCTGCCCACTCAATCTCTACTTATCTGGCCCTACACGTGCTGTTCCTTTCCTATGTCATGCCTTGAGTCGTTGCCAACCGCCTTCTGCCGACATGCACCCAAGTTGCCCTCCTGCTGTGACCTTTCAGAGTGGGGGCCTTACAATATGTAATCTTGTGCTGTGTCCCTACATTTCCCCCTTTTTGTCATTCTAAAATTATCAGCGGTGAGGATGTCAGGAAAGAAGGAGGGGTAGCAGCTGGAGCACGTGAAGGGATAATTACTTGGGCTTGACAGGATCGGAGGACATGGAATTGGTGTGGATAACGGAGAGCGTGGCTAGGAAGAGGCTCTCAGGTGTCTTGTGAGTCATCATAGTCTGGAGAATCTTTTCTGCTTGTTGTGTGGTCTTCTTCATGCTGCCCTAGGGGTCTGGATTCTGTGGATACATAAACAAAGCCTCACCCCCAAGTTACAAGTGGGAGGTTGCCCCATTCTCATGAATGCTTTTCCGAACCTCTGAACATATGGAAAGGAATGGGTTCATGAATTCTTTGCTGGGCATTGTTAAATATGACAGGAAAAGCAATTGGGGAGTCTAGCTGCCATGCATTTTATTATTATTATTATTATTATTATTTTCAGGTGTACAGAACAATGCAATAGTTATCCTTTTCACCCCTCACAAAGTAGCAACCCCCCCATCCACTGCCCTCCCACCCCCAATGTCATACTTATCTATTACAATTCCATTGACTCCATTCCCACACTCTACTCCACATCCTGTGACTATATGTATATATAATTATAGTTGACATACATTATGATTTAACATCAGCTTCAGAAATACAGTGCGGTGGTCAGGCCTCTACACCGACTATGAAGTGGTCTCCTTAACAAGACATGAGTCCAACTGGCCCCCTAAAAAATATTTACAACTTTATTGATTATATTCCCCAGACTGTCTTTTCTATCCCTGAGGCCATATTGTAGTTACCAATTAGTAGTGTCTCGTCTCTTCCGCTTCTCCTTCATCCCCACTCCCTCCAAACTAGTAACCCTCAGTTTTTCCTGTGTCTCTGAGACTATTTCTGTTTACATTTCTCATTTATTCAGTTTTTTAGAATCCGCGTATAAGTGAGATCATATGGTATTTGTCTTTCTCTGACTGACTTATTTCACTTAGCATAATGTTCTCTAGTTCAATCCATATTGTTGCAAATGGTACTATTTCCTTCTTCTTTATAGCTGAGTAATACTCCATTGTGTAAATGTACCATGGTTTCTTAACCCAGTCGTCTACCGATGGGCATTTCGGTTGTTTCCAAGTCTTAGCTATTGTGAATAGCACCACAATGAACATAGGGGTGCATATATTTTTTCGGATTAATGTCTTGCGTTTTTTTGGATAAATACCTAGGAGTGAAATTGCTGGGTCATAAAGTAGTTCAATTTCCAGTTTTTTGAGATACCTCCATACTGATTTCCATAATGGCTGCACCAGCCTGCAGTCCCACCAACAGTGCACCAGGGTTCCCTTTTCTCCACAGCCTCGCCAGCATTTGTTGTTTGTTGATTTACTGATGATAGCCATTCTGACCGGGGTAAGGTGGTATCTCATTGTGGTTTTTATTTGCATTTCCCTAATGATTAGTGACGTTGAACATGTTTTCATATGCCTGTTGGCCATCTGTATGTCCTCTTTGGAGAAATGTCTCTTCATATCCTCTGCCCATTTTTTAATTGGGTTGTTTGTTTTTTTGGTGTTGAATTGCATGAGCGTTTTATATATTTTGGATATTAACCCCTTATCAGATATCTCGTTGACAAATATCTTCTCCCATTTAGTACGCTTCCTTTTTGTTTTATTGATGGTTTCTTTTGTTGTGAAAAAGCTTTTAAGTTTGATGTAGTCCCATATGTTCATTTTTTCTTTTACTTCCCTAGCCCGCAGGGATATATCAGTAAAAATATTGCTCAGGGTAATGTCTGCAAATTTAGACCCTATATTTTCTTCTATGAGTTTTATGGTCTCAGGTCTTATGTTTAAGTCTTTAATCCATTTTGAATTTTTTCTTGTATATGGAGTAAGGAGGTGGTCCAGTTTCACTTTTTTTCATGTGTCAGTCCAGTTTTCCCAGCACCATTTATTAAATAGACTATCTTTACCCCAATGTAAATTCTTGCTTCCCTTGTCATAGACTAACTGCCCGTATATGCCTGGGTTTAATTCTGGGCTCTCTATTCTGTTCCATTGATCTATGTGCCTGTTTTTATGCCAGTACCATACTGATTTGATTACTGTAGCCTTGTAGTACATTCTAATGTATGGAAGCATGATCCCCCTGACTTTGTTCTTATTTCTCAGGATTGCCATGGCTATTTGGGGTCTTTTTTGATCCCATATAAATTTTAGGACTATATTTTCTATTTCTGTGAAAAAAGGCGTAGGTAATTTGATAGGAATTGCATTGAATCTATATATTGCTTTAGGCAATATGGACATTTTCACTATATTAATTCTTCCTATCCATGAGCATGGAAGGTTTTTCCATTTGTTTGTATCTTCTTTTATTTCTTTCTTCAGTGTCTTCTAGTTTTCAGAGTATAGGTCTTTTACTTCTTTGGTTAAATTTATTCCTAAGTATTTTGTAGTTCTTGAAGCAATTGTAAACGGAACTGTTTTCTTAATTTCTCCTTCTGATAGTGTATTATTGATATACAAATGCAACTGATTTCTGAGTATTGATTTTGTATCCTGCTACCTTGCTGAATTAATTTATCAGTTCCAATAGTTTTTTGATGGAGTCTTTGGGGTTCTGTAAATATAGTATCATGTCATCTGTGTATAATGACAGTTTTACTTCCTCCTTGCCAATGTGGATGCCTTTTATTTATTTATTTTTAAAGATTTTATTGAGGAATTGGGGGGAGGGTAACAGCGTTGGGGAATCAGGGAAGGGGAACAGACAGGTAGACAAATTGCTGTTTTGTTCTTCAGTCTAGTTGTAGAGGATGTCGCTTCACTGGCCCATGATGGTATGATCATTGTGCTCTTCCTGGGTGAGGTAGTAGGTCGCCTGTCGTTGGGCAGCCGCTCACAGCAGCTCACGGCAGCTCACGCCAGCTACCAGCCGCTCACGCTGGCTGCCAGCCACACACGTAGCTCACGGCAGCCCAGTGCAGCCCTGCTGTAGCCTACACCATTGCCGGCGACTCACAGAAACCCAGCTCCAGGTTGAGCTGTTGTTCATCATCTTAGCTGTAGAGGGCAAGCATCACTGGCCCTCAATGTGGGATCTGAACTGCAGCCCTTCTGCTCTGAGCTGGTGCTCCCAAGCAAGCTCTTAACCAGCTGAGCCACTTGGCTGGCCCTTATTTCTTTTTCTTGTCTGATATCTGTGGCTAGAACTTCCAGGACTATGTTTAATAAAAGTGGAGAAACTGGACAGCCTTGTCTTGTTCCTGATCTTAAAGGGAATGGTTTTAGCTTTTCCCCGTTGAGTATGATGTTAGCTGTGAGTTTATCATATATGGCCTTTATTATGCTGAGATATGATCCCCCTATTCCAACTTTGCCAAGAGTTTTTATCATAAATGGCTACTGTATTTTGTAAAATGCTTTTTCTGCATCTATTGATATGATCATATGATTTTGATTTTGATTTTGATTGATGTTGTGTATCACATTAATAGATTTGTGGATGTTGAACCAACCTTGCATATTAGGGATGAAACCCACCTGGTCATGATGTATGATCTTAATATATTGGTGAATTCTGTTTGCTAAGATTTTGTTGCATCTATGTTCATCAGAGATATCAGCCTGTAGTTTTCCTTTTTTGTACTGTCTTTGTCTGGTTTTGGAATCAGGGTGATCATGGCTTCATAGAAAGAGTTTGGGAGCCTTCCCTCCTTCTGGATTTTTTGGAATAGTTTGAGAAGGATAGGTAATAATTCTTTTTTAAATGTTTGGTAAAATTCACTTGTGAAGCCATCTGACCCCGGACTTTTATTTGTAGGGAGCT
>NW_017732911.1:80949-91535 GCF_001890085.2 Hipposideros armiger
TAATATAGGTGTATTTAAGATGAGTGGAGTTATGAGGTATGATTGGTAGTTTTTTTAGTCAGTGTTAATTCTGCTCCTGTCTGTCCAGAGGCACTCAGATTCCTGCACCGTGGATTGGATGTGAGTCTTCGGATGCTCTTTCCACTGGGACTATTGGAGGGTGGGGGATGGGGTTTTCAGAGCTGCTGGAAGGCCTTCCTAGTCAAAGCTGTTCTGCTCCCACCTGCAGCCTTTTCTCATGTAAATTATTCAACCCCCAGGGAGTTGAAGCACCTTTGTTTTGGCTTATTTCTCTCTTCAGAAGTCAGTTTTTAGTTCTGGCCGGGAGGAGGACAAGGATTCTGAGGGAGGGTGGGAGTGTGCACTTGTCTATGCAGCTTATCTTTCCTATCTGAGAGAACAGTGGAAAAAAAGAGAGAAAAAAAAGCCCCTTCCAACGCCAGGCACCCCCTGGCTAAGCTGCTTGCGTCTCCACCACTGTGGGATGTGGGCTGTGACTCCACCCTTCTCGCTTCCCTCTTCTCCTCCCCAGTTTGGGATTTTTGCCCCAGTAACTGCGCGCCCCGTGGATCCTAGCGAACACCGGGCGGGACGTTCAGCTCCAGAGGCTGAGCGCGTCCAGTTGCTGCAAAACAGTCTGCTCTGTCCTGGATACCTTCCTCAGCCACGCGAGCAGACGGACTATGCCCCCCGTTCTGCTTCGCGCGCGGCCTGAGGATTCTGCCTTAGCGCGCATGCTGGAGGGGTAGTGGAGGGAGTGGCGAGCACTCTCGGATCTGCTGAGACCCCCAGTCTCCGCCGCCGTGGGCGCGAGCAGTCTGTGCCTCTGATCACGCGCCCTCCTCCTCCGTTCTGCTTTGCGCGCGACCTGAGTATTCTGCCTTAGCGCGCGGGCTGGAGGAGAAGCGAGGAAAGTCTCCGATCTGCTGAGATCCCCAGACTCAGCAGCTCAGGCGCCGCCTGTGTCTCCATGCGCCTCGCCTCCCTCCCGAACCGCCGGGTCTGCCCACCTCTAAGTAGTCGGCATGGGAGTCCCTTTGCTGCTCAGCGTGTTTCTTAGAGTATTGTTTTCTGTGCTCCAACTGCTGGAATTGCCATGGGTTGCGAGGAATAATACCTCATGGCGACCTCTTCACCACGGCCATTTTTCCAAAACCTCCTGGGTATAGTATTTTGATCGATGATTTAATCATGCAGATTAATTCCAGTTGGAGAATCGATATGGGAATTTGTGGGGATAGAACAGAATGGAAGCATAGATAACTCAGTAATAACAGATCTGTAATGGTGCCTAGCATCATTTCAACAAATGGATTTCACTAGAAAACTTTTGGTATTTTATTGTGCCCATTGAAACACAGTCTCTGATCAAAGGAACAGAAACTTGGCCTGATTTAAATTTCATAAATAAATAAGGTCAGAGAATTAAGTTTGCGCACTTGTTGCAAAGATGTTGATAACACTTTTTGATATCAAAGGGATTATTCATTATGAATTTGTACCAACTGGACAAACAGTTAACAAAGTTTACTATTTGGTAGTGCTGAGAAGGCTATGTGAAAAAGTTAGACGACCTGAACTTTTCATCAACAATTCATGGCTCTTGCATCACGACAATGCACCAGCCTACACGGCACTGTCTCTGAGGGAGTTTTTAGCCAGTAAACAAATAACTGTATTGGAACACCCTCCCTACTCACCTGATCTGGCCTCCAATGACTTCTTTCTTTACCTGAAGATAAAGGAAATATTGAAAGGAAGACATTTTGATGACATTCAGGACATCAAGGGTAATACATCAACAGCTCTGATGGCCATTCCAGAAAAAGAGTTCCAAAATTGCTTTGAAGGGTTGACTAGTGCTGGTGTCAGTCCATAGCTTCCCAAGGGGAGTACTTCGAAGGTGACCGTAGTGCTGTAGTGATATTCAGCAATAAGGTATGTAGCACCTTTTCTAAGGTGAGTTTGTGGACTTAATGTGCACACACAGACACACGTGCGCGCGCACACACATTTTCCATCCACTTATTTACTCCATTAAAAACCTAAGCGTACTTTTATATGGAATTATTTAGGTTGTGTATCACATAAATGATTGTCTTGAGTGCCACAGAACTTGAGCACATTGACTATGGCTATTAGTTTGTCCCCTTTACTGTTCTGGAATGATTTCCAGGAAAACCATTAAAATGAACTGTTACTCAGAAAATTTTAACCCAGTTCCTGTACTCCCGGAGTCTGTCTATGGATGGGCTTCAGGAGTCAAAGAACTGTCTGAAATTGTATGGAAAATTTATTGCAGATGAATATTGTTTTCTGGGCAGTCAATCATTAGGTTCTACAAGTAGGTGTGGTCCTACAAGCAACAAGACTACCTCACCTAGAATCTTAGCCATTAATACCTGAAATTCTATCACTGACAGGTCATTCATTTTGAGTTAAGTATTCCTTTTCTCTAAGATGACTTTAGAGAAATGACTTTTTCTATGACTTTTTGAGCCCCCTACTACATGAGCCCCCATGACTTTTTGAGCCCCCTACTACAAGTCAAGGAATTTGTGTGATCATTTTATATTATTGACTCATTACAACAATATTTTTATATACATAGCACTATGTCCTTGATTTTAGATGTGGAAATTGAAGCTTAGAGAGGTTAAGTAACTTCCAGGAGGTTGTGTACATGGGTCATAATTAGCAGAGCTGGGATTCAAACCCAGCCTTTGCCTTCTTTACCCTAAGCCGTAAACTAATGCCATGTCGCTCCACAGAATAAGGAAAAAGAAGTTTACTTTAAGCAGAGGATTTCTGGGCAGTCTTTAGCGTCTGCAGGTCTTATTTGGAAAGACTTCATGTTTGGTTTCCTCCTGCTTAATTGGCTCCAGGCTGGTTGTCTCACACATGGTTGTCTTGGGCCTGATTGACTGGTGTCTGATTGGCTCAGGCTTGGTTGCCACATATCTAGTTGAGTCATGCTGTATTGGCTTCGGCCTGGTTAACTTGCACCTGATTGGCTCAGGCCTGGTTGCCTCATGCTTAGTTGACCTATGCGGCATTGGCTAGGGCATGGTTGCCTCATGCTTGGTTCAGTCATGCTTGATTGGCTTGGGCCTATTTGCCTCATACCTGGTTGTTTCATGCTGGATTGGCTCAGGCCTAGTTGACTTGTGCCTGAATGGCTCAGGCCTTGTTGCCTCATACCTGGTTGACGTGCTAGATTGGTTGGTGCATGCTTGGGTCATGACTGGTTGCCTCATACCTGGCTGGATTGGGCCTAGTTGCCATGTGCCAGGTTTCCTCATGCCTATTTGGCATAGGCCTGGTTGCCACACACCTGTTTGGCTTGGATTTGGTTGCCATGTGCCTGGTTGGTATGTGTTAGGTAGTCTTGTGACTGGTTGGCTCCTGCTTGGTTGGTTCATGCCTGGTTGGCTCACACTTGGTTGTATCATGCCCAGTTGAATGGTGTCGGGTAGGCTTGTTCTTGGTTGGTTCATGTATAGTTCGTTCATACCAAGTAAGCTCGTGTGTAGCTTGCTCATGCCTGGTTGGTTCATGTCTGATAAGCTTATTTGGTTTATGCCTGATTAGTTCATACCCAGTTGATTTGTGCCTGGTTGGTTGAGGACTGATTGGCTGAGAACTGTTTGACTTAGGACTGGTTGGCCGATGACTAAGTGTCTTGATGAAACAGGAACACTTAACTACAGTGCTGTTGTGGGAGGCTGTAAGATGTTTTCGGTTTTTCTTAACTTGATTCATACTTCAAGAAGTTTCTTTATCGAGATGAGAATGGGAAAAATAAAGGAGGGCTACCTAAAGATGATTATTGATGCCTCCAATTTGCTGAAGTTGACCTCACCAGTGATCACAGCTGTAGGCTTGGTTGGGTTTCAGGATATCATCTCTCCTTTCCCTTGCAACAGGCCTGAAGTGAGTACAAGAAGAAAATGACCCTGGGGGTGTATTGCTGTCTCACCCCCTTGTACAGTCACTGCATCATAGTGATGAAGTCACAATGCCCCTATCTACGTGCCCATGTGCTCCCCCGTGTGGTGAGGGAGGGGAGAGGCAGGGCCTCCTTTACTACCTTTATTTCTTCCTCTCCAAGAGCTTAGAGAGGGTAAAGCAAAAAGTTGGGAGGAGTCTCAGGGTTTATGCTTGGCACTCGTGCCTGCTGTTTTAACCGACAATTCAAAGACACTTGCCCTGATGCCTTCTGCTTTCCCATGCCCCGGTGCTGAAATCATTCGCTGGCTATTTCTGTCCTGACTTCCACTTACCACCTCTTTCCCATAAGCATAAAAATTAGAATGCTTAAAACAGTTGTCCTAATGAGGTGCTCAAGTCCCTAATGCAGAAAACATTTCTTTATAAGTAATTAAGAATAACGATTATTATTATTTATTGAGTTCTTTTATGACCTATGCTCAGTGAGAAGCACTTTACGTTTTCTCATTCAATCCCATAGCAACCCTACTGTCCCCAATACTGAGGAAACTGATTCAAAATATTTGGTAACCTAGCCAAGGCCTCAACAATTGGCAAAGAGCCTGACTTCATACCCAATTCTATTTGACTCCATTTCCAAGCGTTTTGTTATTATGCTATCATGCTATCCTGCAACTTATACACTATACTTATTTCCTACACCCATATCTGTGAGATTAGGTATATATTGTCCTTTTACCCTATTACCCCTCACAGAATGGTGCCCCCATCATCTGTTGGCTTAGTTCCTCAACAATGTATATTATGTAACTAGCACTAATATTGTTGTATCAATAGATGGAGTGTCTTATTTTTTCAATATACTGGAGAACCTTGATTGAGGCTGTTCTAAGACTCACACTGTGCTACGGGATTTATGTATGCATTACTTCATTTAATCATCAAAGCAACCTTGTGAAATACGTACGGCTGTTCCCCATTTTATCAATAAAGAAACTGGAACTTAGAACGATTAACTAATTTTCCCAAGTCTAATAGATGCCAAAATTGGGACAGAGTCCAAGGGCTGTCCTATAGACAGAAGGGTTCAAATAGAACTATAGAGCATAATTACCATTCAGTCTATGCTGGCTATAAATGGAACCTAAAGAGCCATCTTCTTAGCATGACAGGTAAATCAAGTCACATTACAGAACTATGCCAAACCTAACACAAGGTAGATAGATTTAGGTACATTCCTGATCTTGATCTACTTGTAATAGTAATGAGAGCTAAAATTTTATGAGTGCTTCCTGTGGTGTCAAGCATGGTTCTAAGGAACAATTTACATGTATTAATTCATTTAATCCTCACAACAATCCATTTAGGTAGGTGATATTATTATGCCTACTTTTCAGGTGAAGAAACTGAAATTCAGAGAGATTAGGTAACCTGAACTAGGTCACACAACTAAGTCCAGACAAAATAAAGAACACCCAATTATCGTTTTGTTTTTCCTGAAATGCCAGGAGACGGGCGAAGGTATTTTACTGTTTCCTTTAGAAAATCAAACCATTTGCATAATTTTCTGTGGGGTAGATGACATTTGTTTTTTACTTTTTTAGAGGAGAAAGCATGTGTTAGGTTTCCAGTTGATGCCTTAAAGGGGTAAAATTAGAAATTACAGTTCAGTAATATAGAACTGTTAACAAGTTTCTTTTGTATTTTGGCTCATGAAACTTTATATCACTTGAAGGCCATTTAGATGTTAGTTTGTTTTTTCTTTTTGAAGAATTTTGGGTTTGAACATTATGCAATTGTGATTTTAAGGGGATGCACCAAAAATACATATTCCTGCTCACGGTTACTTATTAATGTAACTTGTCCCATCTTAGATGAATAGAACGTGACTGCCTGCATCAGCTATGCAAAATATCTCTCCATACTGTAGCTGGTATACCATCAGGGAAAGTAATTTTTTAAAAAATATATTTAAACAAAAGCTTCAATCTGCCTTTGCCATAAGGTGGCAGTGCTATCCAGTTTAGGAACTGAAAACCTAAAAGATAAATAGTGTAAGCTTGTTTATATTTAATAAAAGTGTGCTTATTATTTGAATTTGAGGTTTCCATCATTTCCAGATGTTATCAGAAAATTTCTAAAAATATAATTTTAGTCCTAACATACTATCTTTTTACAAACGTAGTTCACATAGTGAATTTTATAAGCCAAGACCTGCCAAATTCTATTCCTAAGAGTTCAAAATGTGCATACATTGTCTGCTCTATGAAAATGTTTTTAATTTAAGATAATGTATAAAGACACCCCCATAGATCTAAAAATATGAATATTTTTATGTACTTAAACTCTAATGGCTACAATACTTAAGATCTCCTTTTCTGAAGATGCTAAGTAAACTTCAGTATTCTGAATTCTGACTGCAGATTGGTTTCACCTAAATAAATATTCACAATTGAGAAAGGCATTTGTATAGTTTTCATGTATAGCAAACACAGTTTAAATTTGTTGGAATCTCCCTTTATCTTAGAGCCAATACCTTTTTACTGTCCCTTTTAAGTTCACAAGCTTTTTGTTTTTACCCCTGTAAAATGCAAACAAACAAAAAGAAAGAAAAGGCAGGAGACTGGGGGGAAGTGCTTAAAGGCAAGGAACCAGAGGAACAGAGCTAACATGCTGAGTCACTTCACTACTTAGGTATGTGTTTTCTTTTATCTAATCAATCCATACTTAATGTGCATTTTCATTGTTTCTAATTTTATGGTATCAAACAATGTTCCAGTGAACATATTTGTGCAGTATTTATATTTTAAAATAAATATCACTTTAAATATTCCTGGAAATCCCTGAAACTTTTTGGAAAAATAACAGTAGAGGAAGCCTAAACAAAAGCTCTAGTTAAGGTGCTTAAATACCTTGTGTTTGATATACATGACACTTAGGTAAAAGATCTCCCTTAGTATTCAAGTTTCAGCAAATA
Organism: Hipposideros armiger; assembly: GCF_001890085.2. Classification (NCBI taxonomy): domain Eukaryota; kingdom Metazoa; phylum Chordata; class Mammalia; order Chiroptera; family Hipposideridae; genus Hipposideros; species Hipposideros armiger. Next base: position 87,878 of record NW_017732911.1, read on the forward strand.
CCCAGGGAGTGTCAAGTTACAACATTCTTTTCCTGTTTTTAAAAGTGCTTGTACTCTAATTCTTTAAATATTTTAAGGAGAATCTGAGGCAATTGGAAGAAACCTTAAGGGTTTGGGTACCATTACTAATTAATAATTAGTAATTAGTAATTAATGATATTTACAATTTCTAGTTTTTTCTGTTTTATTTTAATAATAAAGCGTAAAGTCAGGATAAATGTATTTTTTAAGTTAAGTGAATAAAAGACTTAAAGGAAAAATACCAAGTACTAGAATAAAATAATAAAAAATCCAAGTACTAGAATATTTTTGAAATAACTTATCCCCATTTTAATTCTTAATTATTAAGAAATGTCATTTATTTATTTATTTATTTATTCATTTTTATTATTTTTTTTTGTTTTAGCTGAGCCATCCTGCCACCTGTTGGCAGCTCAGCAGCAGCTCAGCTCGGGCTGGACTCGAACTGCTGTTGCTCAGAGCTCAAACTCTTGAGCGAGCTCTTAACCAACTGAGCCACTCGGCTGGCCCAAGAAATGTAATGTAATTTAAATGCTGCTTTCCCCCTTCAAATAGTCTTCCTTTTTAAATTGCCAAATAACCCAACTAAATATTATTTTAATCTTACTTTTCTAATCTCTTCAAATATTCCTGCTCCTGCACAAGTACTCTGGGAAAGCCTTTCTCCAGAATATAGTAGAAGTGGGGCAGGGGACTGATACTACAGGTGTGGCCCCAAGGAAATTTTATATTCTGTTCCTCTTATTTGTACTCACTAATCTTACTAACCTTTAACCATTTAGTTATTGTGTTTCTGAAATGTACCCAGTTTAAAAGGAAATTCCAGCTCCAGAAGAGGAATAATGACAGTCTTTCTCTACCTTTAATCAAGAAGTAATATTCTTAGAGAAAATGAGAGGTAAAGTTAGAAGCTCTTAAGAAGAACATAATTCTTGGATGAAAGCAGACCAAAAAGACTAGTCTGCTTTCAAGGTTAATGAAATTTAGAGTTCGGTTTACTTTGGGATTATGAGGAAACACTCAAAATAGCAGGAAGAAAATTAAAGGAAGCACATTTCCAGAAACTGACTTTATGTCAGTGGTGTTTGAGGAGGGAATTCTGCTTCATTTGAACTTTGGAACTGGAAAAATCATAGCAATAAAATACCTTCTGTAATATCTTGGGCTACTATGGAAAAGGTTATTACCATGAATACTGTGCTTAGTTAATAAGTACTCACCAGAAGCTAGTGATTTTGCACCATATACTTTAAGACACTCTCCTGTAAGCCTATGTGTTACAAAAAAATTAGATATCTATCATAGGGTTGGAAAAAATGGGTCCTGCTTAAGTTGGCCCTGGGCCTTATGCCATCACCGCTGATTTGGTGATGATATTCTCAACATTATAATGGCTTTTAGTTGGCTGGAATGTATAGAATTTTGGAGGATGAGCTCAGAATTCAAAATACCCTCAAGTAGAGAAAGAGATAGAAAAAGAACATTGAATTTGGCATCAACAAAACCAAAATCAAAACATAACACGTGGATGTAAAGTATAGCATAGGGAATAGAGTCAATAATATTGTAATAACTATGTATGGTGTCAAATTAGTACTAGACATATCGGGGTGGTCACTTCATAAGTTATATAAATGTCTAATCACTGTGTTGTACATCTGAAACTAATATAATATTGTATGTCAACTATAATTGAAGTTTTCTTAAATTAAAAAAGAAAACACAAAACAAACATAACAAACATAAAAATAACCTAATTCAAGGTTTTCAGTAACTGTTTCTTAGTAACTTTGAGGCCTTAAGAAACTTAACCTCTATGTGCCATAGTTTCCTCAGTTATAAAATGGAAATAATGATATCTATTCAACCTACCTCACAGATTTGTCGTGAAGGTCCATTCAAATGAAAAAAAAATGTATAAGAAGGTACAATGTAAGGGATTATTATTATATTTAGAGAGAGAATGCTGTATATAAGTAGAAAACAAGGAATAGCTAATTGACCAAGGACATGACAGAAAACAATTGAATGAATGATTCTTGTTAATCTTCTTGACCCCTCCTCTGCACTTTCTTTAAATGTTAACGATCCCTGTGGTACCAGCCTTGGTTATCAGCCTTGGTTATCATCCTTTCCATGGAGCTTTTTATCCGCTTGCCACTCCCCTACCTACCTCAAACTCTACTCATTAGCCATATTGAAATTCTTTCCTTTCCTGAGTGCAGGCCTTCTCTCTCATATTCAGAGGAGTCTCTCTTCTTCTCCTTCTCCTCCTCCTTCTGCTTCTTCTCCTTCTCTTCCTCCTCCTCCTTCCTCTCCTCTTCCTCCTTCTTCATCTTTTATAGCTGTGTTCTTTTTTTTAAATACTTTTATTAAAATGTAGCTGACATACCATATTTATTAGTTTCAGGTGAACACCATAGTTATTCAACATTTATATACCTAAAAAGTGATCACCATGATAAGTCCAGCCACCATCTGACACCGTACTATGCTATCACAGTATTATAGTTTATATTCCACATGCTGTATACTACATCCATGTGACTTATTTGTTTTATACCTGGAAATGTGGACCTCTTATTCCTCTTCACCTGTTTCCCCCTTTTTTTAAATTTTCAATTACAGTTGACATTCAATATTATTTTATTGTTATGTTCTTACCCACTTCCCAACCCCCAGCTTTCAATTGCCTAGTTAATTCTACAAATTGTTCAAATCTCAATATAAACATAGCTTTTTGCAGGTTTTCAATGACTCCCTTTAAATAAACTTGCCCCCATGTGCTCCTCATTGCACCCATTCTTCCTCTATACTTGCCAAAAGAAAACACTAAGATCACAACCACTTGGGAGCTTATTAAAATGCAAATTTGTAGAATCCACCATCCAGATGTTTAGATTCAGCGGGTCTGGTGTAGGACCAGTCTGCAATTTAACCAGCATCTCAAATGATTCTGATGCATACTGAAGTTTAAGAGCCACATTTTGTCATATTTACTTATCACCCTGACTTTGTTCTAAACTGTACTGAGAGCAGGGACTGTGTCTGTCTTGCTCACAACTGTTTTCCCAGTGCCTGGCATACAGTGAACACTCAATATATGTTTGAACAAACAGATAAATGAATAAAATAAAAGAAGAGGAAAGAATAGGTTTCCTAAAGTGGGGAGAACCATATGAACTCTGCATGGCCCTTTAAAACCTGCATGTCAATTATTACAAACAAATGTGCTCTGAGAACACCCACATTAAATGCAAAACATTTACCAACTCCTGGATTCACTATCATAATGACTGCTGACTATGAGTTTCATAACAATTTTTTTTAAAGATTTTTATTGGGGAATTGGGGATGGGGAACAGACAAGTTGCTCTCCTTTTTTTTTTTTTGTTCTTCGGTCTAGTGGAGGATGTTGCTTCACTGGGCGAAGTTGGCACCATCATGGCGCTCTTCCCAGGCGAGACAGATCAGTCGCCCGCTTCTGGACGGCCATTCACTGCGGCTGCTGGCCGCTCACACTGGCTGCTGGCTACATACGGTAGCCCATGGCAACTCACTGCCACAGGGGCTGCAGCCTACGCCATCGCTGGTGACTCACAGCAGCCCAGCTCCAGGTTGAGCTGTTGTTCAGCAT
>NW_017732911.1:92965-97215 GCF_001890085.2 Hipposideros armiger
TTCTTCCTACAACTTGAAGGTAGAAAAGCATAGGAAAGGTGTGTGTGTGTGTGTGTGTGTGTGTGTGTGTGTGTGTGTGTGTGTGTGTGTGTAGGGAGAGAAAAAGGATAGAATTACCCACTGCCTTAGGTAAATGGTAAATGTCACTTTTGAACTCTGTACACACGAGAACTTACCTCAAAGTTGATCTGTAATGAGCCCATAGAAATTTGCTTAACCAAAAATCTACAGTACCATAACACATACTATAGAGACTTCTGAAAAATATGTAATATATATAATATAATATAATTATTACATATAATTTGTTGGAAAAAACTTGCTGGAATGCTCAAGTACTTTTAAAATCTTTTTATTAGTAAACTTTAAGTTTTCTTTACAATGCATCAACACCATACAACTTGCAATAATAAAATTGCCCTTACATAATCCAGTTGTCCATTCTTGAGTCATTCCATTGAAGACCCCAACTAATATGCGATCCAATGCCCTAAATTTCAGTGTTTAATTTTTTTTTAAAGATTTTATTGGGGAATTGAATGAGAGAAACAGACAAGTTGCTGTCCTTTTGTACTTCAGTCTAGTTGTGGAGGACGTCGCTTCACTGGCCCATGTTGGTATTATGATCATTGTGCTCTTCCTGACTGAGGCAGTTGGCCGCCAGCCATTGGACGGCTGCACATGGCAGCTCACGCTGGCTTCTGGCTGCTCACACTGGCTGCCGGCCACTCACGGTAGCTTACAGCAGCCCACTGCAGCCACACTGCAGCCTACACCATTGCTGGTGACTCACGGCAGCCCAGCTCCAGGTTGAGCTGTTGTTCACCAGCTTAGCTGTAGAGGGTGCAGCATCACTGGCCCATGTGGGAACCGAACCGGTGGCCCTGCTACGCAGAGCTCGCACTCCCAAGCCAACTCTTAACCAACTGAGCCACTTGGCTGACCCTCAGTGTTTAATTTTTGAACTGCCTGCTGAAGGTACTTAATGAACTCCAGAGGAAAAGAATTGCCTGACCAATGATGTATCTCAGGGCATCCAAGTATGCTTCACTCATAATCCTGTGCTACTCGTGTTCCAGAAGAGTTCTTCAAAGCCAAAAAAAAAGGTTTTGGGTTTGTTTCAGTACAGGCCCAGGAACCCCCTAAATGGACTCAAAGGTCCCAGAATTGACGTAGCTTCCCAAGAGTTAATTTGAGGATCAATCCATGACTAAAATAGATTTCAGGCTGTCCCTCCCCTACATTATCTCTAATCTATCACTAAATTAGCCCATCATTCCTTTGAGTTTTATATCTGTCACATCCTCCCATTCTGCATTGCTTCAACCTGAATTAATGCAGCAGCTTCTCATTTCATCTCCCTAGCTTCAGGCCTTACCCATATAGTCTACCCTTCCCATGTATACAGGTTATTAATTATTTTATGTTTTATTCACATATACAGTATTAGGTGCTGGGAATTGTTCTGAACATTATAAATATTAATTTATTGAATACTCCCAATAATCCTATGATATAGGTAATACTGTTATCCTCATTTTACAGGTGAGGACATTGAAGCAGAAGAGAGGTTAAGTAACTTTCCAAGGTCACACAGTTAATAAGTGGTAGAACTGGGATTTAAATTTAAGCAGCCTAGCGCCAGAGTCTATGCTTTTAACCACTATCCTACACTGCTGCTCTCAGTATAATGAGTCACCCTGCTGCTGCTGCTCTGGCCTTACTGATCTTTTCTGTAAATTCCTCCAGCATATATAAACTATACCACTTTTGTACTTGCTTCTTATGTAATTGTTTTATGCTTATTGATTTGCACAACCCAAACTGGTCGGAAAATCCTCAAGGACCAGCAACCATGTCTTATCTGAGTTCTGTAGCCCTAAGAACGCCTAGCATAGGGCAAGGTATCTAATCAGTTGCCCAAGACTTGAACAAACCTCCAGGGGTTAAAATACCCAATGGTGGCATTTGCTACTCTCATTTCAAGTTTTAAACTCCTGTTTTCGTTAAGCCATTATAGCAAACTTGCTCACTACACTTAAAATGACTCATGAATCAAAGTTCAAAGTTATTTTGAAACATTGACTCAGGGAATATTTTCACTTATCAGCTGAACTTCCTCAAAGTTTGCCATATTATAACTCTTTAGTGGTGTATTTTACAAAACGGAGAGGATAAAAATGAAATAAAAAGCTAATTAATTTTTGTTACTAACTTGCCAATTCAGATTCTGCTATAGTTTATTTTGATTTAGTGTGTGATTTAGAGCCAAAAGACTTGAATCCTGGTCCCACCTCTAAGTCCTTACTAGTTACATAACTCTGAGGTTATTAATCTCTCTGCTCTGAGTCCTGCCCCCCTCACCTCACTCCACCCCTGCTTTCTCATCTATAAATTGGGGATAATATTTGCCTTACTTCAAAGGTGGTTTTGAGGATCAAAGAAGATAATGTGTCTGAAAGTCCTTTTAAACCCTAAAGCACTATACAAATGTTGATTTTATTATTATTCATAGTATCAGTCCTGAGAACAAAGAAATGTTAGTTTTGATTTTAGATTAGACCCTACTCTAAACTGTGATCTGGGTGCAGGCATTTACTTCTCTGAACCTCATTGTCTCCTTTTTTTAAAGATTTTATTGGCAAATTGGGGGTGAGGAACAGTGCTGGNCAGCCCAGCTCCAGGTTGAGCTGTTGTTCAGCATCTTAGCTGTAGAGGGCAGTGTCACTAGCCCTCATATGTGGGATCCGAACCGGGGTCCTCTGTCGTCCCAAGCTAGCTCTTAACCATCACGCCACTTGGCCGGCCCATAACAATCTTTTAATGGAAATTGTAGATGATTTTTTTCAGAAACCAAAAAGACATTTTCACAACACAACAAACTAAATCTGTTTACTGCTTGGAGTGGGATTGGGAGGGTGGGTAAGGGATTTTGGTTTGGGTATTGCTTGAGTTTTTAAAATTAGGAGCATATATTACCTTTGAAATGAAATAAAATACCAAAAGTGGAAATTATTGTTTTAAAAAGTCAAGGGCTGTGCTATTGACTCGATGATTTATCAATATACTGCTCTATAAAAATGCATTTGGATAGCTGTTTATAATCTAACATTCTCTGTGATATTTAGATATTTAGGATTGAAATTGAAGTATTTAGCTTCAAATATTTTCCTTATTCCTTTCTTCTGTCACTTTTAAATACATACCTTACATTATTGATTCACTAGAGCAGTCACATTAAACAGATATTGAAGCAATGTGGTAAGGGGCTGGCTGTGGGAGAATTAGGGAGATACTGTTTAAGAATAAAAACTTGCAACTAGTAAATAACTAAGTTCTGGAGATCTAACGGACAACATAATGATTATAGTTGAAAATACTGTATTGTAATTTTCAAAGTTGCTAAGAGACTAGATCTTAACTGTTCTCAACACAAGATAGAAATGATAATTATGTGATGTGATAGAGGTGTTAGCTAACTATAGTGATCATATTACAATATAAAACTTGCACAATGCTATATGTTAATTATATCTTAATAAAAAGAAGCAATGAGGTAGAGTGAAGAGTGCTAGCTTTGAAGTCAAACAATCCTCAGTTTGAAGCATGGCACTGCCATTTAATAATGTTATGATGTTACAAAAGTTACTTAATCTGTCTGAACTTCAGTTTCCTTCTCTTTAAAATGTGCTAATAATATCTTCCTCACAAAACTGTTGTAAAGAACAAATGTGTGTTTATGTGTAAAGTATCTAACATGAAGCAAGGTGTTCAATAAATGTCAGCTTTCTTCTCCATTTTATTCATTAAACAAGTAAGTACTGAGCACCTATGTGCAAGACATCACTTTTTGCACTGAGAATACACTGGTGCACAAAACCAACATGGTCCTTGCCCTCATGGAGATAGAGTGCAATGGGAGAGACAGATATTAAATGATATCGATCAGCCTAGAGAAAAAAGTGTGAAGAAGAACCACAGGAAACTACGAGAGAGTATCACAGGGATATCTAATCTGTTGGGTTTTCTTTTAATGTGGAAAGGGGAGTACCTTCATTGGGAAGTGACAATTAAGCTGAGTAGGCATTGACCAGGCAAAAAATAAAGGCAAAAACTAAAAGAACCCTGTATTTTTAAAATCTGAAGCATGTTTTTTCTTCCTACAACTTGAAGGTAGAAAAGCATAGGAAAGGTGTGTGTGTGTGTGTGTGTGTGTGTGTGTGTGTGTGTGTGTGTGTGTGTGTGTGTGT
>NW_017732911.1:100115-118423 GCF_001890085.2 Hipposideros armiger
GGCAGTGTCACTGGCCCTCATATGTGGGATCCGAACCGGGGCCCTCTGGTGTCCCAAGCCAGTTCTTAACCAACGCGCCACTCGGCCGGCCCTCATTGTCTCCTTTTGTTAAAGAAAGCAGCTTACAGTTTTAACATTTTGTGATCTAATGATCTTAATTTCCACCGTATCCTTTTGGCAAATAACTAAAACTCTGATACTTAAAAAAAAACAAAAACTGAACTGTTACTGAATTTTTCCAACCAAAATGATTACCATGCCATGAAGTTATTTTATGTCATTGCCTTGTATTACCACTTAGTAGTTATATAACTCTTTTGTATGAACAAATTATTTTAATTCCTCCTGTTTTCTGCACTTATAAATGATGGTAGATTAAATGCTATACGTATATTACTTTATATAGAAAAGAATAAATTACTCTCTTGCATTATTCAAAAATAAGCTGAAAAGGGCTGGCCGAGTGGCTCAGTTGGTTAAGCGCTCACTCAAGAGTGCGAGCTCTGAGCAACAGCGGTTCGAGTCCCAGCCCGAGCTTAGCAGCCTCTGAGCTGCCAACAGGTGGCAGGATGGCTCAATTAAAAAAAATTAAAAAAATAAGCTGAAAGAAATACATATTGTAGGGAACTCTTGAAGTAAATAGAAGAATTTTGCACCAGGATCACAATATCTCTTCTGTAATCAGAATTAACTCTCCAGTAATTAACTTCAATTAATGAGTACTCTATTCCAGTAATTAATAACATAAAACTTCTACAAATATATATGTGTTTATATATGTGTATATACACACACACTTTTATGTTTTCTGCCAATGGAGAACCTCAAGACAGAAGTCTTCAAAACATTAAACCAAAAAAAGAGAAGTGTTTGATTACTAAGAAAAGGAAGGCATGAATGAAGGGGAATGTAGGAATTTGGAGATTAGATTGAAGAAAGAGGAAAAGCATTCATTCATAAAACGCTTATCACTTACTATGTGCCAGACAGATATTATGTCAGGCCGTGAGGAGACAAAGATGAGTAAGATAAATCTCTGCTCTCAAAGGCTTTAGTATTGTTGGGGAGGCAGACTTATAGAGAGATAATATATAGATAGATAGATGATATATTGATAGATATAGATAGATAGATAGATAGATAGATGACAGACAGATAGATATAGATGATAGATAGATGATAGATATAAACAAGTCAATGTAAGTGATGTGCTAGAGACACACAGAGGGTGCCATAAGAGCAGGCAAAAAGAACATCTGTCTCAAATTGAAAGGTCAAGTAAAGCTTTTTGGATGAGTTATAAGTGAGAAATATGAGCTATTCATATTAAAGGAGAATGGGTTGTGTTACAGGCAGTGGAAGAAGCTTTTATGAAAATCTGGAGATAACGAAAGCAAGGAGGTTTCCAGATATCTACAGCTTGTTCAATGATTAGAATATGAGGGAAGTAGTAGCAGTAGATGAAGTCAAAGACATAGGCAGGATCCAGATCTTGAAGAACTTGGTACAGCTTTGCTAAGGAGTCTGGCTTTATCTATCCTAAAGTGATTGAGACCCATTGAAAGAATTTAAGCAAAATAAGGACATGTTAAGTTTTATGTTCTAGAGATAAATCTAATGAAAAGGGGAAAGAGCCAAAACCGGTGGGGAGGTTGTTACTTTGATTTAGATTTTTTAAAAATGAGGTTCTGAAGTAAATCTCTGGAGGTAGGGAAGAAAAAAGAACACATTCAAGAATGATTCATATTGAATGTCAACTATAATTGAAAAATTAAAAAATTAAAAAGAAAAAAGAATTATTTACAAGGTAGAAGTGAGAGGACTTGGTGAATGACTACATGTGAGGATGGGGGAGATGGTATGATACAGCAAGAAACCTAGGTTTTGGGTTTTAGTGAATTGATGGATAAGAATGCAGTTTAATGAAACATCATATAGAGAGGGGAAAGAACAGGTAGGGAGGCAAAATTATGAGTTCAGTCATATCAATTTTGAGTTATATTTAAAATATCCAAGCAGAGATGTTCAGTTAGCAGTTGGATATCTGACCTTGAGGTAGATTTAGGCCTACTTTAAGAGACATGGTAATTGAGGACACAATCACAGTGAGGTTACTAAATAGAGAGTACAAAAGGTGAGAATATCAGAACTCCAGTGATAGAACCCTAAGAAATAGCAATGTATATGGACTAAACTGAAGTAGAAGAAGAGCACCTGAAGAAGACTGAGAAGAATGTCTATAGAGATATGGGGAAAGTCAGGAAGATAGTGATGTCACAGACGCCAAAGGAGCAGAAAATTTCCAGAAGGGAGTGGTCACCAGTTTCAAATGCTGCAAATGTTCACAGGAGATAAAGATTGAAAAGTACCCACTGGATATAGCAACAAGTGATATATAACCTTACTGAGTACAGATTCATTTCATTGGAATGAAGGGAATGGAATTAAACTGCAGTAGGCTGAGTAGTGAATAAGAGGTGAAGGAGTATAATTTATCCTTCTGATTAGTCTAGTAACCCCTGGCACTATATATTGTTGCAATATTAGTGACTATATAAAAATATTGAATGTCAGCTTTAACTGGAAAAAATAAATAATTTTAATAAAAGAAGTGAAGTAGTAAAAGCAATGAGTGAATATTGCTCTTCAAACTAGCTGTGTTATGAAGAAGAGGAGAAGAATAGTGATGACTGAGGAGCAGTGAACTTCATGGAGGCCTCTGTACCTTCCTCCATCCCTTCCTCCCCCTCCCCCCATTCCTCTTTCTCTCCTTCCCCCTCCCTCTTCCTCCCTTTCTGAAAAGACTTGACTATGTTCACTTTACTGGTAGGAAGGAGCCAACTGAAAACAAGAGGTTGAAGATTCAGGAGAGAGGGGATAATCGAGGGAGAGGGACCATAAAGAAGCAGAAGAGGATGGGATCTGGAACACAAATGGGAAGATGAGAATTTTTAAGAATGGGAAATACCTGTTCCACTGAGGTGGGAATGAAGGTGTTGAACACGGAAGCCAATGCAGAGAAGTTTATATGTGAAGGCTCAATGGCAAAGGCTAAGCATTTGAGAATTTGTCACATTATAACCTCAGTTTTAATCTGTGAAAATTATTATTTATGGTGGTGAAAGTCTGAAATAGTATATGAAGGTAATGATTGAAGGAGATGACTAAGGTTAAGAAGAATTCCTTTTTTGTCTGATGCTAGATGCTATAGATGTTGTCATGCTCTTCACCTCTACTATTCTTTTTTTTCATTGAAGTTCATTGGGTGACAATGGTTAGTAAAGTTACATAGGTTTCAGGTGTACAATTCTGTAATACATCATCTGTTTATCACATTGTGTGTTCACCACCCAGAGTCCGTTCTCCTTCTGTCACTATATATTTGACCTCGTTTACCCTCATCCACCTCTACTATTCTTATACCCCATTTCCAATACATCAGGAAACTCTGTCAGCTTTATCTTCACTATATACCCTAAATCCAACCACTTTTGTCTAATTCCACTGCCACTACTCTAGTATAAGCCATCAACGTTTCTGTTTGATGATTGTAATAACTTTTCTTTCCCACCCCCACCCCCACCAGCTTCTTTCAAGAGGCTCTGCCTTTGGTTTTCTGCAGTTTGTATATTACATTCCTAGGGGTAGAGCTTTCGGTACTTATCCTGCTTAGTGCTCTCTAAGATTCCTGATCAGCGGTTTGGTGTCTGACAGTTTTTGAAAATTCTCAGCTATTATTACTTCAAATATTTTTTCTTCTCCTATTATTCTCATTACACACTTGTTACACTTTTTGTAATTGTCCCACAGTTCTTGGGTATTCTGTTCTGGGTTTTGTCTTCCTCTTTTTAAAAATCTTTTTTCTCTTTGCATTTCACTTCTGGAAGTTTCCATTGACATATTTTCCATTTCAGATTTTTTCCTCAGCCATATCCAGTCTGCTAATAGGCCCATTAAAGCCATTCTTCATTTCTGTTACAGTGTATTGGTTTCTAGCATTTCATTTTGACATTTTCTTAGAGTGCCCATCTTTCTGCTTCCATTACCCATGCATTTTTGCATGTTGTCCACTTTTTCCATTAGAAGCTTTAGCGTATTAATCATGATTAATTTAAATTCCCAATCTCATAATTCCAAAATCTCTGTCATATCTCAGTTTGGTTCTGATGCTTGGTTTTTCTTTCAGGTTGTTTTTTTCCCCCTGCCTTCTAACATGCCTAGTAATTTTTTTGTTGAAAACTGGACATGATTTATTAGGTAGAAGGAACTAAGGTAGATAGGCCTTTCATATGAGGTATTATGTTTATCTGGAGTTAGGCAATATTTACTGTTTGCTGTGGTCGTGGTGTCAGCAGCTAAAATGTACTCAAGTGTCCTTGTTTTTGCCTCCTCTATTGTCTTTGGATTTTTGTGGAGACTCCTTAAATAAAGCCTGTGTCTTACAGGTATCTAAGTTTCAATCCATTGTTATTATACTACAACCCTTTTGCTGTGGCAATAAGGAATTGAAGAGGGGAAGTGTTTTATAATCTTGTGATTAGATCTCATTGTTTTAGTGGACCTGAGTCCTTGGGCTGAGACCTTCAGAAGCATTTCTTAGCCTTTTTTCACCTCTTATATCTGAAGAAAGGAAGACTAGAGGGGGCTGGAATTGTCTAATAGCAACAATGGAGGCTCTTTCAGAGATGGGAAGCCTGAATTGGCCCACACTGCAGTCTTTCTTGGACAACTCTTGGTGGTCCACAGGCCACAGGTGGGCAGCTGCTGGCTTTGGTGTGCTGTTTCTTTTGCTGAATGGCCCCAGGCTCAGCACTGGTGCCAGATCTGAATCTGCAGCTACTTGGTGAATATCACTAGCCCCACCCTGCTGACTTCCTGAGACCCCTGCCTCACCCAACTCACCTACCACCTGAGGCTTTTTCAGCAGCTGAGCCTTATGGGCAGCCAGCAGGTGGTGACAGTCCTCAGGGTTCCCTGGGCCTTTTGCTGAGATGTCCCAGACCCTCTACTGGTGGCAGCTGGCCTCTCCCACATGCCTCCAGGTTTAGCACAGGCAGCAACAACCATGGATGGCTTTGTAGCTCCTACCAGGTAGCCCCAGGCTGTTCACAGGCAGCAGCTGACCTTGGCCTGTATAGGAGCCCCTCCCAACAGGCCCCAGAACAAACACACCCAGTGGCCAACTTCAGACAACAGAGCACCACCTGATTAGCCCCACAATTGGCACATCCAAAGAGTGGTCTCAGCAGACAAGAGAAACTGCTTGGGTGAATCCTGCTTCTTGGGGTCACCCCCCATGCAGGAACTTGTCCTCTGGAGGCATGGCCAATGCTAACAGCCAGTCAGCTTGAGGGTCAACCTCACATACTGATGTACCAGCAGCAAGCAATATTCACCTACAACAGGAGGGCACACATGACCCATACAAGGAACACTCCTGGAGCACCCAGCACAGGTGACCAGGGAGACTGTGCCACTGGGTCCCATAGGACACCTACTATATGCGGTCACCTGGCCAAGATTGGGAGACATAGCAGATCTACCTAATACATAGAAACAAACATGGAGAGGCAGCCAAAATGAGGAGACAAGGAAACATTTCCCAAGTGAAAGAATAGGAGAAAACTATAGAAAAATAACTAAACAAAATGGAGGCAAGCAATTTACCAGACACAGAGTTCAAAACATTGGTTATAAGGATGCTCAAGAAATTTAGTGAGAACTTCAACAAAGAGATGGTAAGCATTAAAAAGGACATAGAAACCATTAAAAAGAACTAGTCGGAAATGAAGACTATAATAACTGAAATGAAAACTACAGTAGAAAGAATTGATAGCAGATCAGATAAAACAGAGGATCAGCTAAGCAATTTAGAAGATAAAGTGGCACAAAACATCCAATCAGAACAGTAAAAAAAAAAAATGAGGATAGTTTAAGGGGCCTCTGGAACAACATCAATGGTACCAACATATTCATGTAAGGGTACCAGAAGGAGAAGAGAGAGAGCAAGGAATTGAAAACCTTATTTGAAGAAATAATGACTGAAAACTTCTATGACCTGATGAAGGAAATAGACATACAAGTTCAGGAAGCACAGAGAGTCCCAAAAAAGATGAACCCAAACAGGCCCACACCAAGGCACATCATAATTAAAACGCCAAAGGTTAAAAGACAAAAAGATAATCTTAAAAGCAGCAAGAAAAAAACAGTTAGTTACTGTGGGGCCCAGGTGTTAAGGCCTCTTAGTTAGGAAATGTTTACGGGCTTTGGAGACTGGCCTGCCCCTCCCCCTTGGGTAGGACAGAAGGGAGGAAACAACTTGCTGATGTACATTTCCTGTTATCCTGTCTGTTAATTTCTTGTAAGTTTCCTTCCTGCGCATGTGTGCTGGCACCATGCTGAGGTTGTTTGTATGAGGGAATAAAACCCCACTCCCATTTTGGAGCACTCTCTCTGGCCCCAGCCTCGGATCAATAAAGAGCTGTTGCTACATTTATGGCACACAGTCTGCCTCGTGTCTTCTTTCAGCTGGGCATCTCACCACTGAGAGGGTCCCTGATTGACACCCTCGGACCTGACAGTTACCAAAAGGGAGCTCCCATAAGACTGTCAACTGATTTTCTTTTTTTTTTTTTTAAAGATTTTTATTGGGGAATTGGGGGGATGGGAACAGTGCTGGGGGATTGGGGAAGGGGAACAGACAAGTTGCTGTCGTTTTGTTCTTCAATCTAGTTGTGGAGGACGTTGCTTCACTTGCCCAAGTTGGCACCATCATTGCGCTCTTCCCTGGAGAGGCAGATCAGTCGCCGGCTTCTGGACGGCCGCTCACTGCGGCGGCTGGCCGCTCACGCTGGCTGCTGGCTACACACGGTAGCCCATGGCAATCCACTGCCACAGGGGCTGCAGCCTACGCCGTCGCCAGCGACTCACGGCAGCCCAGCTCCAGGTTGAGCTGTTGTTCAGCATCTTAGCTGTGGAGGGCAGTGTTCACTGGCCCTCATATGTGGGATCCGAACCGGGGCCCTCTGGCATCCCAAGCGGGTTCTTAACCATCGCGCCACTCGGCTGGCCCTGTCAACTGATTTTCAACAGAAACTTTGCAGGCCATAATGGATTGGCACAACATGTTCAAAGTGATGGAAAGCAAGGACTGACAACCAAGACTACTCTACCCAGCAAGGCTATCATTTAAAATTGAAGGAGAGATAAAGAGCTTCCCAGACACGTAAAAGCTAAAGGAGTTCATCATCACCAAATCAGTATTACAAGGAATCTTGGAGAGACTTCTTTAAGAAGGACAAAAAAAGAACATAAATATGAATAATAAAATGGAAATAACTACATATCTATCAATAATTACATTAGCTGGGATGCAATAAAAGAACATCTTTTAAAAAAAAGAAAGAAACCAGCAGGCTGTAATAACTTTCTACTCTGTCACTACTTGTACCATTTCCCCTTGAAGTATTTTCTCCACAAAGTGGCCAATATGATCCTTTTAAAACATAAGTCATATAGTGTCACCCTGCTCCCCTTACCATGAATGCCCTTCAGCTAGAAAGCCTCATGACTCCCTCCCTAATTCCTTCAAGTGTTTACTCAAATATCATCTGCCTTCTTGAAACTTACCTTCTAATTGAGGGAGACAGAAATAATCAACAAATAAAAATTAAATTCAATAATGTATAGAATGTCAGATAGTCATAAGTGTTATGCAGAAAAATAAAGCACAGGAAGAGATTTGGGAAAGCTAGATTTGTAAAGGTAATGTAAATTTAAAATATGGTGGCCAGGGAAGGCCTCCCTTCGAAGTTTGACATCTTAGCAGAAACCTGAAAGAGTGAGAGAATAAGACATTTGGATATTTGGAGTTGGAACATTCTAGGCTGAGGGAAAAACAAGTACATAGCCCCAGAGAACAAAAGTGCCTAACATTTGGAATAACAGTAAGGAGGCCAGTGTAGTAAGGAGGCCCAGTAAGCAAGGAGGCAATTAGAAGGAGATATAGCTAAATTATGTAGAATCTTTAAGTTATATTAAGACTGAAAGGAACTGATTTAAGCAGAAAGATCCTAAGGTAACTTTGGAAATAAGTTTGAGATACGTATTACACAATGAAGGGGAAATGTCAGGTAGGTTGTTGGATATATTTCTGGAGCTTAGAGTGGTTTATAGTGAAGATAGAAATGTTAGAATCTTTATCCTGGGATGAGATGATATCTCTTAGGAAATGAGACAGATAAGAGAAGAGGTTCAGATTTAGACCAGGGAACTCCATGGTTTAGAATGTAACAAGCCAGCAGAGATGACTCTGAAGAAGTGGCCAGTAAATAGGAGTAAAAGCAAAAGAAGGATGCCCAAGAACCCAAGTGCAGAAAGTGTTTCAAGAAATACAGAGCAACTGTATCAAACAGGTAGTGTTGGGTGACCATGTAACTTGTCCCAAGTGGGGCAATTTTGAGATGAAAGAGAATGCTATTAATAACCATGCGGGGAGAACAGGTAAAACTAAGCCTGTCTAGGGCAAACTGAGACATATGGTTGCCAATATAGGTCATGTGACTTGAGGACTGAGAATTGGCCACTGGACTTCACATCATGGTGATCATTGGTGAGCATGACAGGAGCAGTTTTAGTGGAATGGTGAGAAGCAAGCTTAACTGAAGTGGATTCAAGACAGAATATGGAAGAAAAATCAGAGGTAACATATCTAGATATCTCCTTTGAGGAGTTTTGCCTTTAATGGCAGTAAAGGAAAGAGCTGGAGGAAAATGTGGGGGACAAGGACTTTTTGTTTTGGAGACGCATGACATAAGAGCATGTTTGTTGTTGGGAGTGATCCAATGAACCAAAAGCTCTAATGTAGAAGAGAGAGGGGAGACATTCTGAGTAAAGTCCTTAAGTAGGCAAGGGGAGATAACCAGCGTATGAGTTATTATCATCATTAGAATGTTATTGTTACTCTTATTATTATTTTTACTCCTTCCGATACAAATATTCAAATGCCCTTTGGCTTGCCTGATTCACATGAATCTGTTTCTACTGTTCCATGAGGAATTTTCTAGCCCTTTGCTAATCACCATTGTAACTAGCCTTTCACTTTGATAAATCATAGTGTGAAGAACAGAATGGCGTTTTAATCCCACCAAAGAATAAGAGTCCCTGTATGGGATGATGTTTTGAAAAGGAGAGGAACTTAGAATTTATGATAAAAGCTAATATTTTAATAGAATGTACTACATGCCAAGCACGTTTCTAAACACTTTGCATATATAGACTTATTTCATTATCTCAATAACCCAATAAGGTCGATACAACTGTTAGTCCCATTTCACAGATGAGGAAACTGAGATACACAGTGAGCCAAGTTATGAACAAAACTGTGGGGCTCTGGATTCCATGCACTTAACCCCACCACAATGTTCTTCCTGTCTTCTGAACAAGAATTCATTCAAGACCCTGGTGATGATCTCAGCGTTAACTGAGCTTAGGTTAGTCTCCAAAGAAAAGAAAGCAAGCTAAGTTCCTTCTTACAGTGTCTTGGCCTATCCTCATAAATCTCAGAAAGACCTCTCATATTAATCTCACTTTCTTATGGCACGTTATTTATGGATTTGATTTTGTCCATAAACATGTAAAGGAAAGTCAAGTATGCCTTTCTGAAAGTAAAGGATCTGATTTTAATTTACGTTAAACTTATTATACTCTTTCTATGAGGAATCCCCAACTTCTCTTTTTAAAATAAAGTTTTATCGAAGTATTACACACATGAAAATACATAAATCATAGGTGCACAGTTAGATAAATTTTCACAAAGTAAGCACACCCATGTAACTATACCCAGATCAAGAACCAGAACATTATCAGCATCCCAGGATCTCCCTCTTGCCAACTCCCAAGTTACTACTCTCCCAAAGGTAATCACTATTGGTTTTATGTTTTTGAACTTAAATCCAACCCACTTTTAAAATTTACCTCTACTACGCCTATTAAAAATCCATATATTTCTTGCTTTATTTTGATGTTCTTTCCAACTCATTCAAACGTGAAAGCTAAAATTATATCATGTCCTATCTACCTAAATGACCACTTTTTTATTCTTCTGAGTTATTTTAACTACATTTATGTCATAAAATTATAAATAATAAAAATAATAACTCTTACTTATTGAGCACTTATTGTGTAACAAATAAGTGCTGTGTTACTTTTATAATCCTGAAAACAAGGCTATGAGGAAGGTACTATTATTATCACCCCCTCTTTTCAAAAGAGAAAACTGAAGCTCAGGTAGGTTAAATTTCCCAAAGTCCTACAGTTACCAAGTGACAGAAATGGGTTGAATTTTTTGTTCTTTTGAAATAGTATGTTTGACCATATCTAGATCAAGCTGATATATCCCAATTCATATAGATGAGTGCTGTTATTATATAACTTCTATTGAATTATTTGAAGTATACTCTACTCACATCTTATTATACTTTAATTAAAGGCCACACTTGTACAATTATTCCCCCATTGTACAATTATTTCAAAATTTAGGGTCCATTGTTAGCCTTCTTGGATTTAATTGCATCCTGTTTCAGGCATCAGATTAACAGGTTTGTAGCTATTATCTTCAATGTATTAGAATATCGAATATTTACCTTACATCCCTAGAGTTTTTAAAAAGCCACTATAATTGAATGATATTGTTGTCCCTTTTCATTAACATGGCATATCAGTTAGAATACTTTTGGCTGCAAGTAGTAGAACACCCAATACACATAGTTTAAACAATGAAGGTTTACTAATAAATCTCATAACAAGACATCTGAGGTTAGGCAACCCCAGGCTTGTTTCAGTAGTTCAATAAGATCATCAAGGACCTAGTTATTTTCCATCTTTCCACTCTGTAGCCTGCAGTGTGTTAGGATGGCTCTATTCCTGGTTGCAAAAGGACTGAAGCCATTCCAAACATCACCCCCTGATACAGCTGTATGCAAAGCCGGAAGAAAGGGAGCTGCAAGGGAAGGCAACCCATTTCTTTTCATCAGGAAGGAGATTTTGGTGAGAAGCCGCAGCAGACTTCTCTTTACATCCTATTGGTTAGAATTGTGCCACAGCCACACCTAGTTGCAAGGTTGGCTGAGAGAGCAATAAATGGCATTTTCAGCTTTTGTTGGGGGAAGAAGGGCTTTGCCTATATAGAGGATGTTTGTTGGGCTGGAGAGGGGAAAATTTGTTACTGTATTTGTGTGCCTCATATAGATAGTTTATAGCTAACCTTAATGTCTTAGAACCTGTAGAGATGAAGAAGGGAAATATTAATTATACCCATAATAAATTGGATATATTAGCTGAGATGGTCCCTTCCCACAACTTGTTTACTACTGTGCTTCTAAAATCTCACCATATGGCAGGACTTTCAAAGTGGGTCGCAGTAAATTTGCTCCTTATTGGCTGGAAGTTTCAGGAGAGTAAATTTTGGTTTAATAGGAGAGAGAATATTTCTGACAGAGCTGGCTGCTTCCAGAGGGTCTGAGTTACCTGTCACCAGAAAGTTTAAGCAGAACATTTTAGTGACAATAGTAATGTATAAATTGTGAACCAAGAGAAACAGAGATTCATCTCAAAAGCCAGTGTAATTTTGTAGAGCGTATTCAGGCATAGGTTGCATAGAGAGTTAGACTCTATCTATTCTCTGTAGTTCATAACACTTTGTATCTTATTTCTTACTAAACACTCAAATAAGGAATTGATTCTCATAGTAATGGAAATAAACAAAAAATCCCATTTTTAAAAAGGGGTATATATATCCTCATAATATTGGACCAAAAACATTAAGTACATATTTTACTGCTGTAGGTATTGTAAAACAAAAAGATTGTTTTTAAATGAGATAGAACTATTGGAAACAAATACATTATACTAGCTCAAGTTGGGCCAGGTAGATAAAAAGTTATCTGTTTTAACAGGTGGTATGAAGGCTCAACCTGGAAGTCTCATGAAACTGCCATTTTATTGGGTGCCAGAAAGAAGGAGTGAAGAATAAAGTATAACAATGGATAAATTCCAAGGAGGAAATAGTACATAAAATATGTTGTCAGTGGGTAGGGGAATTTGTAGATTTTGAGATAACAGGAGGTACAAAGTTGACAATTTCTCAAAATGACCTAGATGGAGGGGTGGCTGGTTACCTCAGTTAGAGCACAGTGCTCACAACACCAAGGTTGCCAGTTCGATCCCCACATGGGCCGCTGAGCTGCACCCTCCACAACTAGATTGAAACAACTATTCGACTGGGAGCTGATGGGTCCTGGAAAAACACACTGTTCCCCAATAAAAAAAAATGACCTAGATGGAAATATATATAGTAGGTGATAGTAGCAGTATATGAACTGATATCCTGACAAATATGAACTTGGAAGGGGGGGAGCAAAATACAAATAAATATGAGGGACAATCCTAGTGAAACCCTGGTGTCCCAGGTAGATTACATCTGTGTCTGTTGCACTGCCTAACACTTCATTCCCCATCTCCTCTTTATTTTTCTTCCTGGCAACTCTCCTTACTCTGTTTCTCTTTCTGCCCTCTTCCACTTCCTCTGTTTTCTTCCTCTTCCTTCACGTCTTGTTTTTACCAGTGTTCCCCAATGATATCCTCACATTATTTCTTAGTAGTCCTGGTGGCTATATGATCAGAGATCTCTGATTTCAAACAGGATTGAAAACTGCATTCATACCATAAGGCAGGGGTGTCAAACAGGCAGCCCGCAGGCCGCATGCAGCCCTCAAGGCAATTTTTTGTGGCCCGCGATGCTCTGAAATAAAATGAAAATAGAAAAAATTGTTATGAAGAAAATAGCGCTTAGGGGAGATCAAGGCAATACTGTACACACAATTACCTCGTTAACCCTTTAACTACTGAAGACAAGTACACACATGGCCCAGTGCCTTTCCTGGGGGCCTGTGGGCGTGTATAAACGCGCTGACTCAGTTCTGGCAATGTTTGGAAGCGATATGTCTGCCAATCTCAGTGTCACGTAATGTAAACAGATCCCAATAGCAAAAAGGTTAAAAAGAGCACTCGGGGGCCAGCCGAGTGGCGCGAAGGATAAGAACTGGCTTGGGACGCCATAGGGCCCCGGTTCGGATCCCACATATGAGGACCAGTGACACTGCCCTCCACAGCTAGGATGCTGGACAACAGCTCAACCTGGAGCTGGGCTGCCGTGAGTCGCCAGGGAAGGTGTAGGCTGCAGCCCCTGTGGCAGTGGGTTGCCATGGGCTACCGTGTGTAGCCAGCAGCCAGCGTGAGCGGCCAGCCAGAAGCCGGCGACTGATCTGCCTCACCCGGGAAGAGCGCAATGATGGTGCCAGCTTGGGCCAGTGAAGCAACGTCCTCCACAACTAGATTGAAGAACAAAACGACAGCAGCTTGTCTGTTCCCCTTCCCCCAATTCCCCAGCACTGTTCCCATCCCCCAATTCCCCAATAAAAAATCTTAAAAAAAAAAAAAAGAGCACTCGGGTAAAAAAGAATAATTTTAGTTTTATAAATACATTAAATAAAATAAATGTTTAAATAAAAGCAATTATATAGTGTTTTAATTATCCTATCCATATTCCTGAATCCTCACTTCAGAATATAAATTTAACAAACTTTGTAAATGTGATGTGGCCCGCGTGAATCTTGCCTGTTGCACCAAATGGCCCGTGTTTTAATTGAGTTTGACACCCCTGCCATAAGGTATGCTTTTTTGGCAAATAATAAAAGATTATGAAACCTAGTACAAAGGTGAACAAATAGTTCTTATAAATAACAAATAGCTGTGACTAAACTCAAGCAGTATACAACTCATAGACAAGTCATGCATGTTGTATATATAGGACCTGTAGATATGAGGAACCAATAAGTGTACAAAAAAAGTTAACTAGTAACTTACATAGGCTGGAAGGAAAAAGTTAAAAATCCAGGCTCACTTATCTCCTATATAAAACACTCACAATCTCTGTTCAATGATCACCTGTCATAACCGCAGTTGGTAAGACTGCTTGTGTTTCTGCCTTGCTCTCACAATGGTGGATTACATGTTTATATGGACTTGAATTCTGTTCATCTCCTGATATTTTCTGACTGCACATTGTGTACAACATAAGAAAATGTTAAATTGCTTTATTTCTATAGGTTGAATATTCAAAGAATTAATTAGATTTTACTTAGGGAGGGAATTGAGAATGTGGTAGGTAGCATAAGGGACTAGACCGTATTCCAAGCACAGGTTCTGTTGATAAAAATTCACAAACCTGAAAGTATCTGATTTCCTTAAAAGTATTTATTTTTAGACAGGATGAATAATTGTTTTCTCCTGAAGCTAGCATACTTGTCTCTGATCTCTGAGATAAATTATAAAAATTCTATGGACTACCAACTAAAATTGTAACTTGTGTCAATATTAGTGATTGTTTTAGACTACTTATAATTAGCACTTCATTTCTTATAAAATACTATAAAGGTTGCATTTTATGTTTTAGAAAAATTTCACCCTGCAGTATGTTCAAATCATATCTTCTGTAAAACATGGCCTAATATCTTTGCCAAGCCAAGAAGTACAATTCTTTTTTTAAAAATACTGCCTATTGAAAACAGATATGACTTAAATTTCCCCAAACAGCAGCATTAGATCCACTAATTCTGGTGAGGGATTTTTGCAATGTTGGGTAGTTAGATGGTCAGTGGACCATTTTGGTCAACTGAAGTTGTTTCCATATTCAAAGATTAGAGTGAAATTCTTTTAAAGTACTGTATTTTGTTTTCACTTAAAAATGTTATTATGTTTCCTGATATCGCCCTTTCACTTTCTTTTTTCAAATATGTTTATGTGGCAAAATCAGTGTGTCATGTTTTACGTTAGGAAAACATAAGCTCTCCAAAGCACAAATAGTTTTCCTTTGCATTCTATAGGACTGATCTTATCAGAGACCTTTTCCCTTCTTGCCCACCGCTTCTAACCCCAAACAGACACTCAAAGCCTGGGACTCAGGCAATCCGAAATCTCACTGTACAGAATCAATTCTTTGTGTTTAGGCTGGTGGAGGGTCAAAATAGTTCTCCGTTTCTTGGAATTACATTTTCTGTGCACATTAATAGGTCCTGTGACTCCTAATGAAATTTCCTACTCACTGGTTTTCAGACTCTGGAAAATGTTTGCTCAATCCAGATTGCTGGAAGGGGTACTGCAGCCACATCATTGGCAGAATGACTTAGAACCCCAGTGGCCTGCTAGTAGGGTGACCAATATCTGTGTCAACCAGGGCACTTCAAGAGTGAAAAGAGCATTATTAGTAATTAATCTAAGACAATAGGTACAAACTGGAACTGTACTAACAAACCAGGATTACGTTTCCCTTATCTTTGGATAAATTGTTTTGTCTTTCCTTAGCCAGAGATGATACTCCCATTTAGCCCAAAAGAACCTCAAATGTTAGATGTCTTTTGGGCTGTAATGTTGTGTGTTGACTGTTTTTTAAGCCATACTATGAAAATTATCAGGTACAATATAGTAGAATGAAATCATGTTTGTTGTTCATCTTGATTTTTGGAGACTGGTTCTTGAAAATATGATATTTGAACATTCTCAAAGTACCACAAAGTTATTTTCATTTTCATATTTTAAGATTTTTTCAACATAAATAGTTATTCTAACATGCATAACTTGTCACATGTGTATTAGACAAGTTTGAACCATTTGTTCTATATTGTTGAGGGATGTTTGAATGTTATTATTTACAACCAATTGCACATCTGTGACTGACTTTGATGACTGTCCAGGGAATGGAAAAGATTTCTGTCCAGCGAATATTGTTTGCGCATGCAAAGATGGAAAGCCTTTTTGCAAGTAAGTGGTTATACATGCTGTAAAAACAGACTGAGCACAACGTATTGTAATAATTCACTTTGTTTTTATTTTCTATATTCAACAGATGTAGCACTTGTTTTAAAATAACATTTTAATCAGAAATGGCTCTTATACATATAGCATAGTTGTAGATTTCTTAAAATAGTTTAATCTACTGTTTTAAAAATAATATAATAAAATTTAAGACATTAAATGAGGCAATATATATTAACTTTAAGAGATTAGCACCGTTCAGAACTGCTTTTCTCAGACAGACTTTTATAGATAAGTTACACATATTCATAAATAAACTGTTTTACTATTCTAAAGAAGAAAAAAGTAAGATGTGTCTCATGTTATGGAATGGCAATAATCCTGACACGTTATATATTAATAAAGGTTTTGTAAATCAATAAATATTTAAAATGCACTGTGACTCCATCCCTTTTTTCCAGGTTTACTTCTTATTAAAAAATTATGTTCTTACAACTGAAACTAATTCTAAAAAATGTGTATTTCATAATAAAAAATAATTTAATAAAAAAAGTATGTTCTTTGAGTCATACATAATTTTTTCTTTTTAAAGTTAGGCAGAGTTTCTATTTTGTTCTCACCATCAAAATGAGAGTAGTTGGGTAAAAAATGGGGAGAAGACCTAAGGAAAAGGGTAATATAAGACTAAGAAAGAGTGCATCTATGAGAGAAAGAGAGGATAGGTGGTTAGGGAACAATACTGAAAGGTATTCCAGGGTACATGCTTGTTGAACTGAATTTTGAAAACTGGTAATAAAAAACCAGGTGTAGGCAAAGGGACCAGTATGGGCAAAGATGCTGAGGTGTGAGTGAATTTTGTGTTTGCATAAATGTGAGTAATTTGCACCTCACCCTCTGGACATACTTAATGACAGCATTTTCAGTTCCTTAAGTGCACTATTTTCTCTCTCATCTCTGGATGTTCACATATACTACAACTGCTCTCTATTACTCTTCCTTCACCTTCTCTCCTGTCACCACAGCTCTTCTTCCCTTGACACATTCCTATTTAACCTTCAAGACTAAGCTCCATCATATTCCTAACGTAGCACTCAAACCACTCTACTGCAATTTCTTTGAATGTAGGGTATATGCTTCCTTTTTGAGAGCACCAAATCAACAAGAACTTTGTCTTATTTATCTCCAGCACTTATCACAATGTCTGTCATATAGAAGGTATTCTGTAATGATTTGTTGAATGAATCAGTGGTTCAGTGGGAGTGATTTGCTCAATAGTAGAAAATATTGGAAGAATATTGAAGATGAAAAGTGATTTTAAAAAGCCATTGGATTTAGCCCATAGGAGTTGTTGGTGATAACCTTTGAAAATATCATTCCAAGATTGAAATGAGAATACAAGCCAGATTGTGAAAAGGAGTGAAAGCAAATATAACACAGCAATGAAGAAACATATGTAAGTCACCTGACAATTTTAATGTTATCTGTAAACTCATAGTTGGAGGAATTCTGGAGGCATATATTCAACATTTTGGCTAAAAGCTAATTACCCTTTATCTATTGGGTTGTCAGAAAAGTCATGACATATTTTTCTATGTTTTTCATTGCAAAAATGCATCATGACTTTTCCGACAACCCAATACTTTCCTAATCCTTATTATAATCATTTGCCTCACTTGTTTTACAGGTCTTTAGAGTCGTTAATTGCCATTTCACATTGACATTATGCCTATTTTGAAAAATTTCTCCACCAATTTGATTAAGACAAGTTACCTCAACTTATTTTACTGGTGGATCTCAACGTGGGACATCACTGCTCTTGAGTCACTGTGCCTGTGTATATATATATCTGTCAGTTTCTTGGAAGGCCTACCTGAAGACAAGTGATCATTTTTATTACTAAATATATTTAGCACTACACTGTTTGGGTCAGTTATTTTGACATTGTTAATCAGAGTTTATTTTTAAATTCTTAAAACATTTTAATAGCATTTCCAAAATTGTTTTAGGATACATATACCATCACCAACACCCTTTATAGGCAGATATCACACACACACACACACACACACACACACACATCCCAAATGTTTCCTTTATATAAAAAATGAACAAAAGCCAAATTTAAAGTATTTTTAAAGACAGACAACTTAATAAAACTGATTAAACCAAGAGCAAATGCCTGATGTATGATTTTTTAAATTTTCAGTCATGTTTTATTTCTATATTTTTCTTTAAATATTTTCTTATTTATTATTTCTATAGTTTTTTAAAAGATTTTTATTGGGGAATTGGGGGGATGGGAACAGTTCTGGGGAATTGGGGGAAGTGGAACAGACAAATTGCTGTCGTTTTTGTTCTTCAGTCTAGTTGTGGAGGATGTTGCTTCACTGGCCCAAGTTGGCACCATCATTGCGCTCTTCCAGGGCGAGGCAAATCAG
>NW_017732911.1:118488-126315 GCF_001890085.2 Hipposideros armiger
CAGGTTGAGCTGTGGTTCAGCATCTTAGCTGTGGAGGGCAGTGTCACTGGCCCTCATATGTGGGATCCGAACTGGGGCCCTCTGGCATCCCAAACGAGTTCTTAACCATCGCGCCACTCGGCCGGCCCTATTTCTATAGTTTTTAAGAGCTATATTTTACATTGTTACAAATAGAATAAAGATTAAAGATCATTTTAGATTTTTTAGATTAAAAAAAAAAAGTCAACTGACTCTGACCCCCTTCCTCCATCACTGTCATCGAAATGAAAATCAGTAATGCTATAGATCTAAACAGGATTCAATTTTTTTTGCTTTATTGAGGTATAATTGGTATACAAAAATTGCACACATTTAATGTATGCATCTTGATGAGTGTATCTATGGCCTCCAAAATTTTCCTTGTGTTCTTTTGTGGCATCTTATCTTTTCTTCCTCCCTCCCTCCCTCCCTTGCTTCCTTCCTTCCTTCCTTCTTTCTTTCCTTCCCTGCTTTTTTTGGTAAGAACATGAGATCTATCCTCTTAACATATTTTAAAGCACACAATCCTGAATTGTTAACTATAGGTACTATGTTGTACAATGGATATCTAGAACTTATTCATCATGCATAACAGAAACTTTATACACAGTGAAAAACAATTCCCCATTTCTCCCTCCTTCCAGCCCCTGACAGCCTCCATTCTATTCTCTGCTTCTATGAGTTTGACTATTTTTATTTAGAATAGTTGATGTATCTCTCAACCAGTGTTCACATTTCTCACATACTTACTGGTTATTGAGGAAAAAGTGTAATACATTTTAAATATATCTTTATATAAAGGTTTTATTTCCTATTGATGATAGGAAGAAAACATTCACATACCTCCCAGGATTGCTCTGAGAATTAAATAAGATAAATTATTTAAAATCCCTCACATAGTAACTGGCTCAGAGGTGCTCCAAAAAGTTAGTTCATTTCTTTTCCCTAGCCTCTATGATGTTAAGCACAATGGTCAATCCTCAGTCTTCATCTTACTTAACCCATCAGCAGCATTTAACACACTTGATTAATCACTTTCTCCTCTTTGAACTTTCATGGCTTCCAGGATGTCCGTCTCTCCTGTTTCTAATTTTTTTCTTCTGCCTTGCTGTCCACTTCTCAATTATCTTTGCTAGTCTCTTCTCTTGTCACCCACCTACTTAATGTTGGCATGTCCCAGGGCTTAGTCCTTCATCCTCTTTGTCTATACTTCCTCCATTGGTTATCTCATCCAGTTTTATTTTTAAATACCATCCAAGCTGGAAAAATTCATAACTCTAGATTCAGAGATATAACTGCCTATCAACATTTCCACTTGGATATATAATACCCATTTCAAAATCAGCAAGTACAAAAGTGAATTCCTCAACTCCCATCACCACCATCCCAAACACTTTTTTTTAGTTTTTCCCCATCTCAGTTGATGGTTACTCCATCCTTTCATTTCCTTAGTTCAAAAGCCTTAAAGTCATCCTTTAGTGATCTTTTTCCTGCACTCTACTTCCTGTCCATCAGAAAACACTGTTGTTTCTACCTTAAAAAAGAAAAGTAGAAATCAACCAGTTTTTGCCCTCACCACCGCCATTATCATTCTGATCTAAGCTATTCTGGTTATCTCTTGCTTAGGTTACTGAACAGCTTTGTGACCTTTCTCCCTGCTTTTACCTTTCTTCCCCAACAATAGAAAACAGAGTGATCCTTTCAAAACAACCTAGATCACATCACTCTTCTTCTTAAAAGTCAAAGTCCTTACAAGAATCTATAAGCTATTTTATCCATTCTTCCTTCCTTGGCCTTATCTTCTACCATACCTCTTAACTCACTGTGCTCCAGCCACACTGATTTCTGTGTGTTTCTCAAGCATGCAGGCACACTCCGTCCTGCTTTAGAACCTTTTGTACTTGCTGTCCCCACTACTTGTAATGCTCTCTTCTCCCAAAATACCCTATGGCTAACTCCCTCACCTCCTCAGTCTTCCTTCAAATGTTACCTTCTCAATGAGACCTGCCCTTTACTATACCCTATTATATCACTTCAACCTGTACCACTATCCTGCCCCCCACATTTTCAATCCTCCTTACCCAGCTCTACTTTTTCTTTTTTCCTTAGCACTTATCACCTTTAAACATTCTAGATAATTTAGTAATTATGCTTATTTTTGTTGTTTGTCTCTCTGCTACATTTTAAGCTACTTGAGAACATGGATCTTTCTTTTATTCACTGGTCTATCTCAAATGCCTTGGACAATACTTGGTACATAGTAGGTACCCAATAAATGTTGTTGAATTAATGAATGCAATGTTATTATTTAATAGATAATTCCTTTGCAGTTTATTCCTAAGCTAAACAAGAAATATATTCTCCCTAAATTCTTTTTTTCCAAGAAGAAATCCATAAGACATTTTCAAGTATATTTTGACCTCCTTAAATGAATGACATGTGTTACATATCAACAGCCATGACTTATAGAGTAGAATACTACCTAGTTGAAGCTGATAGATTCATTTTCTTATAAAATCCTAGACTATCGAGGTAGAAAATATTATAATAATCATCTAATCAATCCCTTCATGTCATCTACGACAATGCTCCTTAATATATTGTAATAATACAAACCAGGAGAAGCTTGCTTAGGATCTGGCATTTACTATTCAACTGGGTATTCCATTATCAATTCTACAGGAGACAATGAAGCAATCTCTAAAGACACTACCTGAACTAAGCTTGCCATTAGATACTCCTGTAGAGGATGATGAGAAGTCATATTATTCCTGTCCACAAACCCACAGACATTTATATGTGTGTATATGCCACGCCAGTTTAGTCTATGCACCAGAGAACCACATTCAGGTTATTTGGCATAGTGTCAAAGCTTTATAAAAGCACTAGGAGTTCATATCTGAGTCATTTATTTCTATAAAATAGAGGAAGAAAATCTAGAGTCATGGGAATGATGGGGATAGATTTTGCTGGCAGTCTATTCTCGCCTTCTCATGTTTTTTTTTTTTGTATTTGTTGTAGAGTGGCAGAGTCAGTCTGTTAACCTGCATTCATCCCTGTAAGAGTGGGTGGAGAGAACGCCCAGCCTGCAGTTATATAACTGGTAGACTAGGCTATTTCAAACTTTTTTCATAGCACTGACAGAACTAAAGTAGCTGGAGTGAAGAGAAGTAAGAGCAGTGGGCAAAATATGGATAGTTTTAAAAGTAGCATTAAGTCAGCCATTCTGGGTGAGCCTTTTTATTTTTTCCCCCCTAAATGCCACATCTTCATTAGCTAATGGTTGAGAAATCCTGACAGCCTTCTGCATGTTGACTCAACGTGTTCAAACCTGTAGGTTTTAGTGTTTGTTCAAGTGGAAAATAGGACAACATAAATCTGTCAAGGGCCTTAAAGGGAAACCTCATGGATTAGTAATAATCAAAAGTTTGATTCAATCAGAGGAGACAATCTTTTTCTTCTAATTTGTGAGCTTTTTCTATTTCTATTATCTCTATCTAGATGACCAAATTTCAGAGGTCAGTGGGGAATTATTGGTTCCTGGGGGCCAAATGTGACCAGCTCTGGAATGCTCTGGACCTGATTTTAGTAGCAACATTGCCTGGAATAGGACTGGCTTTAATAGTTGGTGTAACAATCCAGACTATCCACTACTGTAAAAATAAGTCAAAGAAGAATATAAATGATCACCGGTAAGAAATTTCTAAATACCTCTGAGAATGATAGGAAATCTCTTGTGAGATCAGCCAATGAATCAAGAAATAATGGATATCATTTATCATGCATACAGCCAGCATGTTCTATCATATTCATCAACATTTAATTCAATTTGAACAAAAGTCAGGATAACAAAATACATTTTGGTCAGGATTTGGATACAACAAAAACTGCAAAGCCCTTACCACAGATAAAAGCCAAGTGCAATTCACTGAAGAATTGTCCTGCTTTAGTACTTTCCTTCTATTCTTGTGCACTACACATACTGTCCTAAGAGGGGGTGGGATGCTGTATCCGTACCTCCTATTCACCCTCAACCCCCAGCAACAATGTCGGAGAAATGCAAAGAGGAGTCCAATGAACCTGGCTATAATCTGACTCTATCTTGGGTAAACCTCTTCACCTCACTGGGCTTCAATTTCCTCATCTATAAAATAAAGATTCTTAGAATCTGACCTACCCACCTCACAGAAATAATGAGAGTGATACTGAAAGTGACAATCATTTGCTGAGGGTTTGATATGTGTGTCAGGCTGAAGTATAAATATTTAATACCTATCAACTCATTTAAATCCTCACCAGCACCTTAGAAAGTATGTACGAGATTACTGAGGCACAAAAAGGTCAAATAACTTGGCTGAGGTTACAGGGCTGTCTGTACTTGGGCTATCTGGCTCCCAGGCTTAAACTCTTAACCCCCATGCTATATGAATGGAATCTAATGAGATACAATATTGCTTTGAAAGCTGCAAAGCCCAGCTGCATCCTCATTATTTCTTTGCTTAAAAGCAAACAGTTCCCTTCATACTTTGCACTGCCTCTGAACAATAGAAATATGAGCGGTAAATACCAGTAGGGTAAAATCTCATCAATTTTAGAACAGTTAATCCAAATTAGCATCTACTTTATAGTATCATTCTCCATGACAGGATAATGTTACCCTGTATGAATTATGAAGAGAGTTTGAAATATTACATTAAAATTGGAAGTAGCTGGTAATGTGAGCCTCGCACTTTTAAGAATAAGCTTGGGGCTGGCCCCTGTGGCACGTTGGCTAAGAGCTGGCTTGGGACGCCAGCTCTGAGCAGCAGGGCCCCACTTCTGATCCCACATGAAGGCCAGTAACACTGCCCTCTACAGCTAAGATGGTGAACAACAGCTCGACCTGGAGCTGGGCTACCGTGAGTCGCTGGTGATGGCGTACGCTGCAGCCCTTGCTGCAGTGGGTTGCCATGGGCTACCATGTGTGGCCAGCAGCCAGCGTGAGCAGCCAAGAGTCACTGTGAGTGGCCGTCTAGAGGCCAGCGACCCATCTGCTTCACCAGGAAGAGCGCAATGATAATACCAACATGGGCCAGTGAAGCAACGTCCTCCACAAGTAGACTGAAGAACAAAAGGACAGCAACTTGTCTGTTCCCCTTCCCTGATTCCCCAACCCTGTTCCCCTCCCCCAATTCCCCAATAAGATCTTTTTTTTTAAAAAAAGAATAGGCTTGTAAATTGCAATAAAATCAACAATTTGTACAGTCTTAGATAATTGCCCTTGGGAGAGGTGATATAAACTCCCTAATCTTTCTATAATTTCAAAAATCCTACTCTTTGTTTGTATCATCATTCCATACTCTTTAAAATACCATGGGGTACACATGTATATATGTGTAAAATTAATGTTAATCAATATTAATTTTATAAATTGAAATTAATGTGGAGAATTCCATATTACATTGACTTAAGTTGGAAACTTCCTGTGATTTTAAAGAATTATTATAATTAAAAATCACACTGTAAACAAGTCACCTTTTAAGCATTCTCCATAGCTTTCCTACTCCAAAGTTTTGAAGGACACTGGATTTGTTTTCCAATCCTCTCTCTTCTACTAATTGGCTGTGACTTTGAATGGCCTACTTAGCCCCGGTTTCCTCCTTATAAATGGGGAGTTGGGTAACACATATCCTAGTTTTCCATAGCTGAAAAAATCAAATGAACTAATTAATGAAAAATTGCACTGAGAAGCAAAGGCAAAAGAAAAAGCTTGATTACAATAGAAATCGGGATCTTAGTAGTGTTCACAAGCGTTTGGGCTTGTTTATAGGCTTTCTGGGTAAGAAATTAAGCTTCCTTGTTTACTTTGTCAAAACATAATTTAGTTTGAACACCTTTTTTCCCCTCTCCCATTCCCTGAATTGTGAATTGATGAAGTGATTCTGTATATACTCTGGGAGATTCCTTAGTATAGATTGGGGAGAGAATGGTCTTGGAGCCAGACAGACTGGGATTCAAATCCCTGCCCTATAAGATGCTGACTGTGAGGCTTTGGGGAATATCGTGAAATTTTTTCAGCCTCAGGTTTTTCATCTGCAAAATGGAGTTAATAATACCTATCTTGCAGGCTTTTTGTAAACATTCAAATAAGATAATGTAATTTTGTAAAGTAAACTGATATTTGAAACTTACTTTCAATTGCATAAAAAAATGAGATGGAGTAATGGAGGGATAGAGGGATGGATGGATGAACACATATATATTAAAGCAAGTATAGTAAAATGTTAGTGATAAAATTAAAGTGGTAGATACATGGGCATTCACTGTAAAATTTAATGTTGCTATATATTTGAAAATTTTCATAATAAATTATTGGGAAAAATCAGATAATGTTAATTTAAACACTTTGAACATGGAAATCATTCAACAAATGGCAGCCATTATCATGGCCTTGTCTCAGGTATATATAATAATAGTCTTAGCATGGGAGCACTCATTCTGTATGGTCAAAAATTAGTTTATCAGAAAAAAGTGATTTATAATTAAGCAAATACTCTATCCTAACTATGTTTATTTATTATTATTACTATTATTTAACTTGCCAGAGAACAGAAGAATTTATCAGCATAATTCTGCATATGATCTTAACACTACTACGAGACCTTCTCAACCTGATCAAGGCCAAGC
The DNA here is from genome assembly GCF_001890085.2 of Hipposideros armiger. Classification (NCBI taxonomy): domain Eukaryota; kingdom Metazoa; phylum Chordata; class Mammalia; order Chiroptera; family Hipposideridae; genus Hipposideros; species Hipposideros armiger. Next base: position 125,173 of record NW_017732911.1, read on the forward strand.
AAACATTGAAACTCATTTGTCAGATAAACTAACTTTTCAGAAGACATCCAGGAGAAAACTGCCTTGGAGAAACAAAAAGAAACTTGGGAGATTAAAGAAGTAGTCAGAGACAACAACACGAAGTGTTATCAGAAGATCAAATTGCACAAATATGGAATGATTGGTTACAGGTTATTTATCAATAGAGTACAGGCTAGGCCTGGGGCAAATAACAATGAGAGTCCTCTCTAACTTCTCTCCTTCATTTGTTTCCAGGTAAAATCAAGTTAAAACACGTATCAAAGGCAGTCTTAAGGAAAGTTAAAACATAACAAAGGGGAAAGGAAGTCACTAAAAGAGGGCGGCAGGCCAGAAAGATGGATAAGAGGACAAGAATTTGAGCCATATGGGTTTTTTTTATACTAGCTGAAAATCCCTTTTTTTCTAATATGTTCTCAGTAGAATAGATCCTCTGAAACAGTAGACTTGTTGGGATTTCATTAATTCATTTTACTTCAGGAACAGCTCTAAATACAGAAAAAGGTCTGGGTATTATACTTGACCACAAGTATCAGAAGCAGCAGTAATGCTTTTTTTATTTTAAATCAAACAAATCAGTGAGATGCCACAAAAGCATTGTTTGTCATAGCATATTAAGTCCTAAAATATGCCCAATTATATTGAGATTAAAAGACTTTAGCCTCATTATAACTTTACATATGTCCTGATATGGTACCTTCTCAATATCAAGAATGGTTAAAACTAAAACTCATGAAAAGGTTCAGATAAAAAATTTATAAAAGTTTGATGACTGAAGGCTAGTGGTCAGATATTTTCTCAGAGTCAGTACAATTAAACATTGGAACTTAAATGATAGTATGGGGGGATTTATGTATGTCTATTATATATAACATTTTTTCAAAAAAGAAGGTTAATTTCCTCTGAGTGAATATACTGTGGTAAATAATGTCGATGTCTACAAAAGTCTTACTCTAATGTTGTCAAATGGCTTTAGTTGTCAGTTTTTCTCTTGAACTGACCAATTGTTTTGTAGATGGATCCTAAGAGTTAGAGAACCAAACAGGTAGGAGGTGCCTTTCCTTTTCTAAGGATTCACTTCTTAGCCTCTTGTTAATTCTGCCACCCACTTATATTTCAAATCTA
>NW_017732911.1:126700-128294 GCF_001890085.2 Hipposideros armiger
AATTCCCCAGCACTGTTCCCATCACCCGAATTCCCCAATAAAAATCTTACAAAAAAAAAAGTATATTGCCCACCATTTAGGCTATGTTACTCTCCTATTCCCCAGACCCAATCTTCCTGTGGCTAACTGCCTGTTTTAGTGCCTGCTACATATATCTGAATACTTCCACTGTAGACATTTTCTCTTCAGTACTGTGACCATTTCCTAAATTGGGATACCATAACCAAACCACCATGCCTTGTTTCAATCTACCATATTCTTTTCTTCCTGATTGTTTCCCAAAGTCTGGGCAATTAGGAAGCAGAAAAGGACTACAAGTTTCCAATGTAATGGAAGACTAAGAAACTTTCCAACTGAGTGAAAATGTTTAGAAAGGTGTCCAGGTGTATTGTGCTCTGAATGTACATTTAAAATTTTGACTTTGGCATGTGATGACTTCTCAGAAGCTAAGGCCCAGTTCAGATTTCCACAGAATTGAATAATGCTTTTTCATGCAAATTCATTACTATTTTCTTTATTCAGCTAGCTCACACACACAAAACCAGGAGTTAATAAGCAGAGCCTGAGTTCATTCTTGAATTGTCAACGCTAATCTTTTCTAATTGACTTAACAATTCGATTTGAGTGGGTGGAGATAAGACTACATATTTGCTACCTCTTCTTCACCCCACCCACCTCCTTTTACATTTAGCACAAAGTAACTTGTGACTTTCAAAGTTGTTACAATCCTAGCACAGCATATAATTAGAAATCTAAATATATTCTGTGAATCTCTGTCAGGAAGGTGTGCTGCATAGTTTAGTCCTGTGAGAAGAATTCACCATTGCCTTTGTTATTTTTGGTTGTTGCTCTGATCATAAATGTGTTTTTAAAGTTTATCTGCCTTTAAAACCAAGTTTACGTGGCATGCTTCAGCCATTTCCAGAGGATATAGCATATTTGAATTACTTTCACCTGGTGAAAATATACAGCAACTATGTCAAGGGGGAAAAAACCCTACATGTGTTACATAGAGACCCAGGAACGGGCATAGTCTGAAGAACATAAAAGTAAATACCGATATGGCTTAAACAGCATATAATAAACCATGGAATAGAGATTACAAATACTGAGAAATGCTGACTGAAAAGGAAGAATATTGACTAACAATAAGATTTTCTAAATCTGGCAGCGATAATCACAAACTTACCAAATTGCTGGATTTATTGTGTTTTCAAATAGAATAAATTGAAAGTGGAAGATGATCAGATAAGCTTTAAATTATTATCTCTAGGTAACAAATGAAAAGAACATCTAATCATAACGTATTCTTTACATACCTGAGAATATTATCATAATTTAAATAATTTCTTAGAAGTTGTTAATATCATCTTCAAATAGTTAAACATTATCAAGCGCTCCACTATAGATAGCACTGTGCAAACTGTGACAATCTCCAGACCATTGATACATATTCAGTATGTATTATCACTGGATAGATACATGAACTCTACCTTATCAGTAAATGACTAGTCACAGTTTTATGAATATTTGCATAGTTAGAGCCTTATGTTATACTACTTATCCAATTCATGAACTTAATTTGTTCAAAAAA
>NW_017732912.1:0-1036 GCF_001890085.2 Hipposideros armiger
ACTATCTTAAATTTGATTTAAAAAATGTGTTTGTAGTATTCAACACTGCTTTTATCATTGTCTGAGACACAGCTTTCTCTTAGTACTTCCCCTATTGCTGATGGTGGCATGCAAGGTTAACTGGCCGGTGTCTGCCCTCTCCAGTTCCCTACAGCTACAGAAAATAGCTCCAAGTTGGTTTTGCTTGTGGTTGTTGCTTCTTATTTTCCTGCGTGGCTTGTGCCTATCTCATCTGATCACAGAAACGATACTTTACTCATGTGGTGCTCATCAGGGGTTTTATCATGCAGTGCTCCAAAGCCAAACATCAGGCTACTTCCTTGGCATTCATCACCCTATATCTTCACTTTATTTTTAACTCATCACAAACATTTTTTAAAAATTAAACTTTTGTTTGTATTGTTACCATGTTATACTTTCTGTAAAGGGGAAATTTCATTGATTCTCTCCACCTCTGCTACTACCTCTGTGATAATAGCATTAAAATCTACGTACCATATTTTCCACATTTCTAACTTTCAGGAAATCTCACTGCTATGCTTAGTGTACCTAAAATGTGCATAGTTAGAAAACATTCAATCAGTGAAACAAGACAGTGGAGTTAGAGTCAAACATATTATTTTTAATCATCTGCCTTTATGGTATCATTCATCCAAAATTTTAATTAACCAAGCTTAAATTTTTTTACAAACATAAATTACTTTTAATGATTATGTTATGTGTTCATTAAAATAGATCCTTTGGGCTAAAATTCAAATATTACATATTTAAGCTTATTTAAGTGTTGTATGGTCTAGAGCTAAAACTGATGTTTTCATTTTTAAATAATGGAAAAAATTAAAAGGAGAATACTATTTCATGACACTAGAATATTATGGAAAATTAAATCTCAGTGTTCATAATGAAAGTTGTGTAGGAACACAGTTATGTCCATTTATTTGTGTATTTTTCTATGGCTGCTTTCATGCCATAATGCAGAGTACTTGCTACAGAAATTGTTATCGCTGGCAGGTGTAAAATAGTTACTATGTGGACT
>NW_017732912.1:6546-11148 GCF_001890085.2 Hipposideros armiger
GTGAGTGCAGGTGAATGTGCTTGTGTTTTTGTGATCATTTGCTGGGTGTTTGAAAAGGCTATATTTTAACTATGTAGACTTTTGAGAAAAGGATACTTCTTTGCTGATGTTATCATTATTAAGTGGGCTTATCTAGATTTGAATCTATATATGACACATTACATCTAGATAACAAATATTAATGCTTTCCTTTTTATACATTTTGCATGTATGTTCCCAGTATGTGTGTGTGTGTGTGTGTGATAATTGTGGCTTAGTGTACTAAAAATGTTTTGCTGATTGAAGTATAGATTAAAATTAAATTTGCCTGAAGCATGCATCTTATTGATATTTTGAAATGTCATTTAATATTGGTAGAACATACATAAAATAGATTGACTAGTGAAGATTTCATTCAGGAAAAAGTTACTTTAAATGAAACTGACATTCTAAACATCAACTCAAATATTAATATAAGATTATTTTGAGGGAAGCAAAAGTGGGAAGGCACTATAAATGTTTTGAACATCTATCCTGAGTTTTCTTTGGGAGTCTATATTTTTATTGTATTGTCCCCATAAATGCTTGAGTTACCAAAATTTCAAAATGGCTCTTTCCAAAAATGTACCTCCAAAATGATTTACTTTTTTTTAATTCAAATCAGAATTATTTCTAGTGTTTTATATCCTAATTTCAGAATCAGACAATATTGTTGCCTTGCCTGTAACCTATTCAAATCTATATAAATCTTGGAGATTTCGACAATGCACTTTTTTCCCCTTTTTCATGGTCTTTCTATGAACGAGGAATTATGAAGCTCACTGAAAGATAACAAAAGGTTATCAAACAAAATGTGTAATGTATCATTGATTGATCTTTGTTCTTTATATAAATAAACGATCTTTGAAAAACATAGACAATATAACATCATGACTTTTCTGACAATCCAATACATACAAAAACAAGGAGTATCACTAAAGGATATTATAAAAACATATATGGGAGGAAAATTTCACAAACTATATATCTAATTAAGGACTATATTTTGCAATCCCATGTACCTAGAATATAGAAAAAAGTATTACAACTGCATTATAAAAAAGCAACAAAATTAAACAATGGGCAAAGTATCTGAACACATAGTTCTCCAAAAAAGATATGCAGATGGCTAATAAGCACTTGAAAAGATGTTCACTATCATCAGCCATCAAGAATATGTATATCAAAGTCACAAAAAGGTAGTACTCTATACTTATTAGGATGGCTATAATGAAAATGGACAAATAATAACAATTGTTGGCGAGGATATAGAGAAATCAGAACCTCCATACACTGTTGGTAGGAATGCAAAGTGGTGAAGTTGCTTTGCAATACAGCTGGCAGTTCTTCAAAGAGTTAAACATAGAGTTACCATATGACCCAGCAATTTCATCCTTAGGTATACGCCTAAGAGAAACAAAAACATATGTCTACACAAAATCTTGTACATAAATGTTCATAGCAGTATACTTTAAAAAGTTGGGACCCAAATGTCTCCCAATTATTGAGTGGATAAATTAAATGTGATTAAAAGAAGCAATGGAATAGCCATGCTATGGAATATTGTTGAGCAGTAGAGAAAACAAAGTACCAACACATGCTACAACACGGATTCACCTTGAAAACAGTTTACAATGCTAAGTCAAAGAAGCCAATTACAAAGGACCACATATTGTATGGTTTCATTTATATAAAATATCCAAAGTGGGCAAGTCTATAGAAACCAAAAAAAATCAATTAGTGGTTGCCTATAGTTTAGAGAAAGGGTGGATTTGAGCAGTGACAGCTATGGATATGAGGTTTCTTTTTGCCATAATGAAAATGATCTAAAATTCATTGTGGTTGTGAATGCACATGTTTTTGAAGAGCCATTGAAATGTAAGTTTTAAATGTGTGGATTGTATGGTAAATGAGTTAAATTTCAATAAAGCTCTTAACAAATCATTTTTAAAAGTAAGAGTGAATCCAGATTTGTTGACTTAGATTTGTTGTGGTTGGGAATTTAACACTGGAGACAATGTGAAGTCATTTAATCAAAGCTAGAAGAGGATCAATGGAAACCAACTTATTCTCACATAAGTTTCTTCTGTGACTTTGCCTCCCCTTGTTCACTGATAAAGCCAAGTAAACAAAATAAATAGGAAACTAACAATATGTTGAGTAACAAAGATACAAAATAAATCTAAAATAAAATACTTAAGGTACTAAAACCCAGAGTAAAACTAAAGCAACCATATGATTAAAAATTAAATTGTAAAATTATAAGAAACCAATGTAAGATAAAAAGACATAACTCAGAATATCAGACAGATGAGATAAAACATAGGTCAAATAATGTTAAAATGAATGATATATGAGGCATATTAGAAGAACTTGAATAAGAGAAGTAGATGAGCATGATACAATCAGTTAAGCCACCTTATAGATAATAAGTAAAAGCAACAAAAAAGTGAAAAACTTGGGTATTTTAAAATATTAAAATATGTGTTAAATGTGGCAGCTGTACAAATTCCAGGACATAATGGAAAGTTATAGGCACAAACAATCTAACTGTGGCAATAATAAAGATACAAAGTAGATAGTTTTCCAAAACATGGAACCCCTGGGCACATAGTCTCTAACTAATGGGGAGATCACCCATTTCTTGCCTTCCTACCATTTTTTTAGTAGCTAGATTTTATAGTCTATAGAATAAAAAGGAAGGCCAAAATTAAACATGTCATACTTATCCCCATACAGACAACACTCTAAACCTCCCCATCAGAAACTAGCAATCATATGGACATATTCCCAGGCAAATGCTGCCAAGTGGTACAATTTAAATGCAATCTCAGACATCAGGGTAGCAGTGCTTGGATTCTGGTTGTCTTATTATGCTTTGTGACCTTATATATGACCCTAATTCCAAAGGATCTTGTTTTTTCACCCCTAACATGCAAGGATTAGACTAGATCACTGATTTAAACCTTTTTTTCTTGACACAGTCTTTAATTGAAATAAAATTTAATGTGGAAATTCTTCATATATAAAAGAACAATTAGCAGAAACTTTTTAAGCATTAAGATAATTTATACCCATCAGATGGCAATAGAATGTGTGAAAAGTTTTGGCATGCACTAGTAATGGCATCACAAATTGGTATAATCATTCTGTATCTATCAAATATAAGTTATCAACATGTATCAAAGGCTTTAAAGAGCACATACTGTTTAACCCATAAAATAAATTTACAGGGATTTTTATTAAGGCAATATTTAGATTAGTTCACAAAAATATTCAGGCACAAAAATATTCATTGAAGCATTGCTTTTAAAAATAAATTAATGAAAAAAAGGACATATGTCAAAAAACTTAACTAAAGCTTAATGGAAAGCATTAAAATGATTATGTAAATATTGCTCTGAGGTTATCAATATAAAAGAGCAATTACGTACCTTGTTTTCTAAAGCTAAAAAAGCATCACAGGGAACACTTGTATAGTGTGAGCTAATATAACTTAAAAATAGAATAACTTAAGAAATTTACCTAAAAAATGATCATTTAAATGATTCAAAGGGCATAAAAAACATTGCAAAGAATCATAGAATCACATAATTTAAGCAACAGCAAACAGGCATAAAAATGAAAACCAAGAGGGAATTCCAGTCAAGATGGCACAGTAGGTAAACANAATGAAGATTGAAGAACGACAACTTGGCTCGTCCCCTTCCCCAATTCCCCAATAAAATCTTTAAAATAATAATGATAATAATAATAATAATAATAATAATAATAGTAGTAGTAGTATGATGGAAAAATAGAACTAAAATATTCAGGGAACTACAAATTTAATCCAGCAGTGAATTAAAAGAAGAGAGAAAGTTTCATGTTATACAGAATTGCCATGTTTTATGGTTTCAAATTGCAATACCTTATTTTCTGTGTATCTACCTTGAGAGAGTCTTTAATAAATCATAATCAGCCTCCCAAATTTACTGGCAACCCAGCTTCACTAAATTGAAGCCACTGTTTGACCTGCAATCATTTATAGCAAATTCTCAGTAATCCGCTATTAAGGATTTCTGGATCCCATGAACAAATGAAATTCCAATGCATCACACTGAAAATATGATCATAGCTAAAAAAAAAAATTCATGAACGTGAAGAGTGGTATTACACTGGCAAATGCTGCAAATAGAATTACATTTCACATGCAGCCAAACATTAAACATTCACTACTTAACAGAAGAGTAAAAGGCACAATTAATCCTTGAACTAATGGTCTAATGAGAGATGGGAAACCACATCAGTTGATATGAGAATCACACTTAATTTTCCAATCCAACTTTGGCTTAAGTGGATTCAGGATGTTTCTCCTTAAATGACAATCATTTAAAAGATATAATTTTCTATGCTTAATAATATAAATATGCATTGGACTTCCTTGCATAATAAAGTTATTCAAGCAGCACTTTTTTCCCCTCTTTAGAAACATCAAATGAATAATATAATACCATAAGAAATATTTCTAGTCTTCCTTGGTCTGTTGTGTCTTCATATTGTTTCATAGGACAGAAATTTTTATATATGCTGGAAAGATACAAA
>NW_017732912.1:13195-13945 GCF_001890085.2 Hipposideros armiger
TAGCAAGAGAAAAGCAGTTAGTTACCTACAAGGGTAACTAACTACAAGGGAGCCCTCATAAGACTGTCAGCTGATTTCTCAACAGAAACTTTGCAAGCCAGAAGGGCTTGGCAGGAAAACATTTGATGAAAAGCAAGAACTGACAACCATGATTACTTTACCCAACAGCGTTATCATTTGAAATTGAAGGACAGACAAGAAAAAGCTAAAGAAGTTCATTGCGACCAAACCAGTATTATAATACAAGGAATTTAGAGGGACTTCTTTAAGATGAATAAATAAATAAATAAAAATATGAATAATAAAACAGCAATAACTACAGACTTATCAACAATTACTTTCAACAATTACATACTTATCAACAATTACTTTCAGTTAAACGCTCCGATCAAAAGATGGGGGACTGAATAGACAAGAAAACAAGACCCTTACATATGCTGCCTAGAAGAAATGCACTTCAGATTGAATGACACACACAGATGAAAAGTAAAGGGATGAAAAAAATATTTCATGAAAATGGAAACAAACAAAAAGCTGGGATAGCAAATACTTACACCAGACAAAATAGATTTTAAAGCAAAGACTACAACAAAAGACAAAGATACACCTAGTAATCCCACTTCTGGGTATTTATCTGAACAAACCCAAAATGCTACTTCAAGGGGATGTGCTCATCCATATGTTCATTGCAACATTATTTACAATAGCCAAGATATAAAGGCAACCTGGGTTTCCCTGAATGAATGAATG
>NW_017732912.1:17075-18607 GCF_001890085.2 Hipposideros armiger
TTGAGGAAGTTCTGCTAAGTAAAATTAGCCAGTCAAAGAATAACAAATACTGCATGATTCAACTTATACGTGGAATCTAAAAAGGTGGATGTCACAGAAGCAGGGTACAGAATGGTGGTTGCCAGTGCCTGCATGTGGGGAACACAGGGAGATTCAATTTATTGGGTGCAAAATATCAGTTACGTAACGTAAGTTCTAGAGATCTACTGTACCACATTGTACCTGCAGTTAACAATAGTGTTGTGTACACTTAACAATGTGTTAAGAGGATATATCTTATTTTGTGTTCTTGTCACAATTAAAAAAAAGATTAAAAAAGTGGGGGAGGGATGAGAGATGACTAAATTACCAAAAAAAAAGGCGCATTCTAATTGGTATATTTGTCAGATTTACAAAGGTTAGAGAAAAGTCAGTGCTTACCATGTCATTACATAATGACAACTAAGATTCAGTTGTAGCTGCTCTGATCTGCATATCCTCTCCTTCCGGGACTCAGGCTGAAAAAGAGCCTCTATTTGAGACACATCATTTTGTGTGAAGGAGAAAAGAGCAAAAGAGCTGGCAGAGATTTACATCTCCAATGCTCCTCACACATAGTATGGGTGAGCTCACATTCCATTGGTCAAAGCAGGCTATAGGACCTAGTCCAAAGTCAAGGTGGCGGAATGTATATTATTCTGCAATGATGTCACATGGCAGTGGATGAGAATGTATAATCAATCCTCTTAAAGGGAAGGGGGACACATCAATTGTAAAAAATTCTAAAATCTACCAATTTTGAATTTCCTAATATAACTTCAATTCTTTCACCAATACGAAACAAAAATTAAATATAAGGAAAAGAATCATGCTTTTAGTTTACATCTACCTGTATCACTGTCTTTGACTCTAGTTTATCTCAGTATCTTAATTGCTATTCTTTACCATCTTCTTTGTGTCCTACAGTGTTCTGAATGCCCTGCAGGGTCTTTTTATAATTATTAATTAAACTGACCCATTGTTCAAATAATTGAAATGCTATTTATAAACTCAGAAATATCAGGATATTATAAGTGGATCAGCAAGGGAAGAACTAATTTACCATATCCATAGGATGAATATATGTTAGATACAGACTACAGAATTGGCAAGGTGGCTGTGAATCTATTTCTTCAAGGAATAGGTAAGACAGTCACTAATTAGAAGAAGATAAATTACTCTTCTTTAGCCTTTGAAAATTAAAATACGCACACATGCACACAATTTCTTCATTCCCCACTCCTCAGCATTTTTCACACACACATACATGATACAGGTTGCTATGGTGATATGCTTATCTCCATGGCAATTGGTCATTACATCTATGTATGTGTCCATTGTTTCTTTATAGACAAATTATAGACTCTAAACCCAAAGATTTGACTCTTCAAAAAGATACAAAACAAATTCACAAAAAATGAATTTCTACCCAAGAAAGAATTTGTCAAATATTCCTAATAATATAAAATAGAGATTTGAAAAGTAAAAGTTTAGAAAATTAATAGATAAAAATG
>NW_017732912.1:18747-21163 GCF_001890085.2 Hipposideros armiger
TTATGCCCAGAAAGTTATTATGGTAAATTTGTCTAGCCTCTTAAAAAAAATCATTTCTACCCATATTGAGAAAGTCATAAATATTGACTAGAAATAGGAGTAAATTGAAATCTCCTGACCTACAATGGAAAACAGAAAACAGTGACTTCAATCTCTGGCCTGATTATAAAAGTTGACATTTGAATTTATATATAAAAATATATCTTTACCTGCTAAATGCAACAAAGTAATAACTTTTAAACACTGTCATTGGATTCTGGTCAATGTTGTGATACAAACAAACACAATGACTTGAAAGGGGCAAAGGCTGCTTCTTGTCAATAATTTAACATTTTAGGTTTAAGAATAATATTTGCTTTAATATGCAGCCCATTAAAAATGTTCTCCATACAAGAGTCTTTATTTATTTTAAGAAATCAATTTATAAAATTATTTTGGTATTCTGTGGTCTATTTGAAGGTAACCTTCATTTGTAACCTTAAGTTAAATAAATAAGAGTAAGGTAAATAGGAATATCAGATATCTACAAACACAAAATAATACATTGAATATAAATGTTATATTTTTATTTAACTCAGATAAGGTATAAAAAATATGAATATAGAAATTGAAAGATTATGCAGTGGGATTAATATAGTTAATTTGAAATTATTTTTCAAATTAAAATCGTTTTATAATAAATATGTCAGCAAACAATAAAGAAAAATCATGAAAATAATGAATATTTTAAAATCCAACCACTGGAACATGACTTATTTTAATGCATAAGTGTTAAATATGAGCATTAAAGAGCATAATGAGCATTAAAGAGCAAGGGAGGGAGAAGGCAAGAGCACTATGTCATCCACTTTTTAGATCTACAACGCTACATATTTAGATATTCATTTAACTATGTCCTATATTCATTTAACCACACTCTAGTGATGGATAATTTTGCAGTTATTCAATATTGCATTAAAACCTGAAGTACACACATTGAGATAATATCTGGAAAACTATTTCCGACTCTGCTTTCACTAGCTTATTATTTAGATGTTAGTCTTCTCCTTATTCACCTTTAGAAGGATTTCAATTTTAAATAGGAAGTTGGCAAAGCCTTTTCCTTTCAAATAAAGCTATTTATCTTTGTTTAGGTATTTAGAAAACCTACATAATATTCGGGCAATTAGATCTTTCTAATCTCAACAACAGAAAAAAATCCAGATAGAAGTATACAGGTAAAAATTCATATAGTTATTTATAGAAAAAATCTCTTTAGCAAAATGTGACATACCTAATTACCCATATATATATATATATATATATATATATATATATATATATATATATATATGTCTTAAGTATTTGTCCTTATTTGTTAATGGTCCTCAATAGCATCTGCTATTAAGGAGTGCTCAGAAACAAAGTGGGTCACATCATTTGATGGTGCTTTTAGTGGGAAGGTATATTTTGGCCTGTTTGAAGCACCCAAATTTTTCCTTAGCTCTCATTTGCCTGCTTTTTGTTAATGATTCCAAAGTACAGTCAGAACTATGTGTCAAGATACCATGTTCATGTATGTACAAAACACATGTAATACAATTGGACATAAATCTCCATCAAACCACACTTGGAAAATGGAACAAAGAAAGCAACTTATCCTAGTTGTAATCCTGTTGCAGTGGGTGGGAGGCCAGGATATCATGAAATAACAGAAACCTCAACTGGCTACAGATACGTGGGAGATTGTATCGATCACTTGGCATTGTTCATACATTCTGAGTCAGTCAGTGACCCGGTTAATGCTTGATTTGGAGAGTCATTTGCTCAAAGATATGGCTCTGGCATTAAAAACAAAACAAAAAAAAACATGTTTCAAGTTGATTTAGTCAGAAGTGGGACAAAGTGAGAGGCTTCTGTGACCTTGTCTTCTTTCTGTAACCTTGTTTTATTTCTTTATAACTCCAATAGACCATGGACACATTTATATCTTAATACTCATTAGCATGCATCAAAAATCTTTAATTACCTAAATTTTACATGTTAGATAGAAAAAAAAATGCTTTCTTCACCTTCCTCACACAGAGAATGGCTTCATACAAACATATTTAAAGATCTTGAGACACAAAGGTATCTAAAAGTAATTCTGGGAAGAAAGAACAGGGTGCCCAGTACTTGTCTATGTAGCCCTTATAACTAGCTGAGTTCAGAGGAGAGAGAATTCAGTTTCTTTTCCAGGTGAGTTTATTAAATTCTTTTACATATTAGGGATCCTTATGACTTATATTAGGAACAGTAACATGAAATCTATCTTAATGAATTAATGATTCCCAAAATTGGCTTTTTTTTTTTTGTAAAAGCTCTCATGTTCTGTCTTTTATTATAGTGTGAACTTCAGAGGAAAACCAGTCTTTTAGCCAATTTAGCTTATGCTGGA
>NW_017732912.1:21663-52486 GCF_001890085.2 Hipposideros armiger
ACCATTATTTTCTAGATCTTTGGTAATCCCCTTTTTTATTTTTCCTTTTATACAAGAATTATCTATGAGAGAAATATTTAATTTTCAGAAGCTTTTTTCTTCTCTCTTTGTTATCAATGTCTAGTGTTATTCAGAGAAAGTGGACTGTATTAGTCCTACTTTGAATAATTAATTGAGGAAAAATTGCACATTTGTGGAGAGGAGAGAATTGTAGAGAACACATGTATGTTAAAATGTTATTTGTTGAAAAGAAATCAGAGTTTCATATGTGTCCTTTTGTTCAAACATATGGAATACATGATCACATTCTTTATTTCATTATTATCCTTTGGGACGTTTCACTAGGAAGAGCTGAAAGACATGAGTCTAATTTCTCTCTTTCTGTTGTGTTTTATGACAATTCTTTTTAGTCATCCTGTTTTTTAGTGCTTTGTATTTTTTTTATGCGTCCCTCCCTTCCTTCCTCTCTACCTCTCTTTCTTCCATCTTTCCTCCCTCCTTCTCTCCCTTGTTTTCTTCTTTCCTGTGTGTTATTTATATACAAACATACATTATGATTATACCCTCATTGTGTATTTATCTCTATAATTCAAAGTTCACTTATTTTCCTTATTGAATACTTTTAACTTGATTTCAAAATGCCTGACATTATTATCAGAGATCCCTTTTTCTTTCTGTTAGCAATTGCCTGGTATGCATTTTTGCATACTTTAAGAATCTGAGTGACCTTTCTATGTCATTTTCATTTTAGATGTATCTTTTCTAGCAAACTCAGTGGAAGATTTTTTTTTTAGCACTTGAAATTCTTTCTTTTAATAATTAAATGTGTTCTGTTTACATTAAGTGATAAGAAAATGGAATGTTCTAATTCTACTAACTTATATCTTCTTCCCAGATACTATTTTTATACTTTATCTTTTAACATATGGAATGGCATTTTTTACAAGTAAGTGGGAATTTGTGTGTGTGTGTGTGTGTGTGTGTGTGTGTGTATGTGTGTGTGTATGGGTATGTGTGTTACTATAATAAATTGGAAAGTTTATAGTTGGCTTCAGCTATATGGGCAATTTCATTTAAGACTTTGTCTACTACATTCGACCCTTTTATTTTTCTTTATCAAGTTTAGCAACTGCTATATCACTGGTCCAATCATTTCTGACGCATATGACAGCAACAACCTCTTCACTGCTCACCAATATTCACTCTTACCATTCCTCTCTTTTTCCTACTCTCAACAGAAGCTGGACTGATCCTTTAAAAAATGTTGCTTCCTGTTCAAAGTCACTCTGTGTCTGATTGATCTGAGAGCAAAGGTCTTGTTTAATCCCTCAGGTTTATTTCTACTCACAAGTGACCCCTTTCAAATTCCCTCCCAACAACACAACTTCTTTCACTGAGGTCTTTATTTGTCAGCTTTCAGAAAAACCTAAGTTACCAAGTTGCCCTCACCTCACATTAAGAAAGACTTTCAAAAAGTCCCTCTTAACTATACTGGAAAGTGGCTTTCCCAGAAAATAAAGCTCAAAAATATCTACGTATATTCAAAGACGTTATCTCTATGGATCCTTACGCAAAAGACAATTATTAGAGTGCCAGGAGCCCTTTTCCTCTGTTCTGTTTCCACCCCAACTGGTGTAACATGAAATGGGAGTAGTAAAATATAATTATGATGCTAAAACCCTACCCAGAATTAATGTATGACTGACAACCTACGAGATTTGATGTTCTTATAATCCCCACAGTTTTGATGATTTATAAGAACAACTCACTGAATGTGCTACGTTTAATATTACAGTTTTAGCATATAAAGGATAAACACAAATTAAGGCCTGGGAGGGTTCCAAACATAGGGCCTCTGTTCCAGCTCTTTGTGAACTGGGCATGTCACCTTCCTGACACATCAGCATTCCCCAAATTGGTGAATACAAGGAAGCTCTATTACACTTAGTGTCCAGAGTTTCTATTGGGGCTTTATTATGGAGACATTAGTGATTAAACCCTTGGCCACATGACTGAACTCAAACTCCCTCTTCCATTCTCCAGAGGTCTGGCAGTTGAAAGACGCTACTCTCTAATCACATGCTTGGTCTTTCTGGTGACGGGCTTCTATCTAGAAACTATCCAAGGACCCAGCATGAGTCACCTCTAGGGCAAACCAAAGAAATGCTTTCCACTCAGGAAATGTCTAGGGTTTTTGAAGCTCTGTGCTAGGAACCAGGGACAAAACCCAGGTGTATTCTTTATCACAGTACAACTTCTTAATTCCTGTGCTGTTTCCCACCTCATCAAGGCCTAGAGAGTCACCTCATATTTGTATTGAGAACATACATGGCAGTGTTAGAGAATGCTGAGTTAGAAGTTTCTTTACTTCTTGTAAATCTAACCAAATTTCTTAAACGCTGTCTACCACCAACAGCTTCATTAGCTGAAGCCATTTTCTTTCTAATAAAATAACTTCCAAACTCGTTGGGTCCAGATACCCCATGTACCTGTTTAGCCATAGGCACAGCCACCTTGAATGCTACTAATATCAGCAAGTTTATTTTTTATCAGTCAAATTTTATTCCAATTATTTTATTTTTTGTCCAAACCTGCCATAGTCAAACCAGCAATTTATAAAGAGCAACTTGATCCATTTCCCACTCCCAAGAATGTTACTCCCAGCCATGTCACTCATAAGTCTTAGGGCCCTTCATATAATACAAAACAAACAAAACAAAGCAAAACAAAGAAACAGCAACTATAATGAAAAACTGAGTGTAAAGTAACTGAGCCTCAGAATTTAGAA
Source organism: Hipposideros armiger (assembly GCF_001890085.2). Taxonomy (NCBI): domain Eukaryota; kingdom Metazoa; phylum Chordata; class Mammalia; order Chiroptera; family Hipposideridae; genus Hipposideros; species Hipposideros armiger. The sequence goes on from NW_017732912.1 coordinate 24,452, forward strand.
GGATTCTATTGATCAAACAACTACCATGACATGGAAGTCAGACACTGCCTGACTTTCTTTTCTTAGAGAAGATAGATGAGAAATAGGATTCATTCTTCCGTTTAGAGCCTGGCTGCCAGGTCACCATGGCAACCAACAGAAGGACACCAGGAAAGGTCTTTGATGTTATCTTTTTGGAACCTTTCCTCATCCTTTGAAATTCCAAATAAACTATGTATAATTTCATAAATTCCAAAAATCCTAAAAGGATTTTATATAATAAATAGGAAAACAGCATTTTTTTGTGTTTGGTAACTTAATAATCTTTTGCACCTGATGGTTATAGATGACCAAAGAGAAACATTCTTCCAGAATTGAATGGCAATATCCTCAAGGTATTAGTTATTATTGAAGAAAATTACATAAAATCCATTTTATAAACATACAGACTTTGAAGAAATAGTCTACTTAAAAATAAAGTCAAAGAACTGATAGAGAAAAGAAGAGAGGAGGTTTAAATTTTCTCTGGTTTACAGAATTTATTCTTAATCTCCTAAATATTAAGCCCTCTTTTAAATAATGGGACACAAGTCTTGCATAAGGTCTCAGAATTCTTATCTTATTAATATTCTTAAATCTACTGATTCCTAAAAATTCTTGACTAAGAATACTTAACACTGTACTTAACAAGGTAGGAAAAGAACATAAACCCCCTAGTGATCTTAGAGTGAGGCCCAATGATTCCCAAGAAAAGGGAAAAATCCATTTAGTTTTTTTTTATATTTTGCCTTAAAATCTTCAGGCCTGTTTTTAATTAAATCTATGATAATGTAATTTACTTACTATTTTTTAAAAGATTTTTTTTTGAAGTAAATTACCATAGAACAAATTGGTGCTCCAGGAGTATGTGCCTTATTTTTTCCTGTGGTTTCAACCAGATCATGTACACACGGTCATACATACATATACCTGGGAGTGCTGCCAATTCCACGTTAGGAGTAAATGAAAGGTGCATGCCCTATAGGAAAACCATTTGTCACAGTGAATGCGGATTTATTCAATGAGGAAAAACTCATGTTATCATATGGAACTCTTTCCTGGTGGTGGTATTCCGTTTGTTTTAAACCTACCTTAAGAATAGCGAGTAGGTTAATTTGACAGGACTCATTCATTGGGTCACCTGGATCTCCTTCGAGAAGTACCTGTTCTCATCTACCATGGTTTATGCCTTTGGTAAGCAATGACTTCTGAACGTAAGCATATTTGGATTGTCTAAGGACATAAAAGAAAAGACTCAGTGATGGCCTATGGAGCTTGGTCTTGGGATACTCATGTACCCTCCAGTTTTTGCCATGTCTAAGAGGAATAATTTCAAGTGCAAATGTGAAAAACGTTAGAAGAAATCTGTCACTCAAAATCCTGTGTGTATGGGAATCATAGTGCTAACAGAAACCATGGTAAAAGTAGCGGAGGAACCATGAGATACTTTGAGCCAAAAAACCCAACAAAACAAAACAAAACGAAAACAATTGTAAAGGTGGCAAAAGCATACTAGGAACACAAAAGGAGCTAAAGAATTAGAAACACTTATTAGGAAAAAGGTTTAACTCTTACAGATGAAGTTAAAACTAAGTGATGGAGGGGGGAAAATCATCCTACAGCACAGAGGGGTTGGTTGAACTGCTTCTGATGGTTCAGGATAGGAGACTGCCAGAAAGGAGGAAAAGTGTACAAGAGGAATATACAATGCAACTATGCAGAGGCAATATGTAGGGGGAGTAGGGGCAGGGGAAATGCAGGGAGAGGATGAAGGGAGAGTACCCAGGGGGAGTGTGCAGGGGAAATACTCACAGGAATTCACCCGAATCCAGAGACATTTTATAAAGAAGAGAAAGGGAAGGTCTGAGAGAAAAGATTGCACAAAACCTTTCTAAGAAAGGTGAGATCCAGAATACTACTGAAAGGCAGTCTCTGAAGAGAATGAATGAACAAATGATTGGGAATTTCCCCCTTGATGCTGAGGGAATTACTACAATCACAGCAGCCCACATTCCTGAATGCTCACTCTATGGTGATCACAGTGCTAAAGATTGGCCTGCTTTCTAGCCGTTAATCTTCAGAGAAAATCTCTGTGTCCGAAAAACTTATTTCCTAGAAGAAGGAGGACATTGATCAGCTTGGACTCTTAAAGGTGACTTGCGACCTCTTTAGCAAGACCGTCTTAACCAAAGCAGAGAATAGCTCAGAAAAACATTTTTTTCTCCTGAAATTTAATATTCTATCTTTCAGCATAAAATGATGTAGCCCTGACTACCATGAATATAGAATATTGCATCAGTGGGGAGTAGGGTCTCCCTCAGACTGAGATGGTTTAGAGCAAGTTTAAGCCTCTTGGTTCCACTAGACTGTGGGAGAACGGACACTTAGGTAGATCCAGGGGGGTCAGAAACACATGAGTTATGCTTCCAAACTTACCCAGAAGGATGAACAGAGGGGCAGGGGTAGAAATAATTAGCTTGTTTTGGGAAGCTGAGAACTTTGAGGACTACTGGTATACTTCCAGGCCTCTAGTGGTGGCTCCACAGACTGTCACTTTCCTCAAAGATACAACAGGGTAACCATGAAGCAGCTCCAGCAAAGGCAGCTAGATAGGCAAGCCAGACACCTGTGTGGATTCCTGTGTGCTGAGAGTTGTGAGAAAGGGACCCAGAATTGTCCATGTGACCAGAACAAAGACACAGAGTGTTGAGAAAGCCTATGGACCAGAGGGACATGGGATTAAAAAGAAGAGTGTGTGTGAGGTGTGAGGACTTCGAGTCCACAGGTCAATGGCCAGGATTAAGGACTCTAGCAGTGGCTGCCAAAAGACTGTGCTCTCCCAAAGCCACATATTATTAGTATGTATTTCCCCAGGAGTTCCCAGTCTAGGAAAAGCCTAGACCAGGAACCCCAGAGCAGGGTGTAGCAAGTCAGCAGATACAAGTACAAATACCTCAGTTCCTCCTCTGTTGATTCAAACTCACAAGCCCTCACTAAACGCCTAATCAAAGGCTTGAAGGGAGAATTGGGGAGGAGGGGGAGGAAGGCAGAATGCGAAAAGACAGCATTCTATCCAAAAGCGGCTCAGTGTTTACAGAAAGATGCTGATTACATTTCCTGGATCAAGACTTACAATACAAAAACAAACAAACAAGCAAACAAACAAACTTAGATCTCTCAGCAACCACCATCCAAAATCAATATGCATAGGTAGAGGTGCTTATGTACCAAGTGTGAATAAATTTGGGGTCCTGAGACACTAGATTTGGGGGTTTTGTTTTATTGTAGGATTTTTAAAATCTAGAATCATAGGGGTTTTTTTTTTCTTTCAAATAGAAATAGTGTTTTGAAATGATCTACTGCTTGAAGATTTTTAATAATCCTACCTACAGTTCCATGTTGGCTATCTCTATTTAAAATTGCTTGATAATTTTAAAACTCTCAGGCTATTTGCCTAATTTTGGATCAATTTTTGCATTTGAATCAATTTTTAGTATTGTACTGTTTTTATTAACATTATCATCTAAGTTTGATTTGGTCTCTACTGTAATTTTTTCATTCCCATTACTTTCCTTAGTTGGCTTAGTATGTCAATTAATTTTAAATTCTTGATTAAAACTTATTTAATTGATTTTTCTTGCTTTTTAAAAAGTATAATTTTATGTTATTCAAATGGTCTTTCTTGTAAAATATGATTCATGAATTTTGGTCAATATTACATGGCAAAGAAAGTATATTCAAGATTTGCTGCAAACCAAGTTAAGATCTCAAATTGAACCTTTTTAGTAGACATTTGTTGATCACCTCTGGCATTAACCTTGTCCCTGTTTCTCTCTTTTCATGACAACATTCAGAATTTTGCTCCTATATCATTTTAAATTGGAGATGATACAGGCCATTTTCCCCAGAGACCTAAGGGCCTTCTGGGAGGTCCCAGCTCCTCCTTGAGAGACTTGTCAGAGACCAGGATGGTATAGACCAAAACATTTCATGAAACAATCTTTCAAAGTCTCCATAAGTAAATATTATGTATTTATCTTTCTAGGAGAATTGCAACAATTTTACCAAAGCTTTACATTTTCACATGAACTCCCAAATAAAATTTTCATTTATATTTTCACTGTTTACTCAGTACCATGCCAAAGCTGAAGCAAGAATGGAGAGCATTGACAAGGTGGCCAGTTAGATTTCTTTGCAATTTCTGCTTTATTTTGGAGATGAAGTCTTGAATCTAAGCATACCAGTTTGGATGGGTAGGTATCTCAGTTTCACTAGTTACAATCTAACTATTGGTGAAATAAATTGTTTGGGGGTTGATACTTTGTAAATATCCATGCATTCTGAGAATGTATCTTAAGTGACCACTTTCAATTATTCTTTTCTGGGGGATGTATTTGTTAATATTTATTTTTTAAATTATTTATTTGTTTTAATAAGAAGTTTTGCTGCTCTGCTATGAAAGCTTGTTTTTCTGTATTTGTCAAATTGGCCTAAATTTATCTATGATTTGACTCCTCTGCAGCAGGAGTCACTGCCCTCATTGGTACTGTGTTATGGAGTGGCCACTTTATTTAGAAATTTTTAAGCAAGTGCAAGCAGAATTTCCACAGACTTTCATTTTATTTCTTAAAATTATTCCCAGTATTGAGATTTGCCCCAGGCTGACTAGCCTATGTGGTATCATCTCTGCAGTCCTATATTCACTGATAATAAGAATATTTTGGCAGTCCTACTTGCATATAGCCTGTAATGTTTATTTTTCACAAATCAAGAATCAAATCTATGTTGCCTTCCATCCTTCAATTCTCCTCTGCTATTTTACCCTGAAATTATTTTTCAAGTTTTGTCTCCTGTGTATGCAGACTTTTACTGTCCTGAAGTGATGATACAAATGTGTCCTAATGATTTATATTTCTGTAACATCTAAATCAAAATTTGACCTAATGGGGAATTAAATAAATGAGTGCAAATCATGATGTTGATTGTATACAGTCATCTTTTTATCCCAGGAGTGCCACCATTGAAATGTAGTGAGACAATTCAGCATGTTGTAGGTTATTTTACATCCATATGTGTCTACACAACCTGAGAAATGGAGCTAAGATAAACATTTCTCAAATAAAACTACCATCTGCTTTTATTGCTCTTCGATTTTCAGTAAAGCTTCTAAGATTTAACTATAAGAGCAAACATACTGATGACTTCTCTCTTCCATATAAGAAGAGGATCATAAACAGAATGAAAATACTCCATGTTATATTCTTTTCCCTATGATGTCCTAAAAAATAAAGCAGTAAAAGAATAGCTAAATGCTTGGTACATTCCTTCTTTATGACAGCTGCAGATCAGTTCTGAACATACTCGTATATTTGACCCTGGAAAATCATTTGGAACTATATTTTGCTATTGACAATGCATAACAAAGCAATTTCTGGTTTTGAAAGAGCTACTTGCAAAATTGCAGCGGCTAATTGAATCTTATTATTTATTTCAGGAAATACCTATAGATAAAATTTATCTATACCTATAAATAAAATTTAGATCAGCCTGATTTTCATATAATCTCTTGTATTATTAGTTTTCTATCTCTGAATAATTACCACAAAGTTCGTGGCTTAAAACAATTCTTATCATTAGCTCACAGTTCTCATGGGTCAAGCATCTGGATACTGATTAGCTGGATTCTCTGCTCTGGGTCTTAGCAGGCTGAACTCAGGGTGTCACCCAAGGCTGCAATCTCATCTAAGACTCAGGGTTTATTTAAAACTTACTAATTTTTGGCAGAGTTTCATTCCTTGCATCTGTAGGACTGAAGCATTCAGAATCTAGAGGCTGCCTGCCATTCCCTGCCCTGTGGCCCTCTCCAAAGCATAGTGGTTTGCATCCTTTTCAGGATAGCAGAATCTCTCTGACTTCTGAGAAGTCATTTTGAAGAGTGTATCTGGTTAGTTGATTATCATGCCCATCCAGAATAGTCTTTTTGCTTAATTAAAAGTTAACTGATTAGGGAGCTTAATTATATCTGCCGAAACTCTTTTGCCACATAAGGTAACAAAATCATGAAAGTAAAATCTCATCATAGTCATAAATCCCACTCACACACCAGAGGAGACTATTATTCAAGGCATGTTCACTCAGATGTGAATATTTATATTATTTTACAATAATTCATTATATACATAATTATATAAAATGTTGAATATTATTATAAAAATATTCAAAGCATGCACACTCCAGAGGCTGGAGTCTTAGGGGTTATCTTAGAATTCTGCCTTCTGCAACTATTTAGCCAATTACTGGTAACATAAGCTTCTATCGATTATGTGAAAATCATACACAATTGAAACTTTGGATAATATAACTAAATAATATCTATCATTCTTTTTATTTTTACTATATTTCAGGAAGTGTGCATTGCGACTAATTGAATTGAATTTGGGACAAATTGAATCTTCACAACACCTTGTTGGTTAGGTGATGTTGTTGTTGTTATTATTATTGCTAATTATTATTATTAATTATTATATATAAAGTTCAGAGAGGTTAAATGTCTATTTTGAGGTCAGACTGTTTCTGAATGGGAAAGACTTAGCTGAAGCCCAAATTCCCTAATGCTGGTGCCTGTATCCCTCTGGATAAGCCAGTTTTTCAGTCTCATACAAGCCCTCATTATTTGTAAATGCAAAAGCAAGGGAGATATTAAAATCACCATTGTCTAGAAGCCTTCAGTCTTGGGTGGAGATGCTATGAGATGATGACAGTCTAGGGAAAGTGAGACTCTCATGGGCAGAATTAACAGCTTTTCTCCCTTATGGGAATACTGAGTGTGTGATTCAGAATTGTAGCAAATAGGGTATAATTATGACAGGTAGTGATGCACTCCCCATCCCATGGGGCTGGGATGCTTCTGATGCTCTGAACATCTGTGCCAGGGATCAGGCTGGAGCACTGAGGAACTGCATCCCAGAAAAACATACCACCATGTTTGCCTTGGGTCAAATTACCATCCAGAGAACAGGCCCTGACTGCAACTTTTGAGGATGCGGTAAGTGGGCCAACAGAAAAATGCATCCAAACAAGTGCACCGCTCCATATATACAAATAACCAAGACTGACTGACCCCATCAAATACAGTTGTACCAGACATACTTAACATTTTGAAAAAATGAGTACTCCAGACGAATGGACCATCCCAAACCTACTGAAATCTCCAGACACAAATTATTATAGACACATAGTATGTAATATTTCTGACATAGTCACTTCTCACACATCAGCAACATGAACATATTGACAATTTGATGCACAGTGATAGCTCCAGACACACCAAGCTTTATAGGCATCTTGATTTTCTCATCCAAATCACCCAAGCATATATTAAGAATCACATGCCTACTCAACTTAGGTAAGGATAAGGGAGCCAGATTGGCATTTTTTCGAAGCCACATCTAACTAATTTGTAAATTGTTATGTGTTTTGTTATGTGAAACACTTAAGTATGTTTCCTCAAGGCCGGTTGTTTTCAGGCAGCTACAACGTAAATAATTAGCAGTCATAGGAACTGTCTTTTATTAATCTATAAATGTGATACTAATAGGTGAGAAATACTTAAGACTTTATAAGAATTGGATGTAGTTTTGAGTTTTTGTTTAGTGTTTTCTTTTAAAGTCATCATAGAATTTGTGTGAAACATTAAATCCAGTCACCAATTTTGAATTTAATAAGTACATAATGGTTTGACAGAGAAAGCTTTTCTAAGAATCTCTTTATCCTACTCAAGTCTGCATTTAGCTATGGATATCTATAAATTGCTTTCTCAAAAATTCAATTATTGGGTTTCTTCATTTTTTTTTTATTTCTGAGAATACTGAGTTTGTTACTTGTCTACAATGAAACAAATAACTAAAATGTATTAAAAGTTTATCAAGTTACAGAGTTAATATGTTACTTAAGGTAAATATTGTTTTAACGTTTTAATAAAAGTTTTTTTTCAGCGTTTCAGACTTTGTAGGTATACGAGCCTTGTTACAGGGTTTCAACTTGCCTTTCCTAATTTAACATTGCTGATCCATTCTTCAAAACAACATGCTAATATATAAAGCCTTTGTGTTTTTATAGTTCCTATCTTTTTTATTATTATTTTATTGCTATCATTACTGAAGACTTTCTACCTTACTTAGTGAGTGGGCCCTCTAAATAATATTTTGGTTCTTAATCTACTATTACTGTCCTTGGAGCAGCTATAGGAGCACCCAGATGCCCAAATCAAATAATGAAATTTTTGTCCATTTTCCTGCTTTGCACGCAAGTTCCCTGGCTCTCGTTGGAACTATGCCTTAAATACTACTTTCAGGTGGGCCTTCCCACAGCATTGCACCCCTGATATCACTGCTTAATTTTAAGGTGAGAATGTGACATTGATTAGAGTCAATGGGTTGTACTGAGTTATATTTTACTGTGTGTGTAAAGAGAGGCATGCTCTATTACCACTAGATCTGATCTTGGGAGAATGGAAACCTAGGAGTCATGAAGACTGCCAGGAGAAATCTGAGAATGAGTGCAATAAAACAGAAGGTGCTGTCCTACTGGAAACTTGTTTCTGAATGCCATACCTCAATCAGGACCAAAACTTGGGCTTTTCTATCATAGGGGACATTAAGTTTTCTCTCTCTCTCTCTCTCTCTCTCTCTCTCTCTCTCTCTCTCTCTCTCTCTCTCTCTCTTTTGTTTTCTCTTTTTGAGTTTGGTTTTCCCACTTTTATTGGGAAGTGTTCTAAATAACTCCCTTTGCATCACAGCTGCAAAGCAAATGCTGCAGTGGTGATGAGAGTATGCGATCAAGGACCTTCACCTGGCCTGAACAGTCAAGGGACAGAAGTTACCCACAAGCTAGATTACCCAGGCCAAGCAGTGAAAGGTGTAGAAGAATGAGCCAGGTTGAAAGGAAGGAGCAAATGCAGAGAATACGTTTCCATATATAGTGAGAAACTTATATGAGGGTCTTTTCAACTTGTATAGAACTGATAGAAGAATGAGATGTGAGAAGGAGAGAAGATGTGAAAAGACTGGAGAAGAAGATGGAGACTTTATAGGCTGTGTATTGACCTTAGTTACTGGACATTTTGAGTTTTTTTTTATTAAAAATTTAATAAATGCACATAGTCAAAATTAAGACAATGCAATAGATGCTGTTGATGAACTCATCCAAATCCCCTTGGAGAGAGTTTCAGCACCTTTGTTTTCCTTCTTTTCTTTGAGGGAAGATAACAAATGTTCACACAAAATGTTTATGCAGGAGAAAGATCCAAGATGGTAGAGCAGATACATGCTGTGCTTGCCTCATCCCGATAACACATCAAAATTACAATTAGATTATAGAACAATCAACCCTGGAAACTATCTGAAGTCTAGATCAACAGAAGTTTACAACTAAGGATAAAAATATGAAGCCATGACAAGACTGGTAGGAGGGGTGGAGACATGAAATGGGCTGACCCCAAACTTCTGTGTAGCAGATGAAAACTGGGAGGGCTATCTCAGTTCCAGAGGTTCCCCAAGGAGGAGCAAGGCACTCAAGCCTCACACCAGCCTCCCAACCCTAAGTACTGGTGGCAGGAAGAGGAGCCTCCACAACATCTGACTGTGAAAAGCAGTGGATATTCTGATCATCTGAGTGGGACCAAAGGCTGTGGAAAACACAGACATCCTCTTAAAGGGCCAATATGGACTTGCTCATGGACACTCACTCAGGGCTCCGGTGAAGGGACAGTGACTCAGGGGAAGTCAGAGACACATGGGGGGCAGACTGAGGTATGTGGCTTCAGGTGTGGACTGGAAGATAGTCACCATAGTCCCTGTGTTGGGTCCTTCTCCTGTGCAGCTGGCAGGTGGGCACCATCTTGCCTGTTTTGAGCCCTCCCCCACAGGCCAAATCTGAATCTGATTGGTCTCGAGAGCTCCACTGTTCCACCTTGTTGATTCACTGAGACCATGCCTTACCCAACTTCATATCACATGAGGCTTTGTCAGTGGCTGAACCTTATGGGAGCTGGCAACAGGCAGCGGGCCTTTGTGTGTCCTGTTTTTTTGCAGAGATAACCCAGGCATGGTATTGGTGGCATCCATCAATTCACAGCATAGCCTCTCCCTCATGCCTCCAGGTCCAGCACAGGCAGTGACCAACTGTGGGTGCTTTGTAGCTCCTACCAGGTAGTCCCTGACTGGTCACAGGTGCTGGGTGACCTGGGCCTGCACTGGAGCCCCTCCCAAGAAACCCCACAACAAACACACTTGGATGTCAGCTTCAGACCATAGCACAGCCCACGCAATTATCCCCACAAGTGGCATATATAAAGGGTGGTTTCAACAAGCACTAGAGCCCACTGTGGTGATTCCTGCTCCATGTGGTAATCTCACTGCACAGCAGCCTGTAAGCTTTAGATGTGGCCAAGCCCCACAGCCAGTCAGCCTGAGGGTCAATCTCACCCACAACGTGCCAACAGCAATCAAGGCTCAAATATAAAAAGAGGGTACACATAACTCACACAAGGGACACTCCTGGAGCACCCACTGCAATTGACCTGGAAAACTATGCCACTGGGCCCCACAAGGCACCTACTACATAAGACCACCCGGCCAAGGCTGGGAGATGTAACAGATTGACCTAATATATAGAAACAAACACAGAGAGGCAGCCAAAATGAGGTCATAGAGGTATACATCCCAAATGAAAGAACAGGAGAAAATTCCATAAAAAAAAAACCAAAACGAAATGAAATGGGGGCAAGCAACCTACCAGAGATAGAGTTCAGAGCAATGGTGTAAGGATGTTCAAGAAATTTAGTGAGAACTTCAACAAAGAGATAGCAAGCATAAAAAGAAACATGAAAGCCATAAAACAAAAATTGGTCAAGAATACAATAACTGAAATTAAGAATGAACTAGATGAAGCAGTGGACCGAATCATCAATTTGGAAACACCCAATCAGAACACCAAAAGGAATAAAATAATTTTAAAACTTAGGATAGCTTAATAGACTGCTAGGACAACATCAAATATAACAACATTCACATCATAAGGGCACCAGAAGGAAAAGAGAAAAAACAAGGGATTGAGAAATTATTTGAAGAAACAATGACTGAAAGCTTTCCTAACCTAGTGAAAGAAATAGACATACAAGTCTATGAAGTACAGAAAGTTCCAAACAAGAGGAACCCGAACTGTCCCACACCTAGACACAGTATAATTAAAAAGTCAAAGACTAAAGACAAAGAAAGGATCCTAAGAGCAGCAAAAGAAAGGCAACTAGTGACTTATAAGGGAGCTCCTACCAGATTGTCTGCTGACTTCTCAACAGAAACTTTGCAGGCCAGAAAGGATTGGCAGGAAATAAAGTGATGGAAAGCAAGGACCTACAACCAAGACTACTCTACCCAGCAAAGCTATCATTTAAAATTGAAGGACAGATAAATTGCTTTCCAGACAAGAAAAAGCTAAAAGAGTTCATCATCACTAAACAAGTATTACAAGGAATATTAGAGAGACTTCTTTAAGATGGAAAAAAAATTCAAAAATAGGAATAATAAAATGACAATAATTATATATCTATCAAAATTACTTTCAATGCAAATGCAATAAAGCTCCAATTAAAAACTTAGGGTATCTGAATGGATAAGAAAACAAAACCCTTATATATGCTGCATATAAGAGAATCACTTCAGATTGAAAGACACACAAAGGGATGGAAAAATGTATTTCATGAAAATGGAAACAAACAACAACACAATAAAAAAGCTAGAGTAGCAGTACTTATACCAGACAAAATAGACTTTAAAACAAAGGCTATAGACAAAACAAAGAGGTAAAGAAGGACCCAATAATCTAACTTTTGGATATTTATACAATAAAACCCCCAAAAAATTCATGAGGGGACATTGCATCCATGTTCATGGCAGTATTATTTACAATAGCCAAGATGAGGAGGCAGCCTGGGTGTCTATTGATGGAAGTAGGGATAAAGAGGAGGTGGCACATATGGACCTGGTCGGTATTGTACTGAGTGGAGTATGTCAGACAGTGAAAGACAGATGCAATGTAATTTTGCTTATATGTGGAATCTGAAGAAAGAAATAAACAAAACAGAAACCACTCATAGATACAGAAAACATTTTGACGGTTGCCAGATGGGAGGGGGGTTACAGGGGTGGGTGAAAACTGGGAAGGGATTAAGAGGTACAAATTGGTTATTACAAAGTAGTCATGGAGGTGTGGTTATAGCATAAGGAATACAGATATTGTAATAACTATGCATGGTGTTTGATGGGTACTAGATTTATCAGGGTGATAGATGGAAGGGGGGTTGTGGGACAGGGTAAAAAAGGTGAAGGGATTAGGAAGTACAAACTGATAGTCACAAAATAGTGTTGGGGATATAAAGTAAAACCTAGGGAATATAGTCAATAATATGGTAATGACTATGCATAGTACCAGGAGGGTACTAGACTACTCAGGAGTTATCACTTCTTAAATTATATAAATGTCTAACCACTATGCTGTGCACCTGAAATTAATTTAAAATAATATTAAATGTTAACTGTAATTTAAAATTTAAAAAGGGGGAAAGCTGAAGGGGAATAAGAGGCTCAGATTTCCAGATATAAAGCAAATAAGTCATGTGGCTGTAATATACAGCATGGGGAGTACAGACAATAATACTGTGATAGCATAATATGGCGTCAGATGGTTGCTGGACTTATCATGGTGATCACTTCTTTAGGTATATCAAGGTTGAATAACTATGGTGTACACCTGAAACTGATATAATGTTGTAGGTTAGCTATATTTTTAAAATAAAAATCTTAAAAATAAATAAATAAATGTTTATGCAAATTCTTATAGTGTTGTTTTTTTTCAACAATTGCTAAAAACTAGAAATAAATCAAATGCCCTTCATCTGATAAATGGAAAAACAAACTCTGGTACATCCATACAGTGGAACACTCCTCATCAAATATGAAGAATGAGAGAATAGGTATTTGTATATGGGAAGAAACACTTGAAATTAAAATATGTTTAGATATTATTTATTCATATTAATGTAAATATATGTTTATTTTCATCATAAGTTTGAGATTTATGCAAGACATCCTAGGGAGAATTCAAGCAAGAAATTGTATTCATGAATTTTTGAGCTCAATGTTTAGAATTTGACAATATTTGAGTGAATAACCACATTAATAAATGCAGTTAACTTTGGAGAGGTAAGCAGGATCCAAAATGTACAAGGGTATGTTACCAATTCATAGTCTATGAGCTTTTTTTTAACAAGAAAGAAAGCTAAAATATTTAGTATTCACAGGCTAGTCTTTAAAACAAGAGAATAGTTCCTATAAAAATATTTCTCCAATTAAGATTTCTTATTTTATTGATCAAAAATTTTGTCAATGAGAAAATTGGCACTGCTTTTTATTTCTAAAATATTAATAACCTATGAAAAAAGAAACCACAGATATACTAATTTCTAATCTTTCACTCTAACAATTGTTTGGAGGTTTTTCACTTCCGGAGAGAGTTCACGTATATGATCATATTTCACCTTTGAAAAACTCCTGGGGAAAGGCATTATTATCCATCTCATTTTAGAGATGAGGAAAATGAAGTTCAGAGACATAAAGAAGTATCTTGTGAAGTGTGTCAGTGGCCAGCAGAGACTAAAATGAATTTAGTGCATTCGGTGCTGAGCATACTGAGCATCTACCACAAGCCAGATGAGCTGGAAATTTCTTACGGTTACAGACAGGATTAAAAAGCATCCATCCATCTCTTTCCAGGTGTTGTAGCTTTCTATGTGTTGGATTGGAAAGGGCACGATCGCCTGAACCCTAAAGTGCTTGGGTGCTTGGACACTCATACTCCCCACCCATCCACAGTTCCCAGTGCATTTGGGGCCACATCTCCATATTTGGAAACCGCAGCTTACAGGAGTGCCAATAAGTCCCTTTCTAGACGCACTGCCATTTACACCAGGCTTTCTATGTAGCACATAATATTAGGGGTAGGTAATTCTAACCAGGGTAATTCCTAGGATATACACTTTTCAAAGCCACAACCCCAGAGCTTTTTATTCAGGAGTCTGAAGTGTGGTCCAGTAAGCTGCATTTTTAGCCAACTTCACAGAAGCACTGAGGCAGGGGGTTCTATAGAAACCACTGTTTCTATAAAAATGTCTTGTGGGGAAACCTTTTTCTTATCCTCACTTCTTTGCTTTACAGAAGCTAAACACCTTCATTTGAAAATAAATTGGCTGCTAGAATATAAAACTGAGCTAAGGGTCTTACTGTGGCCTGTTATTGGCCTAATAAATAAATAGCCTTGTGATTTTAAATAAAATGTATAAGTATATCAAATGGGATGTTTTCCATTTTCTCAGTCATTCATGCTTGAAATCGTTGACCTGTTGTTTCTGTATTAGCTATTCTAATACTGTTGGTCTGATAGAGGTGAATACAGCAGACAACATTTTTAAAGCTATGTCCTGAAATTTCATCCATTAGAAAATAGTAAATTAAATAGAAATATCGCCACCTGGTCAGCTAAAACAACAATCTTCAAACAATAATATATTGTCTCAACAAAATCTCAGCTGTTTCTCTCTGAGTTTACCTTTCTGATTTCAAGTGGACGTATTTCATTAAACCTTGAAAAAAATTAACAAATGATACCACAACCTGAAGCTTTGATGACATTTTATAACAGTATTATTTTCTAAAATTGTTGCTTATGTATTTAAGAGACATAATTTAACCTCAATCAGTAAATTGTAGAGAATTTCCATGTATTTATAATACTATGAAAGGGAAATGATTTACTAGGGAGCTTTCAGCATAAATTGTATGAGCCAGGACAGAAATCTAAATACTCACTATTAAAACTTTTTGTGTGTGTGCTGGTGGCATGAAGTTTTGATGACACATATAAAAGCTAATCCTTCAATGTAAATTTAAATGTTAAAAATTCATATCTGAAAAAAATACATTAAGCACTCCATGAAAACAGGTAAAACACAAATAGTCCCATTCAATTTTATCATGTTTCTTGGTCTTTCAAGATTTAAATGGCTTTTGATTAAGTGCCACATATTTATAGAACATGATCAACATAATCCTTTGTCATTCTGTCTTTGACAGGGCCACTTAAGCATTTTTCATATATATATATATATATATATATATATATATATATATATATATATATATATATTCCCATTCACTTTTATTTGTTTAGTTTTACTTTGTAAAGCCATTGAGTTGGCATAAGCCACTAAAAATGTCAGAAGATAGCAGAAATAAAAATTATAACCTGTGTTTTTTTTCTCCCAAGCAGCTTTCCCATCTCTATTACACACTTCGGCAGTTCAAATCCTTCAATTCTCAGTTTAACAGACTATAGTAATCATTGGTATCTAAGTTAAACCATAATTTAAATGGAATTTAAGCTAATTATGGCTTTTTTTCTCTCTGTATGGTTAAGACTTAAAATAGAAAAGATACGAATGGAAAACTGCATGCTGACGGGCAGTGGGATATGACTGAACTCTTTCCCTCATCATTAACATTCTTTCTTCTCAGTTTTCACTCTTCACTGTGTTGTTAACAACATGGTAGTTAAAAGGGGCCAGGAAGTCTTCCTTGTTTGCCAATATAAAAAGTACAGAGATAGACATTCAACAATTTGCAGCATCCTAGCATTCACCTTCTGAAGGAATAAACTCCAATAATTGCATTATTAACTCAGATCAAAAAATGAACTCCACCAAATCAACTAATGAAACTGTTCCACCAAGAAATAGAAAATATTATGTTTAAGATAGGCAGTATAACCTTACTAAATAGTTGTTGTGAATTAATGATCTGAGATTGAATCTCAGGACACTGATTTGGAAATGCTTAGTCTTTACTTCGTTAATGGCAGTTTACCCAGGATGCATCTCCCCAGGAAGAAGACTCTGAGATGGAAATTAGTGAGCATGAGGCAACAACAACATGGTTGAATCTCATAAACATAGTATTGAACCAAAGGATTCAGACACAAAGTAATTCCATTTCAATAAATATAAAAATTGGCAAAATTATTCTATGATAGCAGAAATATGAATAGTGGTTACTTTTGGCAAAGAAGGATATAGTTCCAAGAGGAAGGGGTATGGTGGTTTTGTGATAATGATAGCATTCTATTTCTTCATCTGAGAGGTGGTGATATGGGTGTGTACACTTTGAGAAAATTCAGTGACACTTAGATGAAGGATATTCACAGAAATTTTATGAAAATGTCAGTTTTAAATATAAATGCTCAACAAGGAAAATTCTAGGCAAAATTTAGTCTGTGATCACTAAACAACATATTTTCAAAAAAATATATAACATATTTTAAATTGTTTCAGGTGTACAAAACAACATAGTGATTAGACATTGATGTACCTCACAAAGTGATAACCACAATAAGTCTATTATCTGTCTGACAATGTACATAGTTATTATAATATAATTGACTATATTCCCTATGCTCTACTATAACATATTAAATAAAAGCATTTAATCGTTAGGGAAATGGTCATCATACATAATCCAAATGTATACTCTAAATGGGGATAAATGAATGAAAAGACACATATCAAACTCAATTGTATTATCTACAACTAACATGTATTACTTTTAAATTAGTGGAATATTTTAATGGAGTACAAGATCAATTGAGTTTAATTAAATTCCTTATTTGACAAACTAAACTGAAATTTCTCAATTGGTTCATATCACAGAGTGGTTTTATTGTTTTTGTTGTTGTTTTGTAATAATTGAATATGTATAACCTTTTTTTGGTTTTTGTTTTGTTTTGTTTTGCTTTTATTGGCCTGCTTTTCTAAGGAAAGTAGTAAAAGAGCATGTATATTGCTGCTTTCTAAGGGTTTCAGAGCTCTGCTTCATTGAATTGATGCCTTTAAGGTTTTTATTCATGTATTTATTGATTCAGTTATGTTTTTTTCTCTTTGTTCACTGTAGATTTATTAGGAAACTGCTCTATAATTCGGTTTACATAATATACAAAGGTTTCTATTTTCCAGAAAGTGAATCAGACAGTTGGTGGTTTCCCTGTGTGAATTGCATTCTCTGTGTGAATCCTCACACCTATCAAATTAAACCAAATCCAGGAGTTGATTAGGCATGGCTACCGAAGACATGAATTATTATAGTTACACAATTTTGTCATTGATAGCTTTAAAGGCTTGTTCGCGCAAAACTATCATTGGCATTACATTTCTGTGCTTTTCTAATTTCAAATCGAATCAATTTGTTTTTGTAGGGCATGGACTGTAGTTACTTTATTTTTAGCAATAGCATATTTTCCCACAGAACTGTCTCTAATTTACAGATGTATTTTTTTTATTTTTTATGTTCATCCAGACATTGTAATTCTAACCAAGGTCTTTGGATGCCTTTTCGTACTATTGTCACTATCATGTTATCACTGAAGTCTATAATTTGCTGACATGTACTATGAAAGTGTTTTCCTAATAGAAGAATTCTGAGCCATTCCTCTCACAAGAACCTTCCTTAGCTCACACAGAGGAATTGACCTGTTCTTCACTAGTACTTCCCATTTAAGAAAAATATGCAAGTATCAAGAAAGCAAAGTTTTAAAAGGAGATGAACACACACATTGGTTGATAACACCTTTTTTACCTCTAATTATAAAAAATAAGAAGCTAGACTATACTTTTCTATTTAAATTTCTAAAATAGTGATTCTCAATTAATTTTAGAAGGATTGCATTTATCCATTACACAATTACTATAGAAGAAAAATGACTTCTAGTTTAAAGAGTTCAAAAAATAATACTGAAATTTTTAAAAATACATTTAGGCTTCAAATTATCAGAATAATTCATTCCTTCAGATTTCTAAATCACCAAAATAATATGTTTGCTTACTTTTCTATAGAAATAGTATGAAAAAAAAAAGGAAACAAAACTCAGGTTAATGATAGCTTTATAGAAATCCTCCCATAAAATACTGTATTTCCCCATGTATAAGACACCCCCATGTGTAAGACACACCTTAATTTTGGGGCCCAAAATTTGAAAAAAATGTATTACATAAAGTTATTGAACTCATTTTATTCATCATAAAATTCATACAACTCCTCATCACTGTCAAAACTCCTAACCATTAGCTTGGCCTCATCTGTGTCTGATGACAAATCACTGTCTTCATATATTGCCTCTCATGGCCTTCTTCTGCCGTGGCATTTTCAGTAGGGTTTCTTCTTCCCGTAGCCAGTCTCGGATTGTTTTCTCGGTTGGAGGAGGACCAAACTTACATTCAGCAGCACGATTTCCATTCACTTTTGCAAACTGGATCACTTTTAACTTGAATTCAGCACTGTACGAAAAGATTTTCTGAGCCACTTCTGGGCAGAATGTGGCAAAACATAACCTACCGTAATATACTGGTAACAAGTGCAAAACAATGAGCGCAAAGACAACAAGCATGAAAAAGCGGGAAATGCAAGTAAAAAATCTACAACCACTGTATAAGATGCTCCCAGTTTTTAGACCCCAAAGTTTTTGAAAAAGGGTGTGTCTTATACATGGGGAAATACAGTAAACTTTAGAATCAATTAAAGATAATTTAAAATATTGACCAATGTGGAATTAAAGAAATTGTGATTTAAAAATAAAATAGCCTATAGAAAGCAAAGATAATGTTAACAAACTGAAAGAACCTTGAAGTTTGCATATTTTCACTTCAATTGGACTATAGCTATCATAACATTTAGGTCACTTATCTACTTCCCCTTAAATAGTTGTCTACCTGCATTGAGAACCCCATCACACAGTTTTATGATTGACAATTCTTAACTGTCAAGCATAGTTTTAAACACTGAGAAGAGAAGTCTTATGTTTACCCATATAATTACCCTTTCTTTTGTTCATTCTGAAGAGCTCTGTTTAGCTAGCCATGCAGAGCAGTTCTGCTGATGATAAATTCTTTTTGTTTTCCTACATGTAAGCATATTTTCATTTAACCACCATTTTTGAAAAACACTTTGCTAAACATAATTTCTGGGTTAACAATTCTTTTCTTTCAGCTCTTGAAAATGTTTTCAATTTACAGTCGACCCTACAATGTATGATGAGAGCCAGCTCTCATTTGAATTGTTCAAGTTTATTGATAGGTAATGAATCACTTCTCTATGGTTGATTTCAAGGTTTTTCTTTGTCTTTAGTTTTCAGCCACTCGACTGTATTATGCCTGGACATGAAATTGTTAGGATTTATCTCTTTGGATTTGCTCAGCTTTTTGAATCTATATTTTTATGATTTTTGTTACATTTAAGAAGTTTTCAGCCATTATTCTTCAAATATATTTTCACCCCCACATTCTTTTCCTGTTCTTTCTGAAATCCTAATGAATTTCTGTTGTTATTGTTCCATAAGTCCTAAGATCTATCTTTTCACTTTTTCAATCTGTTTTCTCTCTGTTGTCCAAATAAGATAATTTTTATTGATCTATCTTCAAGTTCACTGAGTCTGTCTTTCCTCTGTCATCTTCATTGGGTTAATAAGCCTATTCTGTGAGATTTTGATTTGGGTTATTGTTATTTTTTCATTAAAAAATTTAATTTGATACTTCTTTATATTGTCTATTTCTTTCTCAAGGTTAATCAACTGACATAAAATAGGCTTTTTTGTCTTCCTTTTTTAATATGAGGCATTTAAGGCTCAAAGAATTGTGACTCTGATTCATAGGTGGTGGGTGATGAAGCCTGTATGCCAGTAAGTCCTTCCAAAACCAACTCAAGCCTGCTGCCCACGGTGATGATCCCAGTAAAAGGGCCTTTCTGAGTCTTCAAGGCATCTCCAGACAGCGTCATCTTTGCCCCACCAGAGAAGGACCATCTTCAACTTATTTCTTATCTCAGAATGTGTCACAATCCAGTTTTTAACTTTAGAAATAAATGAGGACTACCCAAATAAGAGCAGCCTGCTTATTCAAAGTGTGCTACACTAAGGGAACCAATCTCCACCGCTTGTGTTTGGCAGAAACTCAAAGGCAGTAAGAAAAGTGGGAAACCTTTATAGTGGAAAAAGGATTGGCTTCAGGTATGCCCTGATTGGAAGCTGCTGGCATGGGTGCTGTAGTGGGCTAACTAGAAGTGGTGTGACCGATTAGGAGTGTGTGTTTAACATTCTCCACTTGGTCCTAAATTGGAAGTGGGGCAAACATTAGGAAAGCTGTTAGTTATTCAGCAACTCCTGGTCATTTGGGGCTAATGTCTATAGACATTATTGTTTGGCTTTCTGGACTGGTTGAAACATAATACGTTGGCTTCCTGGGCTGATTGATGCAGGTAGTGAGGCAGACCTTTCTTTTCATACATTGTGCGGCTATTGTTCATTTGTATATGAAGTCTCTCATTATGCATATCAGGAAAAAGCAGATGGCAAATAAGAATGATCAGAACACAGCCTTAGCCTTTTCAGTGAATGTGAAGAATAGACTGCAGGATGTTAATCACCCACAGGGATAATCTAAAATGACACCTTATTTTAATGACCAAAGAGTATGGCAAGGGTTTGGCTCTGTATATTATAAAATAGACCAATGAGTGTCCCAAAGGTACAAAAAAGAGTAGATCACTGTGACTATAATTATAGAACTTAGAAAAATGGACTGCTATGAGGAAAGCAAGTCTAACTGTCCTATCAAGCAGGAGCATGAACAACACTATGGCCTTGGTGACCTGACACTCACATGCTGTGGTTTTGAGTTGCAGGGTATGAAGAATCTATTATCACAGCAAGTAGCTTCAGAGCATTAGAAGGTAGCTATAGCACCATGATGATATGTGAAACTGAGGTGACACAATTATGGGCAACACGGGGGTCAGAGGTTAGAGATGAATAAAAGCAATCAAGGAGGTCCATGCTGTGAATGACAGAGAGTGACTTCAGATCAGTGACTGGGGCAGGAGTTTGTATTAAATCCCATATAGGAGAGACAGGGGCTGCTGAAATACTGCAAAGTTGAATTTGGCCTGGAAACTGATGGAGCCCATCCTATGGGTTGAAAAATCGGCAGTAGCTCAGTTTTGGCAAGCTCTGAAAGCTTGGCAAGGGTGAGGGAAGGCAATAAAACTGGCTGAAAATCCAGTATAGTAACCTCAGTGGCAACAGCTTCTAGCAATGATGAGTCTTTCTGTGGGTAGAGGAAATACCTCCATTTTTCACATATCAAAATGGTGACAATTTTCCTGCGTGAAATGGCAGCATCTTTTTGCTCTATGCTTGCTTGGAGGTCTCATAGACTTTCAGGATTTCCACAATTCCTGTCAACTCCTGTAAAAATCTCAAGTGCCATGTCATCTCAGTATAATATTCTTAAAATTGACCAACCTAGGGAAGTTTGGTGCCAGAAGACATCTTGAGAGATCTGTTAGGGAATGTATTCAGAGTCATGTGAACTTGCAGTTTATAATCAACCTTGGCCATGAGGCCAGTATTTCTAGAATCCAGTGTGAGCTAATATCAATGAGTCTATAAAGAATATGAGTAAAAGTATGTCAAATTAGAATTTTTCACAGTACTGGGAGCTCTCAGAAACATTAATAGTCTTAGGTACTGAGTATGTGAAAGTATGAGAATTCAATTTGATGCTACAAATATTTGGAAACAACTATGTGGGAAACACAATGTCAGCCACTGAAGACATCATATTTTCTCCTGGAACTAAAAACCCCTCAGGGAGGCCCAATATAGTTCTTAATATAAGAACAACTCAAATGAAATATACAAAAAAATAAAATTAAAAGTTAAGTTTAATAAGCATGAAAATATAACCCAGACATACAAATTGTACTTACTGCAATTTAATTCTACAAATTGCTTATCATGGAACATATATTGAAAACATGTAGCTAAATCAACATATAGTCATCTATGATACAGTGTGTGTGTTACCAAATATTACAGATAATTTAAAAAATCTGCACAAAATGCAAATTCATAATTTTAAAAGTTTCCATTCTTTCAAAGAATGAAATTCAATATATATTAAAATAATCAGGCTAGAGGATTACAAACAAAATGAGTTCAGGTAAGAAAGAAAGGAAAATTTAATAAAGCAAAAAGCAGAAATTAATTTTAACACAGAAAAATAGAATCATAAAGAAACCAAAGAGGGCTGGCCGAGTGGCACGATGGTTAAGAGTTGGCTTGGGAAGCCAGCTCTGAGCAGCAAGGCCTGAGTTTGGAATCCACATTAGGGCCAGTGATGCTGCGCCCTCTACAACTAAGATGGTGAACAACAGCTCAACCTGAAGCTGGGCTGCCATGAATCACTGGAGACGGCATAGGCTGCAGCGGGCTGGCCGGCAACAGGCGTGAGCTGCCAAGAGCGCCATAAGTGGCTGTCCAATGGCTGGGGAGCGACTGCCTCACCCTGAAAGAGCGCAATGCTAATAATAACATGGGCCAGTGAAGCCACGTCCTCCACAACTAGACTGAAGAACAAAAGGACAGCAACTTGTCTGTTCTACTTCCCTGATTCCCCAACGCTGTTCCCCTCGCCCAATTCCCCAATAAAATCTTTTTTTTTTTAAAGAGAAAACAAAGAACTGGCATCATAACAAAAGGCTAATGAAACAAAATTTTTAAAATTATAACCTAGTGCAGCTCCAATGAGAATAAGGGAAAAACTCTGAATAACCCGGAGAAGTTAAGGGAAAAAGTATGAAAGAAAGCTCTAATGGACTTATGTTAACACATTTAAAATTTTGATGAAATATATATCCAGAATTAACACACTTTATTTTAAACGCTCTAAAGAACAAACATTCCTGGAAAAAAATGTTAAGCTTGTTTTAAAAGCAAGCTTAAGAAATGGGCCATGGATCTGTTCAAAATATTTCATGAGTAAATATTAAGATAACATCAAGAAACACACATCTGTGGTTCTTAATGTGTTTTACTGCATAGATTAAAGAAGAAATGTCTCCATTTATTTTATAAGCTAGATTAACCTTGATATTAAAACCTAGCAAATACAGCATTATGTGAGGAGATTACACCCGGAGAAGGTTGACTTGCTTCCCACCTGTGGTCATTTCTACATCTGAGTTATCTCAGTATTGCAACCAATCTCCCCTACTTGTTAATCCTTCAGTTCCTCGTATTGCTACACAAGCTCTGACAAACATTTCAAACGTGTAAGGTTTTTTTTTTTTTAAATAAACTTTTGCCAAACATGTGAGAGCTTTCCTATTCATTACAAATATTGTGGGAAAGGTAGCATTTTAGGATGAAAGAAATTTGTATTGTAAAATCTGGCTTTGCCACCAACTAGACATTTGCCTTTGAGTGAGTTACTATTTTTCTGCCTCCTGGTAAAATAAGAAGCTATACTACACCATCTCTACAATTCCATGATTTTACAGAGAAGCCAGATTTACTCTTAGGTCCGTTATTTATATGAGTGAAAAATGTGGGCTTTATCCAGGGAAACAAAGAAAAAAATCACAGATATTATTTTTAAAATGAGGTCAAAGGATGCCAGAACTCATGTGGATGCAACTAAAGAACTTATCGGTGTGAGAAGAAAGGCACAACACAATATTATACTAAAAGACATGGTGCTAGCAAAAGAAGTTTGTGTTGCCATGTCTCGTTACTCCTTTTCTCTTTTACTTTAACTAGAAGCCAATACCTCATAGCCATGGTGAATATAAACATTGCATATAACTGAAAATGGCTATGTGCAGCCTTGAGGGGAACAGCAGACAAAATTCTTTCCAGACAGTTCTTGTCAGGGTAGAATTTTTAGGCAGCATCCCCATAAATTCTACAACTCTAAGCAAGTGTGTTGCGCATAATGTGGCACTTGAGGAAAATAAGAAAGACATCTTTTCCTTAAGTCTAGAAATGATATTTTCTACAAATGCCTCATTTCCAAAGGGACCCTGAGAAGAGAAAGTCCATTTTACAATCTCTTCTTTTTGCATGAAAACACACCAAATAAACTTATATCGTCTGAAAAACAACAGTAAATAGCAATTATTTCTATATCTTTCCCTTGCGGCTAACACAGAAAATAAAATAAACTGCCTAACAATCAACAAATCATAGGTAGGTCTTAAATTTTTGTATTGCTTTTGGGAAATGATGAACTTTGTCTTTGAGTGTTTAGTGACACAGAATTATTCCTTAATAACACATACATAAATCAAATCTTTGTAAGATGTTTAAAGCCATAGTTAATAGCAGTTTAGTGCTAAAACTGTTGCATGGCACAATATCGAAATATAAATCTATTTGGCCTAAGAACTGAACAACTGATTAATAAAACATAACATTATTTTTTATTGTCTTAAATTCCCTGGAAGAGTTATGACTTTTTTGAGGCCATTCATTGTATTTAGGACAGTGTCAGTAACACAGTGTGCTGATTTGTATTGATACACATACATATATGTTATCTACATATTTACATACAAATACATAAATGTGCTTAGGCATATAAACACATATGTTTGAATATAAAATGAAGAATAATAATAGCTGTTATTAAATGCTGGGTAATTCGATCAAAACCAAAGAACCACAATGATATTTTATTTTTGCCTTTTTCAATAAAACATACCAAAAATGTTCAATACAATAGTCAAGGTTTTGTAATTGTATATTAAGATATAAATACCAATAAAACTTTAAAACATGAAAATTATTTTTATAATGCAAAAGTGAAATAAATCATAATTATAAATCAATATAAAAATTTGAAATGATGTCATTTTATTAACCAATGTCACCCCAAGAAATTTAATAAATAAAAAAATATGAAATGGTTATTACTATATATTAAGTGAAATTATATTATGTAGAAGATATGGAACTAAGATGGTTTCTGCTAGAAAGGAGCTCTTTCATTTTTCTGCATTCCAAGGCCTGACCATGAAGGTAGCCTCCCAGCTGTGTTTCCTCAGGGAACATCACGAGAGCAAAAATGTTGTGAATATTTGGTGCTTTGAGTGTGAAAAATAAACAAGCTGACAGTGTGGAGAAAGGCGCCAAGATTATGGGTTCCACAAACGGTTCTACTTCAATGCAGCCACTCTGGGAAAGGAGAACACATGGATAATGGGAAGGGCCACTGTGAGAGAGTGTTGCAAAATTCTGCCATGAGTAGCTCTATTAGACAGAGGCAGAGAGACACAGGGACAGATATAGTATCCAGGAGCCAGGCAATGATGTTCAGGGCCCTTCCTGATGGGGAAGGTGAACTCCTTTCAGAGCAAGGTGCTCTCTCTCTGTGGTTTGGGGATTATCCAAGATCGGGAGAAAGACTACATTGATTGAGACGGTACTACATTCCCAATCCAGGCATTTATGATTCGAGACAGGTTTAATTTGATTTAGACAAATCAAATTCAATATAAACAACTCAATTGTTGAGAATTTCATGCCTTTTTATATTAGGAGGGTGTGATTTTAACAGACTGTCTCCTTCTATCATACTTTTGGGTCGTTTAAAAATTTGGTAGCATAATTACTCTAATTTACTTAGTAACCTGCTTCAGGTCAGATGATACGCCCATTATCTGCAACTGTCACCCTTCCTGCAGCATAGGAAGCACCTGTTTTACTGAGATTCTGAGAACGTTCTCGTTTACTATTGCTACATGACAAATCACCCTAAAAGTTAGTGGTTTACAAAAACAATAGTCACTTTATTCTATTGAATTCTGTGATTCAGGAATTCCAAGAGAGCTCAGTTCATCAGTGACAGTTCAGGTCTGTCTACCAATTACAGCTAAAGGAAGGCTAGAGCTAGAACTATGGGATACTAACATGGAGAGGATGGCGGAGCACCACTTTCTCTCCTTGCAACCTTAGAGTCTTTCTCTACCTGTGATTCTTTAATGCATTTCTTAAGGCGGGCTAATGTGGGCTTTCTCACAGCCTGTCCACATCACAAAGCAGTCAGTTAAACTGCTTACATGGCTGCTTATACCTTCAAGAGGGAGTATTCAAGCAAACAACAAAGAAACTACATTGGCTTTCTCTATTGCTCAGAACCATCATAAAAGTTTCCCATTTTTCAAGGGGAGGAGATATAAATTCCTCTTCTCATTGAGAGGAGTGTAAAATAATTTATGGATATGTTTTCAAAGTACCACAGAGAGTACATGTAATACATAGTGAGCAAGTGAAGGACTCCAGATCTTTAAGAATCCAGGCCTCCTTCAAGCCAAGCATTTCTCCATTTCAAGGTGATCAAGCGGGATCAAGAGGTAATATGAGAAGTCTAGATGTAAACAGCACTTCTTAGTAATACATCTAATTGGAGCATTTTTCTTATTTTTATTTTAAATTGCCAACAGTAGTGCCCACTGTAGAAGTAACACAACATGGCACATTCGAGTTTTATCTTTGTTACCTAAAATAATATATTACTAATTCAATACATATGCTCTGAATTAAACGGCAATTTATTAAAACTTTTAAGATAAAAGCTCTCCAAATCGGTGATTCTTCTGTTCTTGCCATTGTCTAGTCCCTATGCTTTCCAATTGTGCATTTGATTTCCTGCTTCTTTTCAATCCCTAAAAGATGCAGCATAGAAATCATTCCTTTGTATTCTCTGCCTTTGTGACTAACGGCAGTTTAAGTTGGTACACAGCCACACAATAAGTAATAGAATTTAATTTCACAATAAATTTTTAAATTGCAAAGGTGAAACAAAAGAAGGCCCCCTTTGTGGGAGAGAAATGTCAACCAATGAATGATTTCTCCACAGTAAAAAATAACTCAGCAATGAGTGTTTGTCATTTGTTGTCAGGGGCAGACTTGTGAGGCATTCAGGTGTAATTTACAAACTTGTTAGTTCCTACCCATTGTGCACTGACTACTCCCTCAGTCTCTATCTGCCTGATAAAATAGAACAATAACTTCAGCCTGGCCTCAGTTGTTCCCTTTTGTAACTACCATGCATATTATTATCTGCATTGAAGGCTTCTCTTGAGACTCTGTTGGTTTTTCTTATAGAGAAAGCATATGACAGCCATTTTCTGTTTTTCTGCTTATAAACATTATGGTTCCTTATTTGCAGACAGTTATACCTCATTATATTTTAACCCTTGCTTGTTTATTCTTCAGAATCGATTCACTAGATTGAAAGGTGTCATTTACTTCATGGAGACACAGAAATGGTATTCACTAAATAAAAACGTAGTTAAGACTACAACATGGACTATGAGGAAAATATGATATAAAACCATGTGATAAAAGAATGCAAAATATGTTCCTATTATGATGGCAAATGTGTAACAATATGTATGAGTGTGGGTAAAGAATAAACATGATATGCAAATTTGAAAACAGTTCTCATGAACACATCTATTACAATGCTGGACGCCAGTAGGACTACTCACAATATGTGGTTAAGGGCAAAATTGTACTGACCATAGATAGGATTTCTCATAATATCACAGCACAATATTATAAATAAGGACAACTCATAATGAAAATTTAATTTTAGTCATGATTGATTGACTCATGGGGGACATGACACCATTTTAATGATGGAAATCTGAAGAACAGAAGTCCAATTTATGATTAATGTCAACATTTTTCTTGTGGTGTTGGGTAAGGTCATTGAGGATGGCATATCTTCACAAATAAATTAACTTTTTCACCCTATGTTATTTTACTGGAAGTGGAGAAAAGTATAAGGAGCAACCGCACATGTCAATATAAATAGAAAGGATGGAGGCAGGATAGACACAAGAGGCAAGCAAGAGAGGTATTTTAAAACACATAGATTTATGGACAACTGAACTTTTTTTAAGCAAAGAGCCCTGGAATTGGAACACTAGTGGGAATTATGAGTAATGGTTCTGTTCCCTACTCAGCAATAACGAGAGAGGGAGGGGGGAGAAAAAAGAGAGAGAGAGAGAGAGAGAGAGA
>NW_017732912.1:53396-63701 GCF_001890085.2 Hipposideros armiger
CTCATGGTTGGCCAGGAGTGCTGTCACTTGAACGTTTAACAAGTGCTGGAAGATTTGCTTCTATAATTGTAACCCACATGGCTGTTGCCTTGAGGCTTCAGTTCCTGGCTCGGTATCTTACCACAGGGCTCTTGCTTTGTATACCTATCCATGGGGGTGCTTGTGTGTCCTCATGACATGGAAGCTGGTAGGTAACTGAAGAGAAAGATATGATGTCTTTTATGCCTTATCGTTGGACATTACACATTCTCTCTTCTGGCACATTCTGTTTTTTATGAGTGAATCACTAACTATACCCTACATTTAAGGGGGAGGGGGGGGAATATGCTCCACTTTTTTGAAGAAAAGAGGATCAAAGAATGTATGGATATATTTTTAAATAACCAAAATAGGAGTACAAGTCTTTCCAAGTTGTGTTGTATTATATGTGCATAAGTATATACACATATTATGTTGAGGACTTTTTAAGAAGATCATTTGCATTTTTGTGAAAGGTAATTGAAAATCTAAATGGAACTTTGCTGTCCCATACCAGAAAGGATGTCAAACATACAAAACAGATAATATGGGCACAGAGGATAAGGATGAGGAGAGGCCTGGCACTAAGAGAAAAGTGAAGCGTCTATATTACTGGGTGTTATAATAAATGTATGTGCAATTGCACACAGCATAGCTGCCTCCACACCTCACCCAGGTCCTGGCAACCGGATTTTGATGAGAGTCAGTGGCCCCTGCAAATAGTTGCATCATCACCTTCTAGTTTGCTCACACACCAGAAGGAACTGACAAAGTATAAAAGCCAATATCTTTTTTCCATGATTGCTAACTGTTGACTACATGTCCTCATGATATATGCTTTGTCCTTGCACCAGTATTTCACAGACTGATTGCATATTGTAAGCATAGCACCTATCACCCACGTTTGTTGTGAGCTGCAAGTGTGCCAATGACAATTATAAATATAGGAGGACATCTATCTGTAAAATATTTTAAATACACAAGTTGACAGGATGAATCTTGAGTTTGATATTGCTCTGTGAAACCCTAAACAAACACAAAATTAACTTGTAGAACTACCTAAACACATTGCTGTTTCTAAATGCTTTGTTTTTGTGAAATGTCTCCGGGAAACTAGACAACTAATGTCACCCAGTTTAAAATGTGATTTTGTGAGTCTATGAAAATGCAGGCACTATAATATCACCCTTGGCAAATATGCACACTTTTTTGTTAGTTGTGAATGCTCCCTGACAGAATTTGGGGAGTGAAATGTTTTCATCATCTCCACTTCACTGCTAAAACGTTATTATTTACCATAGGGGTCCAGATGACTGCTGAGTTTTATTCCATAATTAGAGATGTGTGAAGCAGAAGGAAAAGCAGAGTCCTCACTATACAGAATACTTCCTGTGATGGAAAGTTCCCCAAATTAAGGGTCTCACTCTTTATCCACTATCAAAAGGAGAAATTGTATTCAGCACATTTTGAGGAGGTAAGGCTACATGACCAAAATTCAAGACTATCATAAAATACTCTATAACCTGCTTCTGCCAACCTAAGGAAAATTACACAGGTCTAAGTGAGATTAATCTTATTTTTTTTTCACTCCTCCTCCATGATTGTTCATGACTGATATGTGCACAAGTGACTCTTGCATCTTCTGCAGTCCCACACAATTGGTTGGGCTATGGAGTCAATCACAGCCTACCACCTATAATCAGTTTGTAGAGGGCCATGGTATGATGACCTAGAACTTGGAATTTGTGTCTATAAGAACTTGTTATGGGAGAACTGGAACTATGAATCCAACATAATACCCAGAGCACATTCTCAGGGCTAGAAAATAGGCAAGATTGTATTATTATTATTATTATTATTATTATTATTATTATTATTATTAATAGACATTATGTATAGACATGTTTTGGCTGGTTTGGTGATGAAGTTGTATGACATTGAAAAGTTAATTAACTTCGCTGCACCTCAAGTCCTCATCTATAAATTACTTACCTCATAAGGTTGCTGTGAGGATTAAATACAATAATGTTCCTAAATTGCTTAT
Organism: Hipposideros armiger; assembly: GCF_001890085.2. Lineage (NCBI taxonomy): Eukaryota > Metazoa > Chordata > Mammalia > Chiroptera > Hipposideridae > Hipposideros > Hipposideros armiger. The sequence goes on from NW_017732912.1 coordinate 55,459, forward strand.
CTTGGTCCCTGGTGCATAGTAAGCACTCAGTAAATAGTGTGAGATGTAGTTATTGTTTATTATTTTACTTTACTCAAAGATACTAGAGATTAGGGTTACAGAGAGGAATGAAACAGCTAAAGGATGACATTTAATCATATGGTCAATCTTCATAGCTTTGAGGGATCATCAGTGTCATTTATTGCATCTTAAATAAATCACTCCCAAGATTGATAGAATATTTGCATATATTCCAAATGCAGTGTGACTCAAATCCATGGACTGTGTAGCTGGAAAAATGTTTGTTACTGGTCCATAATAAAATAACCATAGAAATTGAGAATGATTTTTAGAAATGTACATAGCAAACTGACCTTGCCATGTCATTCAAGTATATGAGTAAGTGGACTTATTGTACAGGGTATTTTGTAAAACTATCAATATGTGACAGATTGGAAAGTAACCAAAAACTGGTCCCTCACTACAGAAATTTGAGAAGTACTGCATCAGAGTACATCGAAATATTGCTAAGAACTTTCTCTGAGTAAACCCAAAACCTGGCCAAGTTGCTGTAAAGGGTTCAAAATGTATATATGACTGCTAAAAATTAAAATAAAATAAAATCTCTAATTTTATTTAGTCCCTTTTCTCAAAATTGTGAAGAGGGTAGCATCAAGGAGCCACTATTATAAGAATTCAATATGTCAAAGGCTGATTATAGAAATCAATAATCCAACAGGCAAGCAAGAGACAAATGACTAGCTAATGTGTTCAAGTTTTCAGCAAAGTATGGGCCAGGAATCCATCTAACAATCACACGTAGCAGGATATGAATAGAGCTGGACGTCGATGCAAAGCCTTCTAAGTCAGAGACCATTTGTTCACTAGCATTTCCAAAATACAGTATTCAAGTTAAGAGCCCTGAGTCCACAAATGGAGAAGAGTAGAAACGCCTGATTAAATGGGAAAGTAAGTTGGCGAGGAGCTAGTAAATTCCTGAAAACTTGCTGTCTGGCACTGATGGATGCAAAAGTGCTGGAAGTATGAGTAAAGCATTTGCCACTACTCTGCTACTAAGGCATTTTCAGCAAAAATGAGCACTTCACCTTAGCAAGTAAGAAATCAATTTTCTCTAGTATCTCCAAAGCATGCAATTTCTCGTTCTTATAGCTCCTTTTAGATAGACTTCAATGGTCAATGCACCTGTTCTTTCCAAGCACTAAATTAAAACTCATTCTTTCTATGTTCCAAGCTATGATTTGAATGTTTTAGTAAAGAAAGTAGATATGAAAATTATGAATTAGGCAATATAACTGGATTGAAACCATGAGTCGTACAGTTCTTATTTTGGGGATTCAGATAGAGGTCATTCAATGTCCTTTCTGAAATGAAGTCCTTGGGGAGCTAAATCTCTAGCCCTAAATCTAATCGTATATTTCTGATTTTTTGAAAGACATTTTTGCTTGGACTTCTCACCAACACCTCACACCATCAACATATTTAAAACTAAACTCACCTTTCCCCCAACCGTTTCCACCCTCCTAATTTTCACATTTGTAAAAGTGAAATTGCTTTCTTCCAGGTATCAAGGCGGGCAGTCTTTGATCCATCAGTTTACCTCTTTCACCCTCACTACCCATGTCTCACCTGTCACTAAATCTGTCCATGTTTCCTTGGATATAGAACTCTGTCCATCCTTTTCTTCCCATGCTTGCCACAGCAACCCTAGTTAAGGTTCTTGTCTTTCTGTACTCTGGTCTCTTTCCTGGAGTAATATTTCCTGGCTTTCTGCCACCTCTATATAATAAGGCCCATGTTCTGTGTGTTTTATATGCTGAATGAATTTTGTGAATGTTGTATCATATTGAAATGATGGTTACTCTGTGAGGGCTCTATAAGATGAAGCCATGAATAACTAATATCAAAGGCTGCAGTTTTCTGCAGATATGGAATTAAATTTTCAGTATTAATGTCTTACAGAAGACAGAACTGAAATATGAAAAGGTGGGCAATATGCAGCAGAGTAGTGCATTTTCTGATCCCCTGGAACTCTTACTGTCCCTTGGAGCACGATGTGCTTTGAGGGAGGCAGCTATCCTCATGGGCACCATTTATGTGGGTGGTAAAATGGAATCCCCTACACGGAGGGAAACTGGGAAAGAAGAAGGAGAAGGCTCTTGTAATAAAGCACAACCTGAAGAGAATTAGACCACACCCTGTAAACCAGAGCATGCATTTATTTATTTGTTTATTTATTTATTTTTAATTTTATTATTTTTTAAATTAGTTTCAGGTGTACAACACAATGCAATAGTTATACTTTTTACTCCTCAAAGTGACATCCTCCCTCACCCAATCTGCCGAAAATCATTTAGATTTCTACATATTCTTTGTATTTCTTTCCCTTGTATTAGCTACTCATCCTTGGTAAAATGAAGTATTAAGTAGGAAGAGTATGAACGTGTGCCATTGCTGTGGCAATAAATAACTGGCTTTCAGAGAAATGGCGCCCCCTGGTGGCTAGCCTGTCGTAACAGGTGCAATTATCTCATGAGAAGGAAGCTTTGAAGTCCACTGGGAATTTCTCCTTTCTATACCGGCCCTAGAAAATCTATGTTTTAATTTCATTAATTCCAGTCAATTTCCTTCACACATGCCTCCATGCAAAAACTATCAATAAGTTCTAATTACCTAGAGTAGTGATTTTCAAATGATGTTTTATGGCGTTCTGGAGTTGCACAAGTGTAACTTAGGGAGTCTAAAAAGGCAGCAGTCTCGTCTGCTAATACTGCCTTAACCCACCCCCTCCCTCCTCTCCCCCTCTCTTTCTGATAGTCTGTGGTTCCGTATAAACTTTCTTTTGAAACAAGCTTTTGGAACCACAAAAAAAAAATAGCAAGAACAACAAAATAAAAGTTTAAAACTACTCACCAACAGAGTAGCAACCACATTCTTTAGTCAGGCATTCATAGTCATAAATAATCTGAGGTATATATTTCTGGCTTATATTTTACTCTTTATCTCTTTTAATGTCAGGATTCTATTATTTATATACTCCATAAAACCCAATGTAAACTGAACTATTCATTGCTGCCATACCACAGTTTTGACTTTCTGCCTCAGGTTTTATTCACAATTATTCTTTTACTCGATATGTCCTCTCTAAACTTATTTAAAGCTTCCTTATCCTTCCCTGACCACCTCTATCCAACGTGACCTATTTTTGGTTCCTATAACATTTCTCTCGCCACCCCTCATATACTTTCTTACTCTTTGCATTAAAGACTATATTATATAAAATCATCTTCTAAATCATTATTATTATGATTTTTTTCTAACTTTAATTTCTGTCAAGTCTGTACTTTCAATTGTTATGTAAATCTGCCTCCCCTTGTGCTTGATGTTTTTATCTTGGAAGCAAATACATCTTCAATATTTATACCATCGTAATCAAACTTTGACTTATGACCTATATGAACATCCATATATAATAAATGCTTTGTTAGTTTACCTGAAGCCTGTCATCTTTATCAGAGGTCATAAGTACATCAAATTCTATTTATGAGGCCTAAAATAAAGGCAAGAGATACATGTGAACTTCAAAAATATTTGAAATGAAGGCATTATTAAAAATAGCATCCAACTGATACCACTGAGTACATTTTTTATCAGTGCTACACAGAAGGTATATGTCTGTTATTCAAGGAAATAGTTTTCAGTTTGGATTTTAAGCAGGAGATGGTTTTCATGCATATCCATCACACAGGAAGTAGTCAACACTAATCCTACTGAAAGAACAATGTTATTACCACAGAGAACCTAGATATAAAATATTCTAATCTAAGATTATTATATAGCAACTCACAGAGTTACCCTTGGAGTTAAGCAAGGCCTAAAAGTCACCTATGCTTGGCATGAGGGCTCTGAAGGAAGAAGCCCATGTCTCATCACAGACATATGGGGTAAGATGATGGAGAATGTGTAAAAGGACTCCCCACCTTCGGGCAAAGCACCCCTTCTCCAAACGGAATATTTACTAGCTAGAATGTTCCCTTACCCACTTATTAAGGATTATCTCTAATTCCTGATGAGGGATAACAGACACCGGAAACTTCTGTATATTCTTTATTGGTAGTTGTAAATAATTTTAAATAGTAAATGCTATAATTATAGGTATATTTATAGCCATAATTACAGTCAGTTCTAATTGACCTATATTTATAATTATGATTAAATTTATGATTACAGTTACATTTATAGTTCTCATTAAACTTCAAACACCATGGCAGAAGGAACTGTGTCTTTCACCACTAAATCCTCGGCACTGAGCTCAGCACCTAGAATACAGTAAGTTATGCACAAATAGATGTGGAATAAAAGAGTAGCTATCTTTACCAAATGTGAACTTAATTATCCTCACTGAAAAATGTTGACATTCTCTAAAATGAAAAGTCACTCCTGAGGCATTTAGAAAATAACGACGCCGGAACAAAATGGATCCTGTCTGACTATGTTAGTTCTAAAGCCTGGTGCTCCAAATGGACACAGCCGGATAAAAATAATGAAATAAATAATTTGGTCTTATCAAAATCTATAGCTCTTGAAAAGCTACATTTTACCCTAAAAATTGATTTTTTATACCACTTCTGCATGTCAGGAATCATTAAAAACAGTGAAATGAACAAGTCACAAGATTAATAACAGTAACATCAACATAAATATCACTTATTAATTTGTATATATTATGGTTTCTCAATGTTTGGCAACTCAAAGGTACAATCACATACGTGCATATTTGATTTTTATCTACTTAAATGTACTTATACATATTTATGGCTCCACCATCAGTCCTTAGACAGAGTGAAAATTCTGCTCAGCAATGCTCCAAATTCCCAGGCTAGGTAAAAAAGCAACATGCCTCCGAAGAATAACTGCACAGCAGGGCGCCTGGGTGCAGTTCCTAGGGCATCATCCTAATGTATTTCTAAATCATTTACAAAGTCCTTCAATTTGACACAGGGTACTATGTTGGAAGAAAATGTTGTGAATTCAGGAAACTAAGAGAGACCAAAATCAGAGAGAACAGATACAAACAACATTTTAGAATAGGAGATAGAAAGATTTGGTATTGAAGAAGGAGGATATCCTGAACCAAAAGCTTCCACGGTGGCCTTCCACTTTCATCACCACCAATTGATGAACTTGATTTTCTTTTACCCCCACACATTCCAAAAATATGCTGATCTTTCAACATATGTCTTCCCAATATCCAGTATCCCCTCATCTAATACATGAATAGTCTTATTTAATACATTTAGCAGGGATGACTCTCACTCCGCAAACTTGTTGGACATGTCACATTACTTTTTTTTATTCAAATCAAATAAATCTGACACTAACACTTAATTCCATCACAGCAATGGGTTGTCTACACTCAGTAACCTTTAAGGAGCACATCATTTTGTTGATATTACATATATGGCCCTAACCCAGCTTCCTTGTCTAGGATGACATTGTCAAAGACATCTTCCTTGTTTAAGGAGTTGTGCTTCTTTCATAATGAGCTTGAACTCAAAATTATGATCCTGCTTCTGGAGTGTATCACACAATTTCTTTGCACTTCCAAGGCTGTGCCTCCTCACCAGGTCCTGGACCTGGCATGTAGGCCTCTTTGCACACTCAATTTGAAGACTCAGTTCCCGCCCAGTCTCTGAACTAGCCAACTATTATGTTTCTATTTCTGTCTATTTCCTTCCACTCATAAGCATGATCCCTGAGCCCTGCCAGACCCACCCACTCCCACAGGCAAAGATGCCAAAAGGGTCCATCCATCTTCTTGATAGGAAGGAAAGAAAACTATGAGAAAAAAAAATACAGACGCATTAATATTTCAGTAAGTTATCTTCCGACATTGCAATCTGTCACATGGATAGGTAGAATTGTTATTCTTCACTTTCCCTGGCAAAGAGGCAGTAAGGAGTTGCGAGAAAAACTGCAGTTTGCTGAAACTTCATCTCCACCACAAAGTCTTTAACCAAGAGGAAAAGAGGGCAATTTGATAAACCAAGTGACTCAGCATTTACATTTTAGTTCTTCCCTAATTCTACAATAGTTAGGAATATTTGTTAGGATACTAGTTAAGAATAATAGAAAAAAAAAGGGGGGGGGGAAAGAGAACAGACTCAAAGCCATTTACTCTTTATCCATGTCCCCCTATTTCTATGTTATTTCTCCACATAATTAATACTTGGTTTTATCATACCAATATTATTTTTAAAGTTTTGTCTATACAGCTCTTCTTGAGTCTGTAAATTTTCTATTGGTGATAATTATTAAAGTTTTAAAAAAGGAGTACTTTCTTATCTTTGGAGAGTGTTGCTTAATATGTATCATGATGTAAAATTTGATATTACTAGATAGAACAACTAATAAAAACATTTGTTATTTTATGATTAGAATGCATGTGACCTGGTATTTTAACTTGGGATAAAGTTATAAGTTGTCTTTATGCATTTGTGAATATTGAATAATTCAGTTAACCAAATGATATTTAATTTCATCCTGGATAGAGCTGTGGTTTGGCAACCTCTCCAGTGACAATGACAAACTGGAGGAATACAGCCAGCTACAAAATTGCCACTTACTAAACTCCTTGTCAGTTCTCTTCTGTGTTCCTTGCAAAGAGTGATTTCATAGCTTTTTCTCTATAGCCCTAATGCCCTTTATAAGATAAATACCTTCCTAAATGGTCACATCTGCTTTCTTTTGGCCGACAAAATGCTTAGTCAATGAAATAAGCCACCATAGCTACTTTCCTTACTTGATATTAAATCAAATTTTGTGGCAAAGGAACATTGAAGACCAAATTGTGTATGCTATTCATAAAACTTGCATTACTTCAAAAGTCATTTTATTTCCCCAAGGTCTTTAAAAGCCGTTACTTTCTTTTTAATTTTTTATTCATTATTTTTTTTAAATTTATTGAACAAATATTTATTAGATGCTTACTAAATGCCAGGCACTATGCTAAGTGTTGTAGATACAAAGATTAATAAGTCACAGTTCCTGCTCTCAAAGAGTTTACAGTCTATTATGAGAGAGAAATATAACCAAAGAATTATAAAGACAATATAATTAGAGGAACGAGGGTAGAAAGTGGAAGCAGGAGGGGGAAAAAAGAATGATTAACTCTGCTAAGCCCTGAGGGTATCAGGAAATTCTTTACCCCTCAAACAAGGTCTGAAGGATGAATTTTTAAGGCAGACTGGATGTGGGGCGGCAACATGGGGATTAACTGATACATATAATAACTGGGGAGCTGTGCATACTTCTGATGGAACTGGAGGAAACAAATGTGATTTGAAAGTGTTGGTGAGTAAGGTTGGAGAGATGAGCAGGTAAAGGGCATCCTTACAGGTAATGTTAAGGAGTTTGAACATCATCCTAGAGGAGATGGAAACCTGTTGGAGGATTTAATTTGAGGGGGGAAGTGTAATGTAATATAATCTGCATTTTAAAAGAGTATTCTCATGGCAGTGTGAACATTGTGACCAATTCTAGACTCAGAGAGATCTGTGACCAAAGTCAAAGATAAGTCGAATTCTCTCGAAGGCTTACTTTTTTGTTAGCTTTATATGAAATTTAATATTATTATCCACTCTTTCTTAATACAAGTTTTTTACTATAGGTTCCATAAATCAAGCTTTTCGTTCTAACCCTACATATCATCATGCTGTTTCTCACTTTCATTGAATGGTTCTAATAATAAAGATAAGAGGTAAGACCTTAATGAAGGTAATAACAATAGAAGTATTAAATAACAGAAAAAACAAGTAACAGGAAGTTATTGGTTACCTTCATGAGAACCTGGTAAATAACTGGTAAAGTTAACTGTATTATATCCAAGAGTTACTGTAAATTTTAAAATAAAATGTCCAAGAATACTGACTTTTGCTTTTTTAAAATATTTCAACTTTCACAGTTGGCTTTTAGATGATAAAACATTAAACAAGAGCCATTTAGTAGTATGCGTTCAAACTTATATTTTCTAGGGACATTTATTTCTTTTGCATTGCAAACGAATATATGATCCAGAGAAGAAATTTTAAGTTCTATTTTGTTCATATTCTGTCTATTGCACGTAGCCTTCAAGAACAAAATTTATGTATAACCAAAGACATTTGGTTCCTATAATTACAGCAGAAATACATTGATTACCTCAAATAATCTCTAAGCATCAGTGCCTATAGATGATTTTGACTAGC
>NW_017732912.1:65473-66701 GCF_001890085.2 Hipposideros armiger
GAACAATAAGTAAAAGTTAAATAACTTATTATAAATAAGACATTTCCAAAAATTAGCACTGATATAAAATGCAACGAGCTGTCTTTTAAGATTGTCATTTTCCTCTTGGTGAGTTTGTTGCAAAAAGGCGGAGTAGATATTGTTGGTGTTGCTGTAGATTTCTTTATTAAATAAGAGAATGAATTGGATAATTTCCACCTTTCTTCAAATTTTAAGATTGTGTGATTCAATGAAACGTGGATAGAAAGAATTCTGATCCCAGCTTGAACTAGAAGCTCGACTTCCTTAGTTCAATTATAAAGGGCATAAAAATCCATTAAAGCACATGAACTGTAAAATCCCTTAGATATCCCCTTAGGAAGAGCTAGAGCAATGGAAATATATTGTAAGCCAAAATATAACATTCAATTTTCTAATAGCTACATTAGAAAAAAAATAAAAAGAACAGATGAAATTAATTTTACTAATATATTTGATATATCCCAAGGTATCTAAACTATTATTATTTCCATAAATAATAAATATATAAAAGCTATTAACAAGCCATTTTACATTGATTTTTGTACTGAGTCTTCAATATCTGGTGTGAATTTAATTAAGGCATTCACACTACATTTTTGTTGAAATACTCGATCTACATTTAGATTTACTTTCATTATGGTAAGAGAATTTACCATGAGGTCTACCCTCATTACAAACATTTAAATGCACAATACAATATTGTTAACTACAGTGTTGTACAGCAGAACTCAACACTTATTTATTTTGCATAACTGAAGAAGTCTTCCTACGGAACAGCAACTTCCCATGTCCTCCTCTCCTCAGCCCCAGGCAACCACCATTTCCACTCCCTGTTTTGATACGTGACTATTTTATATCAAAAGAAAGAATTAGTGAAGTCAAAGACTGATCATTTGAAATGATTTAGTCAGAGGAGCAATAAGTGAAAAAAGAATGAAAAAGAGTAAAGAAAGTCTAAGAAAGGTCTACATTTAGATTTTATTATTTTTCAGTTAAAAAAGTAGATTCACACACCCAAATTGTTCCAAGCTTAAAGTTTTCCAACTACTGAATTGAATATCAGTTTTTTACAGTTAGATTTAAAATATTTGAAACTAAATAAAATTAAAAATTCAGACCTTTAGTTTGCCTATGTCCAAACTCATCAAATTTTATACATTAACTTTGTGCAGTTCTTTGTATATCAATTAAGTTATACCCCAACAAA
>NW_017732912.1:67906-78064 GCF_001890085.2 Hipposideros armiger
AAAGATATTGGAGGCAGTAAAATTAACATTTTAGGAGCTCTATCCGAGGGAAGAGCAATTCAAAGCAAAAAATAAAAAAATTTTCCTCTAAAATTATAATTGGAGTCTATGAATATATTACTCAATAACTTAATACAACTGTAGAGAATGGTGTACACTCTGTGTTTTGAGCCTATGTCACCTGAATGGATATTTAATATGTACATGGGTTTGTGAGTGAACACTGATAAAAATAGTACCAGAAATCAAAATCGGTCGCCCTGACAGCGTTTCAGCTTTAAGACATGTTTTCATCCCTTCACAAATTGTTAACCATAACTTTACATTTAAATTAAATGTTAAAATTTTAAACTTTGAAGATTTCACATAAAAGTTTAGGTTTCTATGTCTATAGGGAAATAAAAAACCTGTAGAAGATGATTGTGGGTCTGCATGCTCACATGGAAATGAGTGGGTAGAGTTTTACAGTCGCATGTACCCCTTTGAGATAGATCTCATGGGTTTTTGCTCAGCATGATTTTCTCCATCCACTACTGTTGAATAGATTCTTATTACATATCAAAGCCTCACATGAACCATCATTCATCATCTTAGAGCATTTCAATTTTATGAATTTATCTATTTGATCTCTGTATTCATTTGTTGAAATTCCCGACATAGAACATTTTGTGCTTTCACATAGCCTATAAGAAAATCCAGCAACAATTCCATCTGTACTAAGCATAAATTGGGAAGTTCTTGTAATTAGATATTTACTTGTGGATGAAAAAAAAAATTTCTAAAAGGTCAGTTGAAATATATTAGAATTTGAAGCATGGTGATATTAAGAAATATATTAGAATTTGAAGCATGGTGAATTTGAAGATTAAGATATTACCATACTGCTGGAACTTGACAAATCATGTGGATTAATTATCAAACTGGTTTTTATCACCAGTCATTCTAAGGTCATATAGCAACTTGGATAAATCATGTTGTGTGCCTTCCCTCTCGTGTTTTTATTATTGCTTTCCCCTGATTTTAATTTACTGAATAAATTACATTAGAAAACCCAGAATAAACAAATATATAAAAAGAAAGAAAACTGCCAAACATCTCTTGTTTTTATTTATTTTTCAACAGCAATTCTATATTAAGATTTATCATTGTAACGTGGTTTTAATTTCATGGTTGCATTCTCCATGTCTTTAAAACCTACCATTCTTTCAGCACTTAATTAGCAAATATTTAATGGGCAATTACTATGTCATCATCTGCTAGGTACAGAGCATAAAAGCATAAATAAACCACTCTGTCTTCATCCAACTTGAATTCATTCTAGTGGAGAAGACATACAATGAGCATGACAGATAAGTCAATTATATAATACTTTAGATAGTTTAAGTGTAGAAGAGAAAAACAACTAAATTAAAGGAAGGGTTATATAAAATATAAGAGTGAGAATTAAAACTTTACAGAAGCAGGCCAGGAAATAAGTTAACTTTTAATATGAAACTAAATTTTGAATCACAATCGGATGGAATTGAAGTGGTGAGTTGCACAAATAGTATCTACTTGTATACTTGTTTAATATTGCTATAGATTATATATATTTTTTACCATTTTATTGTATTTATTTACCAAATTGAGCACTGCAATTCATTTTACAACGCATTGCTGAAATTTGACACTCTTGCAAAATGTTGCAATTAAAAAAGCACAAAAATGTATCTTAACCTGGCTGATGATAAGGTGAGTAAATACATATGCAAAAGATCCTTGAGCTGTGTGTCTAAGATATTAAAGATACTTTAAGTTATGCATGTTCCATCTCAATTAAAAATAAAAACAATAACTAGTACTACAACTTGTCTATCTCCATTTATAACCTTTACTATCACCATGTACTCTGACCACTACCCCATCCTGCAAAATTTCATTTTGACCATTTATTATCTCTCAGGTATGTATGGGAGACTTTACATTGTTATTATATTTAATATCTATTAAAAATCTGCGATTTTCAAGACTAGCTCCAGTTTGCAGAACAGGATGTTAAGATCTAGATATGTGAAGCAACTTACCCGAAGTAACATATACTGGTCACCTCTGGGGATATAGCAGTGAAAAATAATACAAGACAAATCTCTTCACAGATCCTAAATATAGTGGGTGAGACAGATATTAAAAGTTTTATTAATAAATGATTTTTAATGTGTTACTATATTTCTTATATGACTATGACACATTTCCATGTGTTTTCTCCTCTCTCAGGGGTAGTGAGAAATCACCACCTAAGCCAGTGATTCTCAGTCTTTTTCATCGGCTGACACTTTAGTACTCTTAAATTTATTGAGAACTCCAAGGAACTTTTGTTTCTAGAAGTTACATCTATTGATATTTACCACATTAGGAATTAAAACAGAGATATTTTTAAATTATTTGTATTGAAATTCATTTTAAAATAATACTATAATCCATTATATGCTGACAAAAATAAGCTGTTTTAGTGAAAAGTGCCTATATTTTCCAAAACAATAACTGTGAAAAGAGTGACATTGTTTTACATTTTTGTAAATTTCTTTGATATCCGGTTTCTGAATTCTCTGGATTCTCATATCTGCTTCTGCATTAACTGAGTTTCAGTATCTCATACCATGCAGCTTCTGGATAACTCCCTGTACACTCATGAAAGGATGATTGAAAAAGACATCTTAGTGTTACTGGGAAAGGAGTTTTGACCTCACAGGCCTGCTGAAATGGACACCATGCTGTACGAATTGCTGTCGTAAGGAAAACTGTGTGAAATACTGCAGGGAAGGAGGAAAGAAAAGCAGAGAATAATAAATACAGCCATGGAGTCAAGAGGCAGTTTATGTGCTGTTTAGGGGAGAAAAGGCTAATAGTGTCAAGTGAAATCTGGCGACTCAGTCATTAGAGGAAATCTGTTGTATAATCACCCACATCACCTTAGATGTGTCTCATAAACAATCCAGGGACTTTTAATTTAAAATAACAGATTTAAACTATATCCTCATGCTCCCTCTGCAATAGGAAGGTTGTATCATTTTCCAAAATCAAGATAATTGGGGGGTTTCTTTCCACTGCTCACACCCGCAATATTGGGCCTATCTGAGAAGGTCTATAAATGGCTATTGCTTCTCAAGGAAAAGAGATCTTAGAATAAAAGAAGAGAGGACAAGGAATTTGGGACTAATTGTTGGCTTCCAGAAAAGTAGAATGTAAGCCCCTTAACAACCAGGCATCGTTAGGCACTTTAACCTGAAAGGATGCTTACATGGCAGAGAATTCACTACATAGAATGGTGCCTGGGATCAACCTTAGTTAAAATTGAGGGGATCTGGGGTCACGGTCTCTTTTAATACATGTCTACATACACCTTGTACTCAGTTCATACAGTTACAAGTTTATCTGAAATTCTTATGCTGTTTAGATATGTTTTCTACCTGTTCAGATGTTCTACCTTTCCTCCCCATTTTGGGCTCTATTTACTCAGTTCAGCAAGGTGCATTTATAAATTATAAGTGCATTTCTAATAGTCATTTATAAAATAAGCAGCATTTTCAGAGTGATAGGGGTACTTTTTTGTGTTTAATTCATGCTGATGTCCTTTTCTAATTTGTCTTATTTATAAAACATCAAGGTCTTTTTATTCAGTTTGTCAAATCACTATTTTTCAAAAAAAAAAGTTTCTAACAATATGGTAATGACACCATGTATCATTCTGTATTCTATAATCGAGTATAACCCTATATCTTAGGTGTCTTAAAAAATATAATNCTACTCAATTCTGTCTTGGTAGCATGCAAATTGTCACAGGAGATGCATGAGTGAATAGGTGTGGCAGTGTTCAATAAACTTTACTTACAAAACTAAGTGATTAGCCAGATTTGGCCCACAATGCATCATTTGCTGACTCCTCATCTAGATTTTTGAGGTTCCTTGAATCTATCCTACATATATGATGGAGAAGTTCTAAAACAGTGTACTACTCACTGCATATTGCTTCCCAAATCCGTGTTCTGGGACTTCATGTTAGGAGCTAAATACTGGCCATAATGGTAGTATGTATAAGTACTTTTGAAACTGAAATAAGCAATGCTACTTATCAGCCTTTTATTATCCCCCAGAGAGCTGGTTATTAAATATTATTGTCATATCATGCTTTCCCCCTAACATAAATTTTGGTGATATTAACTGGAACAAAATATTACCCTCCTAAGAAGTCTCTTTCTCTTGGGCATCTATAGTGTTGTCAATAGCAGGGGCTGATAGGATCAGGGACGTTTTCAATTATCTCTTAGATTGCAACACAGCTGCATGTTTAAAGGATTTTAAATATATATAAAAGTAACATGTTATGTCAATGATTAAAACATGCTTAGCATTTCAACTGCACTCAAAACTTGCAATATATAATCAATGTTAATATTCAAAAATATATACCAGGTATATATTTGCATATGGACTTCATTAGTAAGCAAAATAAGTGATATAAGAAAAAATAAAGCAGGGAAAGGGAGATAGATAGATAGGTAAAGTGTTGGCTGGTAGCTTGGGGTGCACTGCAATTTTAAATAGAATGCTAGGAAAATCCCTCACTTAAAAGTAACATTTGAACAAAAGCTTGAAAATGGTGTTTGTACAGAGGGAAGGAGAGCGGAAAAGAGAAGGTTTCAGGCAGACTGGGCAACAAGTGCAAATTTCTAANTGTGGTATTTCATACACTACAGCAACCCTCAGTGGTAAAGAACATTGGGCTCTAGGATAAAGCCCTGGGTTCAAGTCCTATGTCTACTTCTTACTCACTGGGCGCTACTTGCAAGAAGAAAAATTAGGGCACAAATTAAGAAAAAGCTTTCTGATCCTTCCATTTAACTAAGAAGGGAATGGAAACTTTGAGAGGCAATAAATTTTCCATCACTGAAGGTACATAATAAACGCCTGAGTAATCACACATAAAAGATATTGAAGCGAGAATAAAAGCATCATGTGGCTGGAGATGATTCCTTGTCTCATGGAGGTTCTCTTATTATTAGAAACACAGAGATCCCCAACCCACCCCTTAATCATCTCTCTTGCCTCATCATTTTCATCTCATGTACTCTACATACTGAAATCCTGCTATTCCAAATTATCTAATTATTTTAACAGATAGTAACTCTAAAGGTGGAGGGCAAGTAGGGGATAGTGAAAAATTACTGCATTTTACATCATTCTATGAAATACAGACTTTCACAATCACTGTCAAAAGACAATTTAGCAATACTTAATTCTTATTTTAATTATCTCTATAGATTATGCTCCTTCATAAGCTCTACAAGTTCAAGAATGCAGATAATTTGGAGACAATCCAGGAAGAAGCAGTGAAAATGATTAAGATGCTGGGAAATTGGCTCTTATTAAAAGAGAAAGAATCAGATAGACGGAGTGATGGCAATATGTGTTTGCAAGTAAAATTTAAATGTATGTATACAGTATATGATTACTTTTTTCTTGATATTCCATAAAGACAGACAAAGTAGAGAGGGGATGAAGTTGATTCAAATTGCAATTATACACTGATTTTTAAAATGTGACATAAAAGTTGGACGTCAGAAAAAAACAAATTAGGATAGTACTTTCCTCTATTTTTTTAAAAAAAGGATTTATTTCAAGAGCAAATATATCATTCACTACTTGACAAAGATATTGGAGGCAGTAAAATTAACATTTTAGGAGCTCTATCCGAGGGAAGAGCAATTCAAAGCAAAAAATAAAAAAATTTTCCTCTAAAATTATAATTGGAATCTATGAATATATTACTCAATAACTTAATACAACTGTAGAGAATGGTGTACACTCTGTGTTTTGAGCCTATGTCACCTGAATGGATATTTAATATGTACATGGGTTTGTGAGTGAACACTGATAAAAATAGTACCAGAAATCAAAATCGGTCGCCCTGACAGCGTTTCAGCTTTAAGACATGTTTTCATCCCTTCACAAATTGTTAACCATAACTTTACATTTAAATTAAATGTTAAAATTTTAAACTTTGAAGATTTCACATAAAAGTTTAGGTTTCTATGTCTATAGGGAAATAAAAAACCTGTAGAAGATGATTGTGGGTCTGCATGCTCACATGGAAATGAGTGGGTAGAGTTTTACAGTCGCATGTACCCCTTTGAGATAGATCTCATGGGTTTTTGCTCAGCATGATTTTCTCCATCCACTACTGTTGAATAGATTCTTATTACATATCAAAGCCTCACATGAACCATCATTCATCATCTTAGAGCATTTCAATTTTATGAATTTATCTATTTGATCTCTGTATTCATTTGTTGAAATTCCCGACATAGAACATTTTGTGCTTTCACATAGCCTATAAGAAAATCCAGCAACAATTCCATCTGTACTAAGCATAAATTGGGAAGTTCTTGTAATTAGATATTTACTTGTGGATGAAAAAAAAAATTTCTAAAAGGTCAGTTGAAATATATTAGAATTTGAAGCATGGTGATATTAAGAAATATATTAGAATTTGAAGCATGGTGAATTTGAAGATTAAGATATTACCATACTGCTGGAACTTGACAAATCATGTGGATTAATTATCAAACTGGTTTTTATCACCAGTCATTCTAAGGTCATATAGCAACTTGGATAAATCATGTTGTGTGCCTTCCCTCTCGTGTTTTTATTATTGCTTTCCCCTGATTTTAATTTACTGAATAAATTACATTAGAAAACCCAGAATAAACAAATATATAAAAAGAAAGAAAACTGCCAAACATCTCTTGTTTTTATTTATTTTTCAACAGCAATTCTATATTAAGATTTATCATTGTAACGTGGTTTTAATTTCATGGTTGCATTCTCCATGTCTTTAAAACCTACCATTCTTTCAGCACTTAATTAGCAAATATTTAATGGGCAATTACTATGTCATCATCTGCTAGGTACAGAGCATAAAAGCATAAATAAACCACTCTGTCTTCATCCAACTTGAATTCATTCTAGTGGAGAAGACATACAATGAGCATGACAGATAAGTCAATTATATAATACTTTAGATAGTTTAAGTGTAGAAGAGAAAAACAACTAAATTAAAGGAAGGGTTATATAAAATATAAGAGTGAGAATTAAAACTTTACAGAAGCAGGCCAGGAAATAAGTTAACTTTTAATATGAAACTAAATTTTGAATCACAATCGGATGGAATTGAAGTGGTGAGTTGCACAAATAGTATCTACTTGTATACTTGTTTAATATTGCTATAGATTATATATATTTTNTCATTTTATATTATCAAGTTCAAATAAATAAAACAAAATTTGTATGTCTATGCTATATTCTTTCCAAATACTACCAATTTACATTTTTTTCATAAATAATAACTTCTTGTTTGGTAAAATCAATAAAAAAATGTATATTCTTTCAAATGTAGATTAAATATTTCAGACTATAACAAGATTAATTCAAATAAAGCTATAAACACAAAATCTTTATTCAATGAAAAAGAGAGAAACAAGATATTTCCAATAATAAGGGAATTATTTTACTGGTAAGATTTCTTACCAAAATAAAAATAAATAATTGTATCAAATAATCACTATGTCTTATTGATTATTCCATAAGATACATATTAGCATGGGCAATATATTGAAGAGTGATGAGTGAATTAGTATTAATATTAAGTGATTATTCTCTTAAGACTGGTAGTACTTGAAGTTTATGTATAAAGAAAAGGAAAAATAAAAAATGATGTATGATAAGGCAGAAAGGCGTGTGCTGGGAATCAGGAGGTTGAAATTTGCGCAGGCTTCCATGTACATTGTTCCAAAATCTTTTATAGTAAATATACTTTTATTTTTCTTATTTTGAATTACCAAAACTGAGCCATAAAGAGAATTAATAAATCATTTGAGCTATGGATCAAAAAACAGTAAAGCAAGAATATAAATAAAAGTTTCCTATTTTCGAAACCCATGCTCTTTATCATTAACTAGCTGTACAGTTTTGGATACAGTGCTCATTCATAGTCTCTGAAACTGGGGATCATGAGATTAGTGGTGAAACTCTATGAGGAAGAGATTGGTATGTTTTTATGATTTTGGGTTGCAAGCAGAATTGCAAGAGCAGGAAAACATCTTTATTCACAGTGCAGCCTGAGAAACATCTGTTTCTATGTGCCTTGTTTGTTTAGATTCTGAAAGAGTCAGGTAAAGAAAGGCAAACAATATGACACCTCAACAAAGCTGTACCAGGTGAATACTCATTAGATCAACCAGGATTGGACTAGATGCAGGAACAGAGCTCACAGTTTTAATCTCAAGCCATTAATTTAATGACAAACTGGACTAAAGAAAATATGCATACTTGCCTTTTTACAAACAGAGTTATGTTATGGAAAAATAAAGTCTAATAAATGTAGGGAAGTATCATTATTTTGAGGATCCAGTGTGTTTATCACAAAACAATACACGAGATAATCCAAAAGAAAATGTTCGGAATGAGTTTGTCATACTATAAAGGAAGCAGAAATATTTGGTTTCTATGAAAGAGAGACACAAACTCTAAAAAAGTCAGTCAGAAATTATATGTAACATTAAGTAATTGTGATGAGGTGGAAATACCACAAAACATTGAGAAACATATACAAACAAGGAAAAGTGGATTCTAGCTGTGGTAATAATAAAATTTTAAATATCTAAAAATTAATGTTGTGATATAATTGTTTTATATTATACAATAAAAAGACTCAAAAATAATGAGACATATAATATATATATATGTGTGTAATATATATAATATATATGTTATATATAACATATAACTTATAGGTATATATAGCTTATAGGTATATATAGATAGATGATAAATACAGATACAGGTATAGATAATATAAATGTAGATATAAATATACAGCTATAGATATATCTGTACTAGGATTCAAGGTAAAATGTAATTCTTATGCCAGTAACATTCAGAATTTTAATCAGATATTGCAAGATGAATACCTTACTGTGAAATGGATGGTTAGCGTTAAATTTAAAGGTTAAGGGGAATAGCTCACCAAAGTGGTAATAAATACAAAACAACAAAAATCTCTTGATGTTGGGAACCATGCAAAGGACAGGCAGCAAGAGATTTCCATCTACAAACAGTCACATTATTGATATTTTACCATGCCCTCAGCAGTATAATAAGTACTTTACATGCCTCATCTCATTTAATTTCAGAACCTGAGGACAGTACCTTTATTTTCTTTGATTTACAGATAAAGCAACTGAGGCTAAGGGATAGTGAAGAGAAACCCACTCAGTCTGACAGAATATCCAGACTGAATGTGAAAACATACACATTTGTTAATTAAGGTTCCAGCTGTGGGATAATTGAGGAGGAGTGACGAAAAACATTTGTTTTTTTGTTTTTTTAATTACAAAAGTGGGAGCAGATAAAAGGCAACCAACCCAGGACAATGAAGTACCTTCAGGGCTTTAGCACCATCTAAATAAAGTCTGCCAATCATTGGCATGAGGGGAAGAGAGGAGGAAGCATTTACCAGGATGCCGAGAAAGTAGCTGTAGAAGAGAGTGCCCTGCAGAAGGGAGGTCATTAGTAAAAGTTCACAGTCACCTCTTGGAGACCTGGCCATGTGGGGGTTAGAGGAATAATTAGGCCATCCTTACTCATCTCCCACCCACTGAACTGTTTGCAAATGGCTTTTTTCCCAAGTCCAAACAGAAAATGGAGAATAAATGACTATTTTGATCCAGATCATAAAGATCAGCTTCTTGTAGCACAGAAAGGAGTGGAAAAGTGTATATAGAGTGAACATGGAGAAGAAAATGCAAACTGTCCACCACATCAAATTTTTGTATAACATACAACCAGACAAAAATTTCCAGATAGATAAGCAGATTCCAGGATACAAAATAAAAATCAAGAGCAAAAGCTCCTTATAAAAGAGTATAAAGGGCCGGCCGAGTGGCGTGTTGGTTAAGAGCTGGCTTGGGACGCCGGTTCTGAGCAGCAGGGCCCCGGTTCAGATCCCACATAAGGGCCAGTGACACTGCCCTCTACAGCTAAGATGGTGAACAACAGCTCGACCTGGAGCTGGGCTGCCAGAGTCGCCAGCGATGGCATAGGCTGCAGTGAACCTGCGATGGG
>NW_017732912.1:78769-91587 GCF_001890085.2 Hipposideros armiger
TAATTTTCCTCCCACCTTTCTAAGTTCTTGTGGCTGGGCTAATAATCAAATTAATACTAAGAGGAGAAACCGCCCTGAATTTATTACAGACGTACATGTAGGGGTACCATAACAATATGAGGTCCAAGAACACGTGGGGCAGTTGAGGCTTGTATGCCATTCTGAAGTTAAGGAAAAGGTTGGCAGGGCGAACCTCACATGGGGAGGAAGGCAATTCACATGCAAATAGAAAAGTATATTTGGTAAATAAATGTTTGCTGGGCTATCTTTAACAATGGGACACAGAGAGCACTTAGATCAAAAGGTCTTGCAAGGTTCCTCCCTGTCTCCCTCAGATAGTTCAGATTTAACTATAGTTATCTATGATGATAGCTCCCCACCTGGAGCAGGTCCTCTCTCTAAATTCTTTTAGACAGTAAAGGGGGAGGTCAAAGGTTCTCTTCAGAGTCTTTTGTTTCTTAAAAATAACCAGCTTAAAATAGTCAACACCCCAAAGAGTCATATTTTGCGATGGCAAACTCTTTTCCCTCTCAGGACCAAATACGTAGGAGAAACATTCAAGATAAAGACAGGACAAATTGTTAGTCAGATAAAAATAAGGGATGATGAAAATTCTGAAAAAAAAAATGGGGGAAGAGTTCCCTGCAAAATAGCTGCATCCTTATGGACAAGCAGTTACGTTATTAAAATCCTCAGGGTTATACACACAGCTTCCATGACAGCTATACAAAAGTCACCACATTGCTCTTTACTCTGTGGCTACGTCTATTCAGGAGATTCAAATAGGTAAGTGTAAGAAAATATTTCTAGCAAACGTATAATGCAAATTGACGTGTGACCATATTATTTCTGGAATAAATTCTTCCCATTTTGCCCAAAACAATGCTTGACACATAGTAAGCATTTAATAAATATTTTGGAGTAAGTAATAAAAAATATAAATGACTCAAGGGCTAGAAGATGCTGGAGTCCTGAAGAGACTCAAATTAAATTCAGTATAATCTCAGGAATTTGATAATTCCTAAGAGATGTGAAGCAGAGACAGCATATTTGAAATTCACATTGTGACATTCTGATTATCCAATTAACCTGAAAGCTTATATAACAGATTTGTTTGTAAGAAATTTCCTAAGGAAGTATTTCTGTATATTTTGCCTGTTTTCTGCTTTAATAAGAAACTACAAGGATAAAGAGGTAATAGTCCACAGGTGATATTAAACCCTTTTCCTTCCGACTCTCATAATTACATACTGGCGAGTGCCAACCCCCTTCCATGGCTAAAGCTCCATGGGAACAAATTTTGTTGAACTTCATTTTGGCCAGTCATCTGCAGCAGTAACTTGTAGGCAGTCCAAGGATGAGCGGCAGAGCTCGTCTCTCTACCTGGGTAGTAATGCTTACTTATTATTATTACTTATTATTAATGCCTTCTCAATGAACATAAAGGAGGTATCTCTGTTGTGGAGTCTTTTTTTTTTTTTCTAGCTGAGCCACTCTGCCACCTGCTGGCAACTCAGCGTCCACTCAGCTCGGGCCAGGAATCAAACCGGCCACCCTATTGCTCAGAGCTCACACTCTTGAGCGAACTCTTAACCAACTGACCCACACGGCCGGCCCTATTGTGGTATTTTAATAGATCCTGTTGTTCCCAGACCTTTTGGTAACTGTTTCATATAATAATTGTGTCTCATAAAAATAAATTCTATACAGTAAGACTCCAGCCTGCTGGGCTGCTTCACTTCAAAATAACTTATAGCTACTAGTTTCCCTTGTACAATATTGGTCCACAGCAGTCATAAAGTTGTCATCAGGAGGTGATGATACACCACTTTGCATTGTTATAACTCCCTTTTTGTATTATAACTGTTTGTAACTTTATGAGGTCTTCATAAATATGATCAATTGCAATAATAAAGTCGTGAGGCATTTGTGGCAGCTTATTTTTCTTTGCCTCAAATAGGAGCTGCCTCGCTTGTTGGTCTAATGTCTGTGATTGCATTGTTGGCTGCCGTTGAGCTCTGGGCTATGAAAGGACCAGCCAAGTTAGCTTCTGGAGTCTCTCCCTGGCTTCCGCGCACTCCCAGTTTATTCACGTGACTATAAACCTACCAAGCTCAGGCAAGAGAGGGATGACTTTTGTGTCCTACATAAACCGGGAGAGACAAACCAAGAACTACATATTTTTTCCCAATATTGGCAAGCTACGGCTCATATTTCACTATTCTAGGGATTGGCAAGTTATTATTTGTTTGTCATCATACAAATAACATATGATAACATGTCCATTTAATTAAAAATAATAAAACATGCTTATTGGCAAAAATAGTAAAGCCATCAAAGAAGACACCTTTAAGAAAGGACTCTGCTCTACAACAGTTACAGAGAGAAATGTAGTCCCCTTATTTTTTAAAATAGATCATTTTCATGACAGCTGAAGTGTTGCATATGATTGGCAATGTGGAAATGCCTTACCATATTTTTACAGTGGCCTGAACCCTAGTCCTCAAGCATTATACCCATAGTACAGTAAAAGCCACACAACGACTAAATACCACTTTTTGTACTATTCCANTTTTCCCATTTTCCTGTTCCAGCATCTAATTCAGGATCTCACGTTGCTTTTAGATTTTATGTCTCTTCCAATCTATAACATGTTTTGTTTTTCCTTGTTCTTCATGTCTTTGACATTTATATTAAATATTAGTCAGTTTGGGTTAGCCTTATGTGTTCTTGTGATTAGAACAATATTATGAATTTTTATCAAGAACACAACACAAGTGATGTGGTATCCTTTTCAGTGCAGACTATCAGGGACACATAAGGTCCATATGACTTATTAGGCTGATGATTACTTTGACCACCGAGGTAGGTGGTATCTGCCAAGTTTCCCCACTTTACAGTTAGAATTTTTCCTTTTGTAATAGATAAATATTACTTTATTTACTTTGAGACTGTGTAGGTATGCTTCCTGTCCTCTCATTTTTGCCTCCTGATTTTGGCATTCATCAGTGGATCTTGCTTGCAACAATTATTGCTGTTTTGTACCCATAATGATGATTTCTCATTTCCCTCAGTCCTTTTATATAACTGAAATTCTTCTGGAAGGAAGAGTTGTCTCTTCTCTCTCATTTGTTTGTTTATTTACTTACTCATTTATTTATATCAGTATGAACTCATAGACATTTATTTACCTATGAGTTATAATCCAATATTATCATTATTTAATTTGTTGCTCAAATTGTTCCAGCTTTGAAACATTCAGCTCATGTAATTCATTCAAGTTGGCTATAGTGTGCTTTTGACATGCCCTGTCTTTTAGCACTTCTTAATTCCTAGAAGATATATTTGCAAATAAAAACACTTATCTAATCTGCTCTTTTAAGTTAAAAGTGACATTTTTATCCCAGATGAGAAAGTAACTGTTTTTTAAATGAAACCCATTCAATGAAGAGTTTCCAGGTGCTTGAAAATCTTTCCATTTTAAATGACTTGTTACAAAAACTAAGCAACTGTATCATCTATAAAAAGTCACATCTGCACACTTAACAAGCAAAAGATTCTGATCTATTCGAAACCATCCAGTGAAGTTCCTTCCAGTGAAACTTCATCATAGTTTTTAAACTTATTTCTTAAAAACACAAAAATACAATTGTGTCATTTAGTTTGTTAAAAAAAGCTTCTTGGCATAATTACAGAAGGTTTCCAAACAGGTTTTTACATGAAACTTTTCATAATAGAGAAGAATAAAGAAATAACCTAATTTATTAAGTGGCATCACTGAAGTATCATTTCCATTTAGATCTATGTCCCTTTGGACTATCATTTTCAGTTATAATAGATAATAACACCATGTAGAGAAATAAAGTTTACTGAGAACCAGACATTGGAGCCATCGTATCACAAAGCATCTAATCAATATTTTCAAATTACAAAATAAATTTAATCACATTTTTCTCACTCAAATTATTGAAGTTTTTATGCCATCAGACAATAGAACAGATATTTTTAAAACTTTATTTAGATTCTGAACTCACATTTTGCATATGCTTCATAATGTAAATATTCCAATAAAGTTGTACCTACAAGATTCATAAATACATATGCATCTAATAAAGAAGTGTAGTTACTTTGTAATAATGAGATGTTCAAAAAGTTTGAAAGGAGTGTTGTAAACATATCTACACTACCTGGAAAACTACATTTCTACACATAAGATGATAAGGATTGTTGTTCTCTCTTGCCTGTGGTAAAGCATGTTATTTGTAGGAGCTACAGCTCCAAAGGAAAACTATAAACTCAGCCTCTACTAAGTTTTGTGCCCTGCCAACTTCTTTTCTGAGAATTTAGTATCTATGAACAGATGGTAGCAGGAGGAAGTGGGGGCACCGACCCTTTCTCTAGCTCACAAATGAAATGAATAGCTAGCCATTCCATTTTCTAGAACTATAGAACCCAGGTTTCTCAATCTGCAATGGAAAATTTGATTTGCAATTTCATTTCANATATCAGAAATATGGGCCATGGAAAGAGTTAAAGCTTCTCCTACCGTCTCTGAGTTTGGAAGCCTTGGGAAAGTTGTGAACATGAGAGTAATTTGATCTGGCTTCAAGCTTGAAGGAACTACTGGAGGACTGGGAAATGGCGAACAATGTGGTAGATGAAATAAGACTGCAAATGTTGATAATGATTGAAGACTGGTGATGGATACAAGATAGTTCATTATATTCTTCTCTCTAGTTTGTGCATGTCTGAAAATTAAAAATAAGTTTGAAAAAAAGGTTTTATGTTGAAAATGGACTCTGGAGAATGGTATAGTCAAGGAGACCTGTAAGAGGCTACTGCAGTGGTTAGAATGGCCATATCATGGATTTAATCAGTGGGAGAAATGAGAATTAAGACAGAGCCAGGTCCTGGGAACATTTTAAACAGAGCCAACAGCACTTACTGAAAGAATTAAATGTATTTAAAATACATTTATATTTTTTCTCAACTTCAATGATTTGTTTATTATTACAATTTTTTTACCCCAGATTTTCCCACTGTGGAGACAAAAGTTCTTGATAATTAAATAGCTTTTTAAAAATAAAATATTTGTCTTTCTCTTTTTATTTTTACTTACATGGGGCTTATTTAACCTTTAGCAATGTGACTGTAATTAAAGGTGTTTTATGAACTTGGCAGTAGATGAGTCTTTCTCCTGTCCAGGTTTATGAATTCCAATCACCAGGGTCTCATTTAAGCCAAGAATCTCAGGCTGTCACTACTCTTGCGAGAGAATCAGTGTCTCTCTCAGCATTTCTCTGTGTTAAAATAATGCCATCTGTTGTTAGCCAAGCTGTAATTAGAGTCTCACCTGCACAGAAGGATATTTGTTGGGTTTTGCCATAAATTATGCCCACTCCAACTTGTGTTTTAGCTTTCTAAAGGAGGGGAAACTGTTTCAGATGTTGGTAATGCTGAGCCAAATTAGGTGTATGGAAAAAGTTGAAGACATTCAATTAGTTTATTTTCCTGTACTAAAAAATAGATAAGTAAATAGGTAAATAAATAAATAAATGAATAAATAATAAAAATAGCCAATTCATTAGGTAGCCCTGACTCTCTAAAATGTTATTTACTTCGATAAAATTTGAAGGGGCAAGGCTAAAGATACTCCACACTAGAACCAGACTTTGATATCATATCCTGTGTCAAGATGAAACCTAGTATCAAAGAATACTAAAGTCATATGAAAAATGTTGAAGAACTACATAGTAAAATTTTTTAAGAGTATAACTAAGATCTTAAGAAAGAGATAAATTACAAGCAAAACAACAACAGTAACTGAAGAAGTGACTGGAAGTCACATGCATAAATATAAAAAAGTAGTTACTGTGGCTGCCCTGGAGAGTTGAGTGGGAGGAATTATGTGTCTTAGTAACACCTAAGGGCTTTGGTCTTACTGCAAAGTTGAAACTGAGATGTCTGAACAAAGCTGGATGGTTCCCAGAGGAAAAGAGGAAATAGAAAGAAATTCATCCTCCATCACTGGGTGATGACAAGGACGCTTGTCTATCTCTGTCTAGACTTTCACTGGAAAAAGAAAGTTTCTCCTAAAATATATAATTCCACAGCTTGTGCATCTATCAGGTTTAAGAATGATTTTATAATACCCATGTAGATCCAGAGTCTTAAGGAAGAGAAATTAACACAATGATGAATCATAGGTAGGTGACAGTGCCAGAGTGCTGTTTAGGAAGCAAACGTATAACCAACCCACTTGGAGAGGGGTCTCAGGAACTCAGTCCAGTGGGCATGCTCATCTCCTAACACTCACCAAAACATGAGTTCACAGTAGAAAGTCACGAAAGATATGAGGAAATAATTTGCTATGATTGTGAATCAGGATTAGAACTCTAAGATCTTCAAATAATAAAGGAACAATCATAAGGGCATAAGATAGGAATGTGAAAATATTTTTAAAACTTTAAAAGGTAATTGATACACTTTTAAAAGAACCATATGCAGAGAAAAAAAAATCAATGGGAAAATTTGAAAAAGAAACAGATAATGTGTTTAGAAAAAAAAAATGTATAGCCACTGAAAAAGAAAAATAAATGGAATGGTAATATAAAAATTGACAACAAATTATAAGAGATAGTGTACACAAATATTTAGGGACATAGCTTTCCCCTTCTAACTTCAACAAGCAGAAGGCCTTGAAGGTGATGCTTGGGCTCCAGAGAGTAAGTGGAGCTGAGCTCTGCAGTAATAGAAATAACCAGTGTCTCGCATCCTGACTGTACACACCCTTAGGCTTCTGTGTCAGGGGAAATGCTCGCCCATTTAAATTATAAATTGTTTACTCAAAACCAAAGAGTGATTGATGCCTTACCTCAGAAATCAAATAAATAAAACAAAAATTTTGTCCTTCAGTGCTAAAAGTGCTAAAAGGAGGGAATTATTTAAATAAGAGAACTCTCTCTCTGTTTTTGCTTCTCACCTTGAATAGAGCCATAAATTTGCCTTATTATTCAGACTTCTTTTCTCCTAAGTTGTCACCTTCATCCTNTAGAATTGGTGAGGTCTAAGGTCTATGAACTATTTGTATGATTCATTTGTAGATAATGGTACTTTTATAAGACCTGCACTTGAACATCACCTGAGTGTCAGT
Organism: Hipposideros armiger; assembly: GCF_001890085.2. Lineage (NCBI taxonomy): Eukaryota > Metazoa > Chordata > Mammalia > Chiroptera > Hipposideridae > Hipposideros > Hipposideros armiger. Next base: position 85,923 of record NW_017732912.1, read on the forward strand.
GTCCTGACAATTCAGATAATAATGTAAAGTGGAATGAAAGGTTATACATTTTGGAAACCCTTGGTGTTTATTTTTTTAATTGTATTTATTGGCGTGACATTGGTTAATAAGTGTACAATCCTATAATACAGCATATTGCATTGTTTGTGCATCATCTAAAGTTAAATCTCCTTCTGTCACCATATATTTGGCCCCCTTTACCCTCTTTCTCCACCTCTCCTCCCCTTGGTCTCTGGTAACTGCCAAACTGTTGTGTCTATGGGTTTCTGCTTCTTTGTTTATCTTGTTCATTTGTTGCTTTTAGTTTCATATCCCACATATGAGTAAAATCATAAGTTTTTTGACTGTCAAATATCATTTTGGATGAACTGCATGCATGCCTGCCTATTACTAAGAATAAACGATTTCTCTAAGCTTATGACAATAATTTTATTGTTACGCATAAGAATAAATTCATTGGGCAACAGGCTAAATATCAAAGGATCCCCAAGTAGATGACTCAATAAATAATATCAACACTTTTGACAAACATTACCTTAGACGTTATTGACTTAATGCTGTAATTCCAAAGCAGCTGAAATCATCAACCTACTTAGACAAACACTGTCTTAGAAACTTCTCTGCTCACTTTTAATAGGAAATTGTACGATTTGGGTATCCTTGGTGAGCAATTGATAAGATGTGCTATGAAAGAACTCTGGACCACAGTTAGTATGTGCACACTCTATGATATATATTGTTGGGATCTCAATCAGCCATGATTATTTCTGAGGACTATTTTGTCTGAAGATGGTCTTTGGATACAATTATATGCTGAGACAGAGTGGTCAGTCATTTATAACTGGTTAGACTCCTGAATTTGCATAGGAATATGCCTGCCTCTCTGCCCTTTCTGTTTAGCACTAATTTGTATGAATCTACCCCTGCTGAGTAACTTTGCAGAATTACACTCCAGACTCTTTCTATAGAACATAATCTGCAACCTCAGCTACCCACCTCTTGTGAAAGTCTCAGGAGAGACAGAAAATGTCAAGGAAGATTGCTCACAATATAAGAGGTATATTTATTTATTTTTATATTTCAAATTTTACCTTTAGGGAAAGTCAATCTAAGACTGAAGCATACCTGCACGAAAATATCTGGCTTATTGTTATAAAATCACTTTTTGAGCTTGTGTTTAATAGTGAGAACTATTATAAGGAAAAGGAATATTTTTGTCATTGTTCATCATGCTGTATACATCAAGTCTCCGGACCAAAAAAAAATTAATTAAAATAAATAGAAAAAGTATATCATGTATTTTATAAGATATATAAATATACAAAATATAATTATATATTTAAAATAACACATTATTTACATATATAATTTATATATACATATACACATATATGTATATGTATATATATATATATACATATATATATATTTCCCCTGAGCAAGTTTTATGTTTTTAACTCTATATTCTAAATATTTCCTAATTCTACCATCTCTCCATTCCCCTCACCCACTGCAGTTCAGTCCAATACCATTTCTCTCCATCATTATGACAACATCCCCTAACCAGTCTCCTGGTCTCCACAGAAGCCTCTTCTCAATCCATTCTGCAGTCAATCCATTCACAGCAAAAGGATGTGGTTTTACTGTGCAGAGTGGACAAAGACCTTGTGGTAGATGGAACATGAGAGAGTCAAAGTACTGATAGAAGACACTGGTAGAATGCACGGAGAGGCAGAGTGATACAAGAGAATAATGAGGACTTTGAACCAGATCAAATAAGTCACGGCTTTGTAGTCATGTTAAGGATTTAAGTCTTTATTCTAAGAACAGTAGAATAGTATTAAGACTTCAGCTAAGTAAACAAAATGATCATTTTTTAAATAAAGTACTCTGTTAACAGTGGACTCCATTTTGTTGCAGTAATCTACAAAGTAAGGTATGCAAGCTGATATATTAGGAGGAAAGAAAAATTAGAGCTAGAATTTAGGTAGTCTCATTCTTTTAAATGTCTATTTTGAATATTTTTAAAATAAGGAATAAAAAGGCACATATTGAGGTATTGTTCAGAAATCATTTTCTATAAAAGGATTAGTAATCCAAAAAGTGTGTAGATGTTTGTGTAGATGGAAGGAAACCATTTAGACAGCTTTTTCATTAGATAAAGAAAGTTGATGGCATCTCATATTTTGTTAGCGATGGCTAAGATAGAGTCAAATGGATTAATAAAAGAAATATTTAAAAAGAAGAGTTCCTTCCTCATTATGGTCTAAATTAAGTGGATTGCAGTAGTACCCAAACATTTTCTAGCGATAATAAACATCACCTTTGACAACCACAGTTCAGGAAGGTTAAGATTTAATGATTTCATGCCTTTTAGATCATGCTGATTAAACTATTTCGGTAGTTAGAAAAGACAAGAAATTGAGAATTAAACTTAAAAACCTTATAAAGTTAATAGTAANAAAAAAAAATAAAGATAAGTGCAAAATGGATTATGCTAAATGTAAACTGATTTCAATAGTGTCAAAACCTATGCTTCACTAGTTCTCCATATTTTAAACTTTGTTGTATGGCCCTAGCTAAGTAAAGTTTTCTTCTGTTTTACAAAAATTTTCACAGATGTTTTGCTAAATATATTCATAATTGCCCCCCACCCATTCTTTTTTTTTTTTTTGGCTATTGCAAATGAGAATTTTCTTTCATAATTTGTAACTGGTTATTATTGACATATAGGAAAGATAATTATTTAGTGAATACTATTTCTAATTAGTTATGCAGCTAAATTATAAATTCAAATTTTTCAAGTCCCTTTTGTTTGGTTCTAAATAAGCAATGATATTACCAGCAAATAAGAAAAATCTGCCTAAATATTGCTACTTTTGTTGTTTTGAATGGCTTATTTCATTACCTAGCACTTCTAAAATTATGTTAAATAACAAGGGATTTCTAGTAAATATTTTGTTAGAGACTAATTTTACTTGTTTCTCTCAAATTTGTTTTCTCAAAATTAGGAGAATGTGGCCTCTCAGTTAAAAATATCAAACTGAACAGAAGGTAATAAATGAATTAAATGCTCACTCTACCCATTCCCCATGGATCTTTCTTCATAAGTAGTTACCACTAACCTTTTTGTTTTCCTTTAAGGATATTTTCAACAGTTATCTTTTTCTTTTTCTTTTTTTTTTCACTTTCTCAAGTAAAGAAAAAAATGTACAAATTTAGTTTAATTTACTCTGATTGCCTTCTCTCTTTCCATGAATGTTCCAGAGGCAGTCAAATGTAGCATTCATTACCAGCAGGAGCCCTGGAGCCAGGCCACAGATTTAGGCCATTTTCTCAATACCCTGTCCTATAGCTTCCTCATCTTTGTATCTCCCCACCCACTTAGTTGTGTAGAGAGTTAAATAAATTATCCATACCTTACATATGAGAATTAACTGAATCAGTGCACATAATGTGCTTGGAAGTGTACCTGTCACCAAGTAAGCACTCTAAGAGCTAGCTATGTTTATCAGTTCTTATTACTATTGCTGAAGTTCTATTCAATGAGCAAAGATCGCAAGTCAATCCCCAGTTACTTCTCAATATATTTAAATGTCCTCTTTCTACCACCAAATAGGTAGTACTGGAGACTTTCCTTACTTCCTGGATTACTCACACACTAAATCATTTTTCTGCAAAGTGGAGTATGTGTACTCACTAGAAGAGGTATGAAAGATAACACATTGAAGTTTCTAAAGACAGTATTACAATTCATATTTGCTTTCTGTTTAAAAAGTAGGAATGAAATTCAGACTTATTAATATTTGATGTGGGATTTGACCTCGCTGCCCACAGTTTTTCTGAGCATCAGGACGACCCCAAGCAGTCATGGGATGCAAAGACATAGGTATTCTGAAGGGAAATTTCCCGCCACTGAGGTGTTTAACAATGAGACTCATACAGAAGAACATATGGTCAAATAAATTGACAGATTGTGTCATCTCTTTGTTAAGACTAAACTTCATAAAATTGAGAAGGGACATGTAAATGTTCTGTCAAAGAAAATTTTTTTCAGTGGAAAACTCAAGCAGTTTTCCAGTACCACAAATAATGCAATCGAGTTTCCCACATGTGGGAAAATCACAAAGGTCAACGCACTCTGAGAGCAATGGAAGAAAATTCTGAGTGAAAATAAATGTCAGATGGGTGTTTGTCTTTTAGGAAGACCATTTCATAGACGGTGTAGATGTCTGACCACGGTGCTGTGCACCTAAAGCTGAAGCTGAATAATATTGAAAGTATGTCAACTATAATTTTATATATATATATATATATATATATATATTTATATATATATTTATATTTATATATAGTCACAGAATATGGAGTACAACATAGGGAATAGTCAATGGAATTGTAACTGCTATATACGATGTCAAAGGGATAGTAGATGGAGGTGTGGGTTATCGCTTTGTGAGGAGTGTAAATGTCTAACTATTACACTGTTGTGTACACCTGAAACTAATAAAAAATATTAATAATACAAGCAGGAGAGAATGAGGGGGAAATGACCAAGCTGACACTTCTACTTCTAGTGTGAATTCTACCTCAGCCTCACTATTAGGAGATAACAATGACAATATACTCTGCACAGAAGATGACCAAACCTCTGAGGTTATTAATACTACTATTAGGGTAAACTCTTCCACGAGCATATAACAGGGTAAGAGATAGATGCTAATGACCACATGAAGTAGGCGAGTAATTGGGATCTATCAACTAACTACCCATCCAAGCTCTGTAATTCAATCACCAAATTTTAAGTCATATGATACTCAGCTTGATTAAAATGAAGAAGCTTCTCTTTCAATGTCTTCCATAATAGCAAAGACAAAAATGCTTATGTATTTGGGTAAACCCTTGATCTTTCTGGCATTGTGATAGTGGTTGAAATAATACACAGAGAAAATATGGTGACAAATGATGACCTATTAATCTGTTTTAGCAAATACTATTAGACGAATCAAAAAACACAGCTGAAGACTAGAAGAAACAAGTGTTAGCACAAATAGAGAGTTGTGTGACATTTGCTCTACAGTTGAATAAAAGTAGAGGTTTATAACATAGCTCTGTTAATGGTGTTCGGTTCATAAATTTCAATAACAGACTTCACAAAGAACTACAATGCATTTTGTTAGCACTAAAGGGAAGATTAACAGTGGAAATATATTCTCAATAGTAAGTTACTTCATTAAGGATTACAAAAACTTTTATGATAAAAACTAAGTGCTTTTAACTATAAATAGAGTAAGATGGAGAGACTAATAGCACTATTCTGGGTGAATAATAAAAAGATCGTGACATGTGTGAAATTAGCAGTCAAGCCATTACAAGAATAAAGATGGAGTCAGAAAGGTACAGAGTGTTAGAGGCTATCACAGAAAATAGTTAAGTTTATAAAGTTAAAACTTTCAAAATATGATAACTCTATAGTACTGTGAAATGAGGTGAGGATAACCATGAAAATCTTTTGCACAGCACAAAGTTTACTGATATGCCACAGCAAGGTTCAAAAAATGCTCTTAAACTTAAAATAAACTGTACTTTTTTTTTTCTTTAACAAAGACCGATTCTCCAAATTTGTCTTCCTTTACTGGGTTGACATTCCAATTGGGTTGTCAGA
>NW_017732912.1:93987-95745 GCF_001890085.2 Hipposideros armiger
CTCAGTTAAGATTCAGAACACAAATGACATTTTCCAGCATAGACTTTTTTTAAAACTTCAGAAGTTATCAACTGTCTGGAAAACATTCACATTAGAAATAACAAGATTTTACATAACACAATTCATCTTTTTTTAAAAAAATTCATCTTACCTACTTTAAGAATTAATAAAAATGAAATATTTATATTGCAAGGAGCAATTTTCCCTTCATCCCGTTTCATCTCTAATTTGGTCCTGCAGGGTGAAAAATGCTTTGAGCTATGTTATAGATCTCTGAACTTCATAGAAGGCTGATATTATATCACCCTAACAGGAAATGCACTGCAAACATCAAAAAAGAATAGAAATCTGCCCCAGGAGAAAACTCTAAAAAACAGACCAAAATTGGACTGCAGAGTAATTCAATTAACATGAGTTGTGTAGACATCTGTAACAGAACAACTTGCACAATTTAAGAATCACTTATAGGTCCATCCTTGCTCAAAATAAGGAGTTAGAAGTCTGTCTTAGGCAGCTTCCAATTTCCCCTTTTAGTGCTTTTTTTTTTTCCATTCAAATGTTCAAAACTCTTCAGACCCCATTTCAACATGGCTTTTTCCAAAGAAGACACTGATTAGAACCCAGTTTCTTTTAAGATATTGAAATAGACTTGAAACCCAATACCACCCATATATTATTTCATCATATACCAACCAAAATCTTGCTTTGGACATTCTACTCTCAAATTTTAATAGGAAATGGAATTAAAACTTAAGAGGACTAAACAACATCTTTAAAGTTTCAGTGCTAAAAATTGCCAGATCCAGAGGTACAACCTCAAAGTTCCTTTCTCAGCCTCTAGAATACATTGTCTCATCACTTCCCCTCAATGAGATTTTGGGGACCTATTTCAGAGGTGCGGTTTCTGTTTTGTTTGCCCTCAAATCATGACATGGCAGTTGATAAAAGGTGAGCACTCTGGAGTCTGATTACTCAGGTTTAAGTCTCAGCCCTGACATTTGTTAGCGATGTGAATTTGGCAAATTTTACTCAAATTCTCTTCATATCAATATCCTGGACAAGAAAACATGCATAAAACATAATATCCACTCAAGGATTTACTAAGAGAATTATAATGGAATTTATGTAAAACATTCAGCACAATACGTGGTTCATAAAAATCACCCCCAAATCATGAACTTATATGAATTATTAGATGTAATAGCTCTTGTTGACTGAACAATAGAATGGACTAGGCATTCCATCACCAAAAAGGATTCATTCAGGAAAAGGAAAAAGGGCTGCAACCCAGTCCATGAAGACCGAGGAAAGCCACATTCACATCCGGCTTGTGTGGTATGATGAAGGGTATTTAAGACAGGGAGACTGAGAGTTAGAACCATAGAGTTTTATGAAAGGAAGTTAGGACCATAGAGTTGGACTAAGTGACCTCATGAACTCCCATGAGCTCAGCTCCTCCCATAGACCTCCCAGCCTGATCAGTTTCCTTAAAGTCCCAGTTCATTTTTATCACTCAGTTGGAGCAAAGAAACTTTTTTTCTAACTGCTATAACACTAGAACTTTACCCAGTCTAGTCCCTTAAACAAGGGAGAAGCTCAATAGCTGTTTATAGAATTAACTAATTAATTAATCATTGAACTAATGAATATAATACCTTGTCCACATGAGCTGCTCATTGAAAATAGCACTATAATTACATGGGATTTTGAGGCTGTCCTTGCCATGACTCTGTTCCAGATGCTTGAAACATTAGCCTG
>NW_017732912.1:99445-100901 GCF_001890085.2 Hipposideros armiger
GGACCAAAAATTGTCTTTTAGATAAGTAAAAGATTGAAACGCTATTTCATATCATTTTGTATTCATTCTTCTCACTGTAAAAATGCAACACATAGAAAAGTCACATTTAAGATACAATTCTCCTGAATTATTTTCAAAACCAAACTTAAAATGCATGACAATGATACATTTTCAGAATGTGTCAAATTATGTTTGAAAAGTTTTGAAGAGTAACATATTTATAGTTCTTAAAGAAGTACAAAATCCAAGTATTAAGTATATTTCAAATTTCAGCTCTCTTTATGAAAATCAATATGAGCACAGAGATAAAGTACATTTCAGGAACAGGCTAGAGGCTTGTCACTGAACCTTTTCAAACCAGTCACATTATTTTCTGATGGAAAAGACATCTCAAAAGAAGCATGATATGGTCTATGAATACCGTCAAACCTCCTTGCAGACTTACATTCAGCAATAGATTTGCTTTTTATGACAAGATGAATATATTCCAAATGCAGCTGTTATAAAAGTAGCTGACATCATGAATAAGAAATGGGAAGAAGAGCATTTCTGTTGGAGCTAATTTTAGGGAACTTTAGACAGGCATCAGTTATTACTCAGAACAGTCAATGATGATCAGAAAATGCTAACATAGATTGTATTACTATTATCAGTGCCCTTTTATTATCCATGGCTTCCTATGGATGTTAGATTAATTTAAGGAAGTTGGAAAGTAATTTACTCACTGAATCTTGGAAACTTTACTGAGCTCGTGATGCCTGCCAGCAGTGTAAGAGGTAAAACAATGCCTCACACTCCGGTAAATGTGCAAAATTTGAAAATGATTCACATATATATCTACTTGTTCACAGCATGGAATTTTCTAGATCCCCTTCATATATCATTCATCATCACTGAACATAAAACTACAGCAATCTAAGAGCATGCTTTTAGGAGAGAGGTCAAGAAAGAGCTCGTTATTGCCACAAATCCCAGGTCAAGCTGGTGGTCCGCAAGGTGGAGTTGGCCCTAAGGATCTTCCCCCAGTATATTCGAAAGCCCTTGTCCTGATCTGTTCCAATCATCACCTGAAAACCCTTAAGTGAAGTGTCTAAAATCATGTGGGGTGCCAGATGGGTGCTGGACTTTTCAGGGGGATCACTTCATAGTTTGTGTAGATGACTGACCACTTCACTGTACACCTGAAGTTCAAGTAGAATAATATTGAATGTCAACTATAATTAAAAAAAAAAGAAAAAAAGTATATATATATATATATATATATATATATATATATTCACAGGATGTAAGTACAGCATAGGGAATATAGTCAACGGTATTGTAACAGTATATACAATGTTAGGGGGATAGTTGACTTGGGGGGTTATCACTTTGTGAGGGGTGTAAATGTCTAACCATTATGTTGTTTTGTACACCTGAAACTAATATAATACAAAAATAAAAAAAGGAAAAGTGT
>NW_017732912.1:101201-112411 GCF_001890085.2 Hipposideros armiger
TGTTCGATGGTGGGCTACGCCCACCCGCAACTAAGACTGAAATGGCAACTTGAGCTGAGCTGCCGCCCATATGGCTCAGTGGATAGAGTGTGAGCTCCTAACAACAAGGCTGCTGGTTCGACTCCCACATGGGATGGTGGCTACACCCACCTGCAACTAAGATTGAACACAGCACCTTGAGCTTAGAGGCCACAAGCTGCTGAAGGGAAGCCAGATGGCGACTAACACCCTTCACAACAAAGATTGAAGAACAACAATTTGGCTGGTCCCCTTCCCCAACTCCCCAACACTGTTCCCCTCCCCCAACTCCCCAATAAAATCTTTGAAAAAAAAACTATCTAAGATAAAAGAGAATATAGGATGCTACAAATAGGCAGATTAACACCATAGCGTCTTTATCCAAAAAAGACACAAAAAAGAGATGCTAATGCTAATGTTTCAGCCAAGTTCAGGCTATAGCCTCATAAGCTGAGAAATCAAGGGTACTCAGCAATCTCCATTTCAATACTCCAGTTTTTCCATTTCAACCCAAATATTCTGATGGTCTTTGTTTTTAATGTTACAAACTCCTTTTTTCCCCCCACATACTACAAAATACTCTTAAACTCATATAATATCACTAGTATCACTAGGCCAGTTGGTACCTTGAATTAAAATAAAGTGATCCATTATTGAAAATTATTTAATAAGTATGCCACATGATATACTGAAATTGTGCGGACATTATGGATGATTAAGCATTTATTTTTTCCCCTTGGCAATAGTAACTGAAAACTGTTCTAAATATGTAGATAGAACAGCATAAGCAGTGTAACATGAAAATTAAACAAAACAAAAACTCTTCATCTTTGCAGAAATATGAAGAAAGCCTAAAATATCCATTTCCAAAAATGCAGTCCACCATTGTTTGATAAAGAACACAAAAATCCCATCCTCCATGTACTAAAGGTGCAAAATTCTAAACAACTCACCTTCTGACATATATTATTTATACACTCTTGAATAAATAAGAAAAATACTATCTGATGACTCAATATTGACAAACAGACAAAATTTGGAGGGTAATCAAAACAATGAGGAAGCAACTGACACAGAGGGAGTTCTGTTTCATGTGACTTTCCCCAAGGGCACTGACAATTATGGTAGGAAGGCAGAATAGCTAAAATTTGATTTTTTTGAAAACGTATGTCATTTTTCAGGCCATGGTCAAACAGAAAAAAGTGCCTGGATAAACCAGGCTCAATGGAAAGTGAGGGATAAACCACAAACAGAAAATGCAGAAAGTAAAAACCTTAAGCTCGGTGAGTAAATTCTACCTTGTATCTAACCAACCCTTGAGTGCCACATACATAAGATAGATGCTAATAATATAGACTAAGATCTCAGAGACCACCCAAGTAAAATTCCAACAAAACAAACACAATGCTCTTCAGAGGAATATAACAGAATCCTGAGTCTTCACAGCATAATTAATACAATGTCTTAAATATACTGCAACATTACTTGACAGGAAAAGAGCAAGAGAAATGTGACTGACCTATTCTCAAGGGAAATAAAAATCAACAAATGCCAACCTGGAGATAACCTCGAAGTTATAATTATCACAAAAAGATATTGAAGAAAATGGCCATGGTCAATGAGGACAAGAGAATATGCTTAGGAATGTTGTAATAAATAAAAGAATATCTCAGCAGATAAATCAAATGTATAAAAATCTATTCAAATTTAAGTTTTATACTTGGCATGTATAGTATCAGAAGTAAAAATATTCACTGGATGAGCTTTATAGCAGAATGGTAAAGAAAGACTCCATGAACTTTAAGATAGATCAACAGAAATTATCCTATTTAAAGCATAGAAGTTTAAAAAGGGTTGAAAATTGTGAGGAGAGACTCGGGGATCCTTAGGGCAATATCAAAAGATTGACAGTATGTAAACTGGTTATATGTCAATTATATTATGTAGCTATAGATAGGTGATTTAGCTATAGATACAGATATAGCTATATAGACACACACACACACACACACACACATACATATTCAAAGGAAATATTTAAAGAATAACTAGTCAAAATCTTTCCAAATTTGGTGTAAGATTTTAATTTAAAGTAAAAATATTTGGCATTCCTTAGATAAATTGCACTTGGTCATAAATTATTTGTTTTGAAATTCTAGTAATTCATTTAAGATATATGTGTCTGTATTCATGACATACCTGTTTTTTATTTTCTTGTACTGTCTCTGTGTGGTTTTGTTATCAGAAATATTGGCCTCATAAAATTCAGCTAGGAATTGTCCCCTCCTCATCTGTATTCTAAGTTTTGCATGAGTATTATTTCTTCTTTAAAATTTGTATAGTGAGATTAAGTAGAAGTTGCCATCAAAACTAGGAATCTTCTTTGTTGACATGCATTTAAGTGTAAACAATTATTTAAAATATGGTATTCATATATTGTTTTTTAATGTGAAATTTGGTGCCCTGACTTCTGAGAATTGTCTATTTCATTTAAATGATCAAATTCATGGATATAGAGATATTTGTAGTATTCCCTAATTCTCATTTTACTCTCTATATGGTAGTTACAGCCTCAACTTCATTTCTAATATTTGTAATTTTTGTTTTCTCTTTTTATCTTGGTCAGTATGGTAAAAGGTTTATCAATTACATTAATTTTTTTCAAAGAGTCAGGTTTGGCTCATTGATGTTTTTTATTGTTTTCTGTCATCAACTTCAATAGCTCTGCACTTACATTTATTAATTCCTTCCTTATTCTTGCCTTGATTTTCAGCTACTTCTATTTTTCTAGGTTTTTAATGTGGAAGCTTAGTTCAATGAATTGACACTTGTATTCCTGTGCTTCTAATGTTATAACTTTTCAATAGTGAAAACTACATAAAATAAAGATACCTTGCCTTTAATTTCATTCAATTTGAAATATTTTCTAATTTGTTTTGCTAACCAGGTGGTATTTAAAGGTGTGTTTAATTTCAAATATTTGGGATTTCCCAGATATTTTTTAGGTATTTTTAATTTAATCTGTTTTAATTTGAAAAAAAAAAAAAACCAAAACGCTATTCAATTTCCTATTGTATTCTATTCTACTCTACTCTATTCTGTTATTTTTAAACCAAGAAAACAGTCTTTTGGTGAATGTTCCACATGAGCTTATATTTAAAAAATGTATGTTTACTTGTTGAGTTGTTGTGGGTGAAGTGTTCTATATATGTCACTTCATTGGTTGATAGGATTGCTTAGGGTTTCTATAATTGTGTTGATTTTTATATACTAGTTCTATTAATTACTGAAAGGTGAATGCAAATATAATTATATAATTGGCTATTTCTCCTTGCAATTTTATCAGTTTTGCATTACATATTTTGAAATGCTATTGTTAGTTGCCTTTGTTTGGGTTTTTTTTTCTTCATGGGAAATTGATTGCTGGTGTTTTTGTTTGTTTGTTTGTTGTTTGCATTTCTCAAAAGCAATATTATGTCATGGTTAAGAATTTGGGCCTGGAGTCAGAGATAGACCTGGATTTTAATTCTAGTTCCTCCACTTACTAGCTGGGTAAACTTGGGCAAGTTACTTTAATTTCCTGGACCTCAGTTTTCCCATTGTAACAGAGAGTTATTCTTTTTTAATTGAGGTATAATTGACATACAACAATATATGAATTTTAGGTGTATAAGAAAATGATTCAATATTTCTATATATTGAGAAATGACCACCAAAATAAGCTTAGTTAACACCCATCACCATACATAGCTACAGAATATTTTTCTCTTGCCATGAGAACTTTTAAGATCTGCTCTTTTTGTAACATACAAATATGCAATACAGTATTATTAACTATAGTTGCTATGCATGAGAATTCCTTTATCATTGTGTAATGTTCCCTTTTAGCCCTAGTAGTGGTTTTTTTTTTGTTCTGCAGTCTATTTTTCTCATATTATTATAAATAAGCTTTTAAAAATATTAGTGTTACATTATATTTTTTCATCCTTTTGGTTTAATATAATATATATATATATATAAGTGAATAAAGTGAATTTCTTGTAGATAACATATAGTTGGATCTTCTTTGTTTATCCAATTAAAAATCTCTTTTATTGGTGTGTTTAGACTGCATACTTTACTGGGGTCATTGATATGCTTGATTAAAATCTATCTATTGCTAGATGTTGTTTTGTTAGTTTCATCTATTTGTGGTTGTTTTCTGACTTCTTTTGGATTAATTGATTATTATTATTTTTTTTCTACACAATTGGCTTCTTTTTTTTTTTTTTACTTTTAAAAATTGAGTTTTGTGGTACACCTAGGCTTTACAGCATACTTAGACTCTTATTTCTTTCCTCCTGTCACTTTTGCTATTTTCTCATAAACTGAATTTTTTTCTCAACTGAGGAAACTCCCTACAGAAAGTAAATAAACATTTTTGTTTACATTTGCTCCAAGGCAGAGCATCCTATGTGATAATAAACTCTCAAAGTAATCATCTGCCTCCAAACTTCTCAGTCACAAGGACACTGGTTAAGCTCAGGCTGATCTATGGAGTATCCAGAAGCCAAATACATCATCCTGAGAATGATATTGGACAATACTGTGTATTAGTATCCTGGGGCTACTATAACTAAGTGCCACAAACTAGGCCAGCTTAAATAACAAAATTGTATTGCCACACAGTCCTGGAGGCTAGGAGTCCATAATCAAAATGTCAGCAGGGTTGGCTCCTTCTGGCTGTGAAGGAATATCTGCTTCATTCTTCTCTTACCTTCTGGTAGCCTCAGGCATCCTTTGGCTTGTAAATTGTTCTCCCTATGTATTCATCTTCTAGCTCTACATACCTCTGTGTTCAAAATGGCCCTTTTTATAAAGACACCAGTTATAATCGATTAGGGCCCACTTTAATGATCAAATTTTAAGTTAATTACCTCTGTAAAGACCCTATTACTAAATAAGGTTATATTCTGAGCTACTGGAGGTTAGGACTTCAACATGTATTTTTTTGTGCAGGACACAATTAAAGCCGTAACATACATCTTCCTGGTATTGTGAGGTAATTTTCTACTTATGTAAAACGAAATAAAATGGGGCAATTCATAGTAAAAATTGAAGTGCAAAATTTGTACTATAACATAAAATTTGACTTATTAAAACATGTATTAATGTAATGTCCATGATTCTTTGATTCTGTAGAGCACAGAATCATCATCCTCCAATATTGAAACAGGAAAACAAACAAACAAATAAAACACAAGACAAAACAAAACATGTCCTCAAGTTATTTAGCAACTTCAAATTCACTTTAAATAGTTACAACATACTAAGGAAAACAAGATAATTCTCACTGGTGTGTTAAATGTTTCCATTAGAAAACATACTATATAAAAAAAAGAAAAGAAAAAAACCTACTATACAACCAATTTTAACATATAAATGCAAATATATAATCATATTGATTCACAAGTATTAACACTGATAAAAGTTTTGCAAATCATTTTCCAAAAATAAACAGTTTAGTTTCATAAGAAAGGCATCAGTTTCTGAAGCAAATAGACTGTATAAGTACTGAGTCACAAATTATTAGTGGATCCACAATAATATTTCTGCTTCCTAGGAAATCATAGTCTTTACTTGATAATCTATGACCCCTACTTAGAAAGGGAAAATCTTTCATTCACGTGGTTACAGTTGAAAACTTTTGAAGAAGTCAATCTAATTTATTTTCAGCTTTGAGTCCTGTTCCTGGAATGTTATTCAGCTCCCAGGTTCATAATTCTACAAATGTCTTGTTACTTCACCCTGTGGGAAGCTATTTCTTTCAGAACATTTATAACTAGACTTCTTACCTAATATAGTGAAAAGGACATAAAATCATTAAAAGAAAAATATATAATTTACTTTTCATCATTTTACCTCCAGAAATATAATAGGCTGGTTCCACTCTGATTAGATGGCATCACTCAGAGACAACTTTGAGTTGAAACTGACTTTACCAGCCTAGCTTATCCCTTAGTGTAGGTGTTCTATTATACAATTCAAGGGGTATGAAAGATGTTTGATAAACAGAAGGAAGGAAGGAAGGAAGGAAGGAAGGAAGGAAGGAAGGAAGGAAGGAAGGAAGGAAAGAAGGAAGGAAGGAAGGAAGGAAGGAAAGAATTTTCACATGGTGGGAGGGGTTAGGGACCTCTGTTGGGTATGTTTCATAAAACCACTAATCCCATTTATGAGGGCTCCATTTTCATGACATAATCACCTCTCAAACCCACCTCTTAATACCATTAAATAGGGAGTGAGGATTTTAACATATAATATTTTTTTGGAGGGGGGCACAACTATTCAGTCTATAGCAGAAACAGAAGTAGAAAGTTGAAATTTCAGGTAATAGAACAACAAAGTGTAGAGTTTAAGTACCTGGACTTCTAATTAAGGCATTTTCCTGTATATTAGACAGCATCTAAATATAGATGAGTAATCAGTTTAAACCAAACAAACAAACAAACAAAAAAACTTACCAGCCTTAACAATCCAATTTACCATGTAATCATAATAAAATTTTCTGGAGAGCTATCAAAACTCCCTTTTTTTTACTTCATGTGTGATCACCACCTTTTCCTGTCGCATCAGCTGAGAAGTGAATAAGATGTCCATACACATCCTCCTTTTTTACTGATGGTATAAGACAGTGCTTTTTTCTGATATAATAAGAAGGAAGATCACAATCAGAGGGATACAGTTACTCCAGAAGAGAAGCAAGACTCCTGCTCTCCCTCACTCCATGCCCCTCACACACACACACTCCTCCAGGATAATTCCTGAAAGAATCAGACAGCTTCACCAGGGTGGGTAGACATTTACAAGCTTCTAATAGGAGCCTCACATTATCAAGATTCCAGAACTAATTAACTGAAATTATTAATATACTCTTCTTGACAGAGAGCACCTTATACTCCAATCCACATTTTTCTAACCCTAACTTATATTTTACTAACAATTCTGATTAATAATTACTCTACATTCTCATTAATATTCACTGCTGAAAGTCTTCTGCCCATATTGTGCTTGATTCTGAGTTACCTGTGTTTTCTGTTCTGGGATCCAAACTTACTGTGATATTTGAAGAGTTTCTTCTGGTACAATAGCCATGATTTTAATTTTAGATACATCAACTTTAGGGAACAAGAAATGTTTTCAAGAGTTCACGTGTCTGTCGACTAAATCATAGCCATTTATGGCATGAATGTTACTGTCTGTGGAAATGAGTTATTGGCTGTGAACAATTATTTGAAATAAAAAGAATTCACTTATCTACAGGTATTTCATACGTATACACCCACAGCCTTAACAAATAGCCAATATTAATTGATCCCCTATTATGTGTTGAGTATAGCACTTCTTATGAGCCACCCAAACCCTTCAGGGTACATAAAGCCTGAAAAAATAAACACATGTAAACAACAGCAAAAATAAATAGCATATATTTAAATACTACATGATGTGATGACAGCATTAGTTCTTAACTCTATATTGAATATTAACAGCCATGTTCCTCTGCCATTGCCTGATAAATCCACAAGAAAAGCACTCATCTACAAAGTCATGTTAAGCTCGAAGCACAAATATCTGCTTTTTGAGAAACAAGCTTTTATCTTCTGAAATTATTGTCTTTGAAAGTATATGCTAAGCAATCCAGTACAAACAGTTTTTAAAAATCTTTGCCTAATGCAGTATTCTTTATGATCTTATGTGCCCAGTTCTGGATCATAATTTTTATTATAATCCTGGAAATATTCTGGGAGCAAAAATGCTTTAATATGAGTGTGGATTTTATGATGGAAACAGAATTATAATGGTTTTCTAAATACAATGAATTACATCAAAATGATGATGATGATGATGATGATGATGATGATGGGGAAATGATGATTTTTATTTTGTACTTAAAAAAATTGCCTTGGGCATTGTCTGTGGACTTTAAGGTTTTTTTTGTTGTTGTTGTTCATTTGGCTGGTTGGTTTTGATTTTTAAATGGTTGTGATAGCTTATAATAGTAATTTGTCCAAAAGTTTTCAGGCAATGTAATTGTAACAACATGTGTTGGGGATTTAATAACATATAGAGTTTTGTTAGTGTCGATTCAAACATTTTCCAAGAATATGTTTGGCCTTCACTGTAAATACTACCTATTATAGCTTTATATGTCTACTTGACTGGGCCATGCAGTGCCCAGATATTTGGTCAAACATTATTCTGAATGTTTCTGTGAGGATTTTTTTAGATGAAATTAACATTTAAATCAGTGGACTCAGTAAAGAAGGTTGCCTGCCCTAATGGAGATGGTCTTCATCCAATTAGTTAAAGGCTTGATGAGAACAAAAAGGCTGACCATCCCTTGAGTAAGAGAAAATTCTTGCCAGACTGCCTTTGAACTGGGACATTAGCTTTTTCCTGCCTTCTGACTCCAACTGAAAAATTGGCTTTTCCTCATTCTTAAGACTGAGACCTTCCAACTGAAAACACAACATCAGCTCTCCTGGATCTCCAGCATGCTGACTTACCCTGCAGATCTCAGGACTTGTCAGCCTCTATAATCACATGAGGTAATTCCTCATAATAAATCATCTCTCGACAGAGAGATGCACAGGTAAATATATCTATCTATCTATCTATCTATATATATATATACATATAGATATAGATATATAGATATAGATGATATAGATATAGATGATATAGATATAAATATATACTCTGTTACTCCTTGGCTCAGCTCTGAGAGACATTACGGTAAGCTTCTTTCAAAAACACATTCCAGTTAGATTAATAAGATATTATACAAATATAATAGTATTTCTCAATTGTCAATTAAAGCATATAGTCTATGGTTAGCTGACAACATATAATTGTTTTATAATTGGTAGTGGAAATAAAATCCCAACTCAAATTCCTTGCATAAATAAGATATATAATTATACAGAGTGTGTTGCTTCCACATGCTTTACTATTTACATGACACAGTAGCTTTCCAAATGTACTCAGCTTCAGGAAAAGGTAAATTTATCTTAAAGTTCTTTATAAAACATCAGAATTGTTTTTAAAAAATTTATTTCTTTCAGTTTCTTTGTTATACAACGATATTTAATTAAAAATGCATTTTCCCAGAAGTAAAATATTTATTTTTGAAATACCTATGAATTATAAAAAATATTTTTCTATCCCTCACATAGGAATGCATAGCCAAAGCTCTAGGATCACATTATGACTTTCATCACATCACTTGGTCTCTAAATGTCAAATTATAATTGGCATTTAAGAAAATTGCTTCAGGATATATATCACATATCTTTTTAAATACTGGTTGGTATTTTTAGCCATTATTTCATTACTACTAAATTGAGTACTAGTGTCCAATTAGACATTAATTTCCAGTCTAAATATGGCTAATTCTCTAACCAGGATGTCACTAGGCATTTTAATTTTACTAAATGAAATGCAATGAAATTTATCTTTGCAGATTTCACAATTCAAACACTCCTTTAATTATACAGGTTTATTTGAAAGGAATAGAACAAATGCTCTCTAACCTTCAAACTCTGGTGAAATTAAACAAGATATTAATGGAATCACCAGAGGAGCTTGGAGGGCAGAAGCCTGTACAGAAAAAAACTCCTACTCAACACCATAAAACCTCTCCCATGTTTAATCCAGCCCCTGCCTCAACTATTCCAGCAGCAAAGGGTCCTAAGTGTTGCAAATGTCTATTTTTTATTAAAAGAAATATTCTCACCGTAATTTGTCTTTAATTTTACTTTTGCCCTTTGGAGCACAGTAGAATAATTTTATTATCCCTTTCAAACAGTTGATGACAAGACAACTACTGTATTATTCTCCTGCCTTATTTTCTCTAGGGTAGATGGATATAGGTTGTGTACATCTTCATCATTTCTGTTGCTCTCTCCTTAGCAATCAACATTGTTCTTAAAAAGAGGACCTCTGATATGGGCATGATATAACCCTAACGCCCTCTCAATTAACACTTTTTTTTAAAACATAATAAATCACATCCCCTAAAGAAATAATAAAAACAGATTTATTTTTATCTTTTCAAGTCTGATTCTTGAATTCTTACTAATGGTTCTTCTGTTATCTAACTTGAAAAGTTGTTTTTTTTTCAAGAAGGGTACATAGACAGTACATAGACCCTATTTGAAAATGTCTTTTAGTTACTTTCAAATCTTAAATAGAGTTTTGCTGAATTTAGTATCCTATGGACACAGCCAATTTGGATGAAAGAAGAGGGGGGGAAAATGCCAGACTAATGAAAATATTCATCAGTTCAAAAGAAGGGAAACAGAAGGTATCAGATCAGTGCCTCCTGCTGTGAAAGGAATATACAGACAGAAACAAGAAACTATAAGCCATCTCTTCATTTTAAAGGATGTCTATCAAAAAGGCATGAATAATAAATATATATCTATGTATTTAATAATAGATATAATAGATATAAATAAATATACTAGATATAATAATAGATCTAAGTAAATAATAACTACATATCTATCAACATTTACCATATTTTGTCATGTATAATGCACACCAATGTTTTTGTCCCAAACTTTCAGGGAAAAAAATCTTGTAATTTTTTAATTTGAAATTTTTTTGTTTACATTTAGGCACTTGTTTTTTGTATTATAAAGAAATTTTAGCATTTAATTTGAAACATATTATGGCACAAGGAATTTTATATAACAAATAATTACAAAACATAAGAACAGGTACAAGGTACAAGAAATTTTATGTACCAGTAACAAATTTACAATAGTCACACATCATTGAAGACTAAGAACTCTTCGTCATTGCAAGTTAATCTAAGTTCAACAAAACCGATTATAGTATTCCAGGGAATTATTTTTGCATGCAGATATGATTATTGGTTTCTAGAGTTACACTTTTAACTCATACACATAAATGAAAGAATTAACATTTATATAGATACAGAATTGTACTATCCATGTATAATGTGCATCCTTATTTGTCCCTCACAAATTTGGGCAAAAAAAATGCACAATATTTATGGCAAAACATGGTACTATAATGTAAATAGATTAAATGCTCCAATAAAGAAACATAGGGTGGCTGAAAGGATAAGATAACAAGACCCTTACATATGCTGCCTGCAACAGAATAACTTCAGATCAAAAGACACA
>NW_017732912.1:112477-164532 GCF_001890085.2 Hipposideros armiger
AACAAAGGCTATAACAAATGACAATGAAGGACCCAATAATCCCACTTTTGGGTATTTATTCAAAGAAACCTATGACAGTACTTTGACGGGACATAACCTCTATGTGTGCACTGTGGCATTATTTACAATGGCCAAGATATGGAAGCAAACTGGGTTTCCATCAATGATGAATGGATAAAGAAAGGGTGGTACATATATCCAATGGAATATTACTCACCCATAAAAAATGAAATCTTGCCATCGGCAACAAGATAGATGGACCCATAGGGTATTATGCTGAGTGAAATAAGTCAGACAGAAAGATAGATATCATATAATTCACTTACATGTGGAATCTAAAAAATATAAAATGAACAAGCAAAACAGAAACAAACTCACAGATACAGAAAACAAAATTAAACTCAGAGAATAAAGAGATGCATATAAAATAGAAATAAAGAGACAATAAATTCAATCTATAGATATTATGATTTTGAGAAAGGAGAAAAAACTGTTAAGGAGACAATATTTAAAGTGATAATTTGCAACCAGATCCTTAGCTGAAGAAAATAAATAATTTCTCAATAATAGAGGCTCCTGTGAAACATTTCTTACTGAATTACTTTAATTTCAAGGTTAAGGAAATAAATCATACAAGTGCCAATAATAAACAATAAAAGGAAAACAAAGAAACAAAGGAAAAACTGATCAAAATGGTTGTTTGCAAACATAAGGCAAAACAATCAGTCTGGAGCACAGGTATAAGATCCTGAGAGAAAAACAAATAATTGTGAACTAGAAATTCTCTATTCAACAATGTTATTGTTTACAAGTATAATGTGCATGAAGACAACATATTTCTTGTATATCATTCCCTCCAAATTCTCAGAGATATTTTTCAGGGCTTACAGCTCAAACCTTTGTGACTGGGTGATGAGCTTGAAGAGCTCTGTTTCTACTGGGAATCACTGTCTCCACTCTCCCTGCCCCTCATAAATCTCTCTTCGGAGCATTCATTATAACATGTCTACCCTGTTCTGCTCTAGTAAGTTGAACTGTAACTTGAAGAGAATGTCTGCTTTCTAATGCTAGAAATGATTCGTTGATGTATTTCTCATAAAGTTCTTCCTTGGATGATACATGTACATTTCTGAGTATCCAGTCTTATGAAACTGGTGCCAAAAGTTGTTGGGAAAGCTCTGCACAATGCTTAGAATGGCTTTTGCCACTTTAATCTCTCACCTCTCAACCCTCCTAAACCCATCACAAATCAAGATAAAATATGCGATTTCTTTTTGGTTTGTTTTGTCTTATCAGGCAATTGCAGCAAAGATAAATTTTCTTCCTCTGCACCTGTATCAACACTCTCCTGTGTCCCTCAGTCATTTTCTAGTTAGATATTTCAGAGTTGCCACTTTGAGAAGATAGCAAATTCCACACTTTTCGGGATGGCAGATGTGAGCCGGGACTCAATTTTTCTTCTGACAATTGGGAAATGACTACAGCACTCACACAGCAAATGGAAGGAGGAGGCTAATTTCTGCAAAAAGTATAAAAGTGAGGCATAGAAGGAAACCATGTACTCACTAAGGTCAGGTGAAGAGCCATAAGCCAGCTCGTCAGGTTAATGGCAGCCTCTGCTTCCTCCCCAGCAAGCAGCAGGAAAGAGGGCACTCAAAGAGCTGTGGCCAGCCCAGGGGGAGCATTTGGGAGTGCATGAGCTGGAGCTCCCCAATATACATATTTCAATACTTAAAGTTGTCCACTGTATATAGAGTCTTGAAGAAAATGTATACACAGATGAATAACTACAACCTGAAATGTCTTCTAAGCACGAGTTGTCTGCACGGAGCCTACCTCTCTTCCTTCTCGCCATCACCTCCTCTAATGTCTGTGCTCCAACTCCTGGTGTTACCTCTAGAAGTGCTCTAACAATTCCATTTCCAAGAGTGATTTCCAGAGGAATTTCTTCCTATGACTTTTTTTAAGACAAAAGAGCATTTACAAGATGTGTGGTTTTTCTAATTCTACTTTGTCGTGTGTGCTCATCATTTTACATACAGAAGGCCTACCTGGGGCAAAACAAGTTTCTTCTTATAAAGTTGGATGGAAGTTGAGGACAGTTTTTCTTCTTCATATTATATACATAAGCCTTCTATAAATGACCAGCAAATCTTCCAAAGGGGTGATGGGCACTGCCTAATGTTCCTTGATTTTTCTATTCCAAAGTCAAGGTCTAATGGAATGAGATGCCCTACAGGGCCACAGAGAGGGAATCTAGGGCCACACGGAGTGCTGCCTTAGAAGATCTACGTCTCCACGTCCCTAGGTAGGGATGTGGTCACCCTGAGCTCCCAGATTCAGTGTCCAGCTCAGGACATGGAGGGCCCTAGAGATGTGGGCTCTGTGCTCTGCTTCACACCCACTCCTTGCTGGAGGTCCAAATTATTTTATTTAAGCTTCCCACATAGGCCTTAGCTAATTCCAGAAGTAAAATTACAATAACTGATTGTTTAGGATTTAGTATTAATGAGAATGTGAAATATAACAATACATGGAATATCAAGATGAGATCTGAATAATATGATATGATCTTACAACGCTCAGATTGGGAGAAATTGAAAATCTATTGATGAGAATGAGAGAGAGAACTTTAATACTCCATTGTGGGAAGTGCAAATTGTCACAACCACTTTGGAAAGCAATTTGTAAATCTCCACTAAAGTTAAAAACATGTTTACTTTATGACTAGAAATTTCAGGTTGATATTTGTTCCTTATATGGACCCATTACATACTTAATAAAAAGCCATGCAAAGGGATGTTCATTGCAGCAATCTCTGCTAAACCAATAAACTAGAAATAATCTCCACACCTACCAATATTTCAATGCATAAATAAATTGTAATATATTCATACAAGTGAATGCTATACTGAAATACAATTACATCTATATGAATAAATATGGGTAAATCTCAAAACATAATGTTAAGTGATTGCAATGAATTGCAAAATTATATCTTCAATGTAAACTTTAATAACACATAAATCAATTGCAATTTATGTCTTAGCTTACTCTCGCTACACTATGGAGAAATTATAGACAATAGGGGGACACTAAAAATATTAAAATATCAAGGTAGCATGACTTCACTGGAGGAAAAGTTTAGGAAAGAATTCAAAGGTACGCAAGTCTATATTTAATGTTTATTTCTTTAAAAATATCTACAGTAACTATGGAAAAATAGTTTCTATTTTTTTAAACTTGAGTGATACTTTGCTGGGTTTATATTATTTTACAGTGTAATTTGTTATATCCTGGAAATATTCTAGTAACATGAAAAGCTTATTTGTTTAATACAGGCAGTCAGCTGGGTTCCTCTGATAGATTGTGACTTGAGGATTCCTTAAAACATGTTTCATTAGCCCTTCCTCTGTCCTGTGTGCCAAACTGATGGTGACTTTACTTTCTGGATTCATCATTCCCATTAGGAGGCCTAGATATCTTGAAACAGATTCTTCAGTTACTTTAGTTATCGATGGTCCTGTTTCATTCAGCGTTAGGGTAATAGTTGTTCCCTGAAGCGAGAAATTCTAAATCCCAATATGAAATTGACAAAATCAATAAGAAATACCCCATATCAAAGGCAGGTGCTGGCTCATGTTCAATACTTATTTTTATCCATATCTCATTCCAGGTTGCTTTGGTCTAGGGTTTTGGAGAATTCTATTTATGGTGGAGTTTGATAAGGTCTTAGACATGTGCGTATTCTCTCAAGGCCCAGATTTTTAATTAATGAAAATATAGAGTAATATAATAGCTAAATCCATAGCCCAACTGCAGAGTCCAAGAAAAAAATTCATAGAAATTTAGCATCTTAAAAACAAAGAGAAACTTATGAAGTAGGATTAATATTTTAGAGGTGGTTAAAGACTTATGACTCAGTGTTTTGTTCACCAGAAGTTTCAACCATACCATGTTACAATGTTACCTATCATCTTTTCATTTCTTTCTTCAAATACAGTTCTGCCTAATATATATATATATATATATATATATATATATATATATATATATATATATATATATATATATATATGTGTGTGTATATATATATATATATATATATATATATAAACAATGGCAAGGCAAGGCTTCACATTGAAGAAAATGATTAACCATAAAATACTACATTTTAGAAATTTAAAATCCAATAATCAAACTTCCTTGGTACAGATAAGGGCACTGCATTTCAGATTGTCATGTCTATTCTAGAATGGCCCAGGTAGACAGTTTGGAAATTGAAATTAGGACCTAGATCTCCTGATTGCCAGAGTGCAAAAAAGAAAATGGGGAAAAGTAGTTTGTTTGCTGTTTGCACATGTAGATTGACTTTTAGCTTCAGTTGTGAGTAATCTCTACTCCACTCATAACTGCAAGCATAATTGCCAAGGACATGAAGATCAGAGAAGTAATCTTAGATATTATCTCATTCCATATTTACCACAGATAGAAACCTGTCAGCCCTAATAGGAAGTGATAGAGATTCGTGAAATTCAAAGTGAGTGCAGGAAGCCTTTTTATGTTGAGAACACAAATTACTCATGAATTGGCTGTATCCCATAGCAAAGTGGATTGACATTGTTACTCCTCATAATTAATTTCCCAGGATATTTTGTAGGAGATGTGTTACTATCCTTATAAATGTTCCAAATGTTTTCCATGGATGTCAGTCAGGAGCTAAAAGCTAGTACTTCAAGTCATTTACAATACTCCAGGAGTTCGTAACTACTCTGACTGGAAAAATTATGGTCAGCATAAGTGTATCAATAGCTTTAGAAATTAGCATAACAAAAAAGAACTGCTTTAAAATCAACAAGTGAAATTTATGTCACTACCTATATTATCTTCAGAACCCCAGACTGAAATATGAATTATGAGAAAGCTAAATGATGTAATTTGTGTAGTAAACCAAATATGACTGGGCCATATTATTTGACATTGAGACTTTTTTATTGATTTTTGTTGCTATTTTTGGTTTACTTTTCATTTGTATGAAACCTAGGAAAGCACATGCAACTCACACATATTTGGTGAATGGTTATGTGTAAGATTACGATATAACAAAATGCGGTTTTCTAAATCCATATCTCCTGTTGGGTCTCTGCCCAACCTCCCCTTCCAAGTTCAGTTCAAGTGACATCTCAAATCTCTCTGAGCCACTACCCACACTAATTTCTCCCTTCTTGGAATAAGTGTGACATGCATCGGTCATATGAAAAATTGGTATTTAATCAAAGCCTTCTTTTGTTAGTTTCCTTTTTCCATTGTATGACCCTTATTTCTTCTTGTAAAAGAGTATGAGAGATAGTATAGTATAGTTCCAAGAACATGGGTTAAGGCATTCAAGTGCTTGCATTTAATTACTATCTACATAACCTTGAGCAAGAACTAAAACTCTATCTCCATTTCATTATAGGTTATATAGAAAAAAATGATAATAGGTACAACATAAAAGTTGTTTTAGGGCTTACGTTTAGTGGATCTCAAGTGAGGAGAAATTTTGTTCCCCATGTTTTTTGGCAATGCCTGAAGATACTTTTGTTTGTTACATCTGGGGATAAGGGGGTTGTGTTAACATCTAGTGAGTGGAGCCTAAGAATAATACTGAACATTCTACAATTCACATGACAACCCTCCACAATGAAAAACCTATCTGGCCCCAAAATGTCAATAATGCCAAGATTCAGAAATCCTGGCTTACATGAATTCATTCATATAAAATACTTAGAGTGGTGACTGGAACATAGTAAGGACTCAATCATGAATTAACAAGTATTATTATGATTACTCTATTGCTCAAACCACTAAAAGATTGACTAAACTGCATATCTCTTACCTCGATTTCTTTCTTTTTTGGCACCTTCTAAAAACTCTTTTCATTTTCCATCATTGGGAATTTTCCTTATCTATAAACACTTGGTTTCCATGTTATCCTTCCTTAGAATTAAATATCTTATTATTAAAATTTTTAAAAATTCTGTGAACCATTCTCAGTTTTGAAGAAGGTCAAATTAAAAAAAGCATTGGAAGCCAATGAAAGATATCACAAAGCCTCTTTTAAAGAAAAAAAATGGCAATATCCATTATTTGTCAAGAGCCAGCTCGACAGCCGGGGCCCCTGAGTGATTAGTCCAGGAACCCACCGAATAGTCCCTGAGCAGGATCGATCGACGCGAGGAATTGAAAAAAGAAAGAGATGGCACAGACAGCAAAGTTGGGATTAGGAGGTTCACTAACTGCTCATGGCAGAAAGTGACAGCATTTATTAAATGTGCATTGGATATATAGAGAGCAAGTTCCTCTTTTGCTGGGAATAATTTCCTTAGCTAAGCATAGGGATTTTGGTAGGGGTTTTGGGGAATGAGGAACCAATGTTCCTGACGTAGGGGTTTGGAAGTGAGATAATCTCTTGGCAACAAGTTACATGATTACATAGCATAGACTAATGATCTATTTTAAGTAAGGTGAAACTGAGGCAAACAGCAACTGTCAGCAAGTCCATGGTGGAAAGTTCCAAAGTTCATAAGTCCATAGCTAGACAGTGACATCTGAGGGTCTGGTGGTTTCAGTTCAGGAGCTTCTGCTTTTCCATGGCACAAGAGATGAGCTGGGTTACATGCTTTTCTGGCAGTTCCCCTTCTGCTGTTCACCCAACATGCAGTTTAGCAGACTTTTCCTCAGCACACAGAACATGGGGATCTGCAGCCATCTGCCATTCTCCATTTGCAATTAGCTTATAGTCTCACTACTCTGAAACAGTTCCCAACAATTATCAAACTAGAAGACTGAGTCCTGATGTGCCACAGCTTTAAAAACTGGAACTCAATGTTTTCATAAGGAATAAGAGAAGAATATTGAGATAGATTCCAAAATCACATTTAAATATCTCCGCATGTGTCAAATCAACAATTTTGAATGTAAGCTACGAGCCTTTATAAATCTGAGATATTTTTCTAGTTATGGACATCTATAAAATAATAAATTTATAATGCTACACACTTTGCATATAGTTTACTTCATTGCTATCCATAAAAAACATTTAAAATAACCTGTCATAGGAATAACATGTCAGCAAATGTCAGAATACAATATAATAATTATTACAGTCAATTGGCTGCAAAGCTGCACAAATGGTGACATAATCCTTGTCAGGAAACATATCATTGAATATTTTAGGAATTGTACTAACACTTATATGACTTTAATCAATACTTACACACGTTCTCCATATAAAAACTGCGTGCCTACATGTATCACTTACCAGCTTAAAAAAACAAAAAGGAAAGTATTCTCATCTACTTCCAAGGGAACACTGAACTATTTTTCATCATGAGATAGGACAGAATTAAAGGAAGTGAGAATCTAATTTGTGTTTTGAGAAAATTGGGAATTGGCTTCCTGAAAATGATTGATGAAGTTTACTTAAATCATTAATTACATCATCACCCATCGACAAAACAATCACCTTAATGACTTAATGGGTGATTAAAATTTTGAAATAACCAATGTGGGACCAGAGCCTAGAATCAATCCACTTAATAATGGATCTTAATTTATTTCAAAAGTAAAACACAAGCAGTTACTTATTCACATTTGTCATTAAATGAGAAACAAGAAATCAAAGTTCATAGGCTTGTGGTAACGTGTAGACATTGATTTCTAATAAACTGGAGGTTAAAAGTAGCAGTACACATAAAGCAAATAACTCAAAAGTGATTGCTCCCAAATCTCTCAAAGGTGGTAAACATCAGTGATTCAGCTCTGAAGACTTTCCACATCACAGGTGTCAGTGATCGCTCTCACCTTTTCCCTTTCCTCCTTGCCTCTCCTCCTCCTCTCTTTTCCTTCTCATTTTATCTCCTATCCCTTCCACTTTTGCATTATATATATATATATATATGTAATAATAATTTATATATACATATATATATATATACATATACCTCCGTTAGAGCCATCCATACCTATTGTCATCTCATTCGCAACATGTTCAAAAATAATACTTTTTTTTCTTTCCATTATAGTAACATCTTTTTGTAGCCATATTTTTTTTTTTTTTGCAAATGTATCTGTGAGAGATCAGGGATGCTCTTTGAGGAGTATTTCTTTAGACAGAATTTGCTTCTATGTCTGTCAGTGTTCCCCAATCCAGTGCCATTTCTCCTCCTTACTGGTTTTGGCATGGTTTACGTATCTCAGGTTCAGTTTCCCAGCATCATTACCCCAAGATTCGAATCTCCACAGCAGTGCTATCCAGGGCAATTCCCTCCTTACTGGAAACATTGGTGCATACACAGTGGTGGGTCCTTCTGATCTGGCTCCTTGCTGCTGCTCTCACCCCCATACCTATTTTACAACCTCAATGGTCAGATGGGTCCCTGTTGCTCCTACCTGGCACCTAGGCACTCCTGTACTATTTCCTGGCCATCTAAAACCCATCTCCTGGCTCATTGGCTGACTCTGACAGTTCCAGGCCTGGTCACCTTTGTTATTTATTTCTGCATTTGTATGGTTGTGTGTACATATCTAGGGGTGGGTGGGAGGGAGAACGTTCCTGAAGAACTCTTCTACCATTTGAGATACCAATTATGCCTCACAAATTGTGTGCTAACACAATTTTTTTATCTTTCTTTCTGAAAACTAGTCCTATACCTGGGGGTTGCCAAAAAAATGTATACACATGACTTGTGTTCATCTTTTGATATTGGTATATATTGAGTATTACAATTTTAATACAGTTTTTTCCTTTCTTAAAATGTGTATACATTTGTTGGCACCCTCTGTATAATACCAGATTTGGAAATGCCACCTCCCAATTTCTCCACCACCATTTACATTCTAGGAGGGTTTGTCATTCTCTCACTTTCTTTACTTCCCAATGCCTCTTGAACCCTTTCCATACAGACTTTCTTTGCCACCCTACCATTCCACTGAAACTACTTTTGTTACGGTCATAAAAAATCTCCATTTTGCCTGAGATATATGCTCAGTTCTCAGTTTTCAACTTACTCAAACTCTCCACAATGCTTGGCACATTCCCTTCCTTGTTGAAGTCATTCTGAACTTGACCACAATATTCTCATGGACTTTTCCTATGTCAGTTGCCTCTATTTCTAGGTTTTCCTTGCTCCTCTTCTACCAAAAGGGTGTCCAGCCCTGGTCCTTGGACCTCTTCGCTTCTCCATCCATATTGTCCCCCTTGGTATTCTTGTCAAGCTCCAATACTGTAAATTTCATCTGACCACAATGGATTCCCAAACTTACATCACCAGCTGTGATCTCTCCCTTGACCCTCAGAGTTCTCTATCTAACTGCCTATTGGGCTTCTCCACTTGGCTCATATATTGTGCATCTCAAATTTAAACTACAGAACTCAAAAAGCCAGACATTTTTATTCTGCCCAAATACATGTTTCTATTTAGTTGTCGCCTATTTCAAAAAAATGGCATCATCTTCGCTTCAGTTACTCAGACTAAAGTCCTTAATTCTACTATTTCTCTCATACCATGTATGAAATGAATCCACAAGAGCTGTCCGCTTTATCTTGAGAGCATATCCAGTACCTGATCACTCTTTATTATCCACACTGTTTCCACCTATTCCAAGAAAATATCATCTCCCACTCAGACAAACAATAGCTTTCAAACTGTTCTTCCACCTTTGGTTATTACCATAGTGATTTATTAAAAACATTTATCTGATAACATTACTCGGATTTTATCTCCTGCTACTCTAATGACTATTATATTTACACTGACCTTTCTATACTTCCCACACTGTAAGCTCATTCTCTCCTGCAGGCTGTTCTATCTGCTGCTCCCTTTGGGATGCTCATGCCCTGGTTTTCCCAAGATTGACTACTTCCCCACGCAAGACTCTGCTTAAATGTCATCTATCCAGAGGAGAGTTCCCTTCATCTAAATAACCTGCATGTCTGTTAGACTCTATTCCTTCACCTTACCTTATATTTTCCAAGTATTTATGTACTGACGACTGCTACCCGACATTTCATAAATAAATAATTATACCTACAATATATAATACATATATATGCATGTGTGTTTAATCAAATGCATACAGGCATACACTTACAAACATAAGCATATATAAACAGGTATATCTGTATATACACACATATATGTGCTTGTACACACACATACAATATGCATGTCTGTTCGTTTCTATTTTTTTTACTAGATGGTATGTTTTATGAGGGTTAAAGCATTGCATTTCCTGGCCAACACTTTATCTCCATGGTCTACTACAGTCCTGTTCAGCTTAGATAGTCAACATATATTAATTGGATAGTGAATGAATAAATATATAATAACCACGAGACATGATATGCCAATTAACAGGAAAAAAAACAAACCTCTATCTAATAAAGAATTAATCACAAAATTTATGATGGGTGAGTGTAACACACACACACATATACACACAATTTTATTTTATTTTTTTTTAAGATTTTTATTGGGGAATTGGAACAGTGCTGGGGAATTGGGGGAAGGGATCAGACAAGTTGCTGTTGGTTTTGTTCTTTAGTCTAGTTGTGGAGGACATTGCTTCACTGGCCCAAGTTGGCACTATCATTGTGCTCTTCCGGGAGAGGCAGATCAGTCGCCAGCTTCTGGACAGCTGCTCACTGCGGCTGCTGGCTACACACGGTAGCCCATGGCAACCCACTGTAGCAGTGGTTGCAGCCTATGCCATCGCCGGCAACTCATGGCAGCCCAGCTCCAAATTGAGCTGTTGTTCAGCATCTTAGCTGTAGAGGGCAGTGTCACTGGCCCTCATATGTGGGATCCGAACCAGGCCCTCTGGCGTCCCAAGCCAGCTCTTAACCAATGCACCACTCAGCCGGCTCTACACACAATTTTAAATGTAACACTATCCTTTTATATAATAAGAGTATATATAGACATCTTTTCATTTGCATATTTTGATTGTGATAAAATACACATAACATACAATTTCCCACTAGTGGCTTTTTAATCTTTAAAACTGATTACAATAACTAAAAGCATGAGAATTTAAATGGCATTTTAGTACAACACTAGAAAACATTTGAAAATGTATCATGTGTTACGTACTAATAAATTCAATTTTACTATGCCAACACCTTTTGTTTTTCAATGAACTGTTTCAATGTTTTTCTGAAATGTTATAAAACTTTTTCATAAAGAAGAAATTAAACCTCATTAAATTTTTAAGATTTGATGTATGTTATATTCTGTAACCACAATAAAACTAATTAACAATGATACATAAATTCAAAATACATCCTATAAAAATCACAGCAAAACATTTGAAATGAAATAAAAACAACCTTCTAAAACCATAGTTGATATTAGCAAAACTACTTTCAATTACAGGCTATGTGGAAAACAGCATAACTGAAAAGACACCAAAATATATGTAATTCAAAATTCAAGTATTTTAATTATGAAATGAGTGTCTTCTGATATATGGAATCAGGTTTTAAGCCATTAAAACAGAATAACAAAATGAACATAATAAGTGTAGAAGAAAGGAAATAGTAAAGGCGAACAGAAAATAATTAATTACCAAGCAAGGAAAGAAAGTAAAACTTTTTGGACAAACAATTTCAAGAGCAGTTTTTTGTTTTTTTTCCAAAAGCTCATCTAAAAGACAAGTGCCATATACCTCCAAGGGCAAGCTTCACTTTCAGCTCCGATATTTTCACATACTCTAGGCTCCTTAATATAGCGGAGCCAGGATTTATTGAGTTGATTTGGAACAAAGCCACATGGAGGAGCAAGGCATTATGTCTCCCAGCCCTTCCACCACTCTGGCTTTGGAATCCTTTTCCTTAATGGAGAAACGAAGTCTCAGCATGCCTCCATCTACCTGCAAGATACCCTGCCCTTGACAAGAGTGATCCAAGAAAAACAAGAAAGATGTCCAAGTCTTCTGTTACAATATAACAAAATCTGAGGGTTATAGTGGATCTACAGAGCAAAATGGACTGATGGAATTTAGCTACCTTAACTTTCTTTTGATTCATGTGAGTATACTTTATCCTTTTCCATTACTTTATTTTTAACCTATGTTTTTAAAATTAAAGTATAATTCTTGTAGGCAGAAAACGTTGGCTCTTGTTTATCCAAGGAGACAGTCTCTGCTTTCTAACTGGGGTGTCTAAAGTGGGAGTCAGAAACCTAACACCAGTCGGGCAAATCCAGCCAGCATTCATGCTGTTACCCATCACCTATGGCTGTTTTTGTGTTACAACAGCAGAGTTCTGCTCTTGACAGGTGGCTTGCAAAACTTACAGTGTTTTCTGTCTGGCCCTTTACAGAAAAGATTTGCTGCCTGTGGTTTACATTTCACACGATTCTTAAAGTGATTACATTTAAGTCTGTAATCTCCCTAATGTTTTATATTTGTCCCACTGTCCTTTGCCCCCTACCTTTTATTTATATTTCTGTACTTTTTTAGAATAGAGTAGTTTTATTATTACATATGATCTCCTTTTTTGGCCTATTAGCTATAACTCTTTGACTTGCTTTTTGTTTTTGTTTTTTGTTTTACTTTCAGGTGTACAAACAACAGAATGATTAGACGTTTGCACACCTCATAAAGTGATAACCCCAAGAAGTCTACTACCCATCTGACACTGTACACAGCTATTACAATACCATTGACTATATTCCCTATGCTGTACTTTACATCCCATGTAAATATAATATTATTATATAATGCCAACTATAATTGCATATATATGTAGTTATAGTTGATATTCAATATTATTGTATATTAGTTTCAGGTTTACAGCACAGTTGTTAGGCATTTATATAATCTATGAAGTGATCTCCCAAAAAGCAGGACATAGAACTAAATAGGACCCCTGGGGGCAGGCCTCACTACAGCAATGGCTCTAGCCCCTCCTCAGAGGAGATACAGAAGCAGGGACCCAGGAGCTCTGTCAGCTGGGTTCAGTGTTGGGACGAAGGGACTCAGTAGCATATGCTGCAAGTGTCCACGGCAAGGAGGCTTACTGCGTTTCTCCTGATCTTCTTTTCCCTGGGGGATGAAATCTCTCTGAGAGGAGCCCACCCGATGCTGAGCTGCTCTGGACTGGGAGATGGGTTGTCACTGGCAAAATACTTTCTATTCTGTTCTATACTGCACTCCTCCATTTCTCTTTTTTTAGTTCTGAGACATTTCTGCTGCTTCTTAATCATACTCAAGAGCTTTCCCAGAGCTATATTTGTCAGTTTGCGGTTGGTTGGTTGGTTAGTTTAGTTAGCTAGTTAGTTAGTTTTAGCTTTTGTGGGGAAAAGAGTACTGTTGAGAACTCCTAGCCCTCCATATTGCTTATGTCATCTCCCTCATTTAAAATTTCTTATAGTGTAAGTCTCTGTCAATCCATTCTCAGTATTCTTATTTCTGAAAATTACTTTGCTTTCATTCTTGAAACTGTTTCATTGGATATAGGATGATGGATTGACAGGTTATTATTATATTTATTTCAAAATATTAAAGATATTATTGCTTTGTCTTCTGTCATCCATAGTATCTGATGAGAAAGTAGTTGTTCAATGAATCTCTTTGTTTTCCACATTTAAAAGGTACTTTTTCTCTAGCTGCTTTGCCATTTGCTCTTTTTCTTTGGCTTTGAACAATTTACCTAGAAAGTGCTTTGTCATATGTGTTTATATTGCTTGGCTTTTATTAATCATTTTGTGTATCTAAGTGTCTTTATTTTTGAAAATTTGGGAATTTTGGGCTATATTTTTTTTAAGTATGTTTTTCTGTCCCAAGTTCTCTCATCCTCGGCAACTTCAATTGTAAGTACGAGTATGCTAGACTGTGTGGTGCTATCTAACAGCGACCTTGTTAGGTCCTGAATGTTTGTTGCCCTAAAATTCATACATTGAATTTCTAACCCCCAATGTAACTATATTTGGAAATAGAGCCTGCAAGGAAGTGGTACAGTTAGCTAAAATCATAACAATGGTGCTCTAATCTAATATAGTAGGTGTCTTTATATGAAGAAAGCAAAGCACCAGATTCTCTGTTATGTGAGGACACAGTGAGAAGGTAGCTGCCTGCACGCCATGAAGAGAGCTCTCACCATAAACTAAGCTTAATAGATCTTAATCTAGAACTTCTAGCCTCTATAAGTGTGAAAAATTAAATATTGTTATTTAAGTCACCCAATCTCTGGCTTTTTTTTTTTAATGGCAGCCCAAGATGACTAATATAGCCCTGACGTTTTGCTTTTATTTAACTTTTTGTTCTCTCTGTACTTCACGTTAGATGATTTCTATTGATCTAGCCTCAAGTTCATTAATTCTCTCCTTTATAAGTTCCATTCATGTATGAAATATATCTAGTGAATTTATTTCTGATATTTTTCATACCTTGAACTTCTATTTGGATACATATATTCTTACTGAGAATTCTCATCTTTATATTGGTTTGAGTCATTCCAGGACTGGTCTCAGTTAGTTACCTCGTCTCTTCAGAGTATCATGCAATTTTTCTCTGAAGAAATTGTTTCTTTTAGTAGTCAAGTTATTCTGGTTGAACTTGAGTTGCAAATTCAACTTTGCTGGGTGGCACCTACAGTCAGTTCAGATCTTTTGTCTTTAGCTGAGGTATTCTTTGAATCTTTCTCTCTCTCTCTCTCTCTCTCTCTCTCTCTCTCTCTCTCTCTCTCTCTCTCTCTCTCTCTCATAGTCCAAGGATAGTCAGAAATGTGGATAGGCAGAAATTGGGTATCCCCATCTCCTGATTTATTTTCTGAGATGCTCCCCTTATCTCCAGCATCACAGTTTTCTAGATTCATCTTTCTAGTTCTCCAGGACAGAAATATTGTGGGTTTTTATTTCAGCAGCATCCACACTGACTGTAGTCTATGCCAAAAGCATCTGATCGCAGGCTAAAATTATAAGATTTTGAACTCATTTTGTTCAGCTCCAGTTATATACTCTCCATCCAGGTCTGTATGCCTCTATTCATTCTCTGGTGACTGTAGGTAGCTACTTTTGTGCTAAGGCAAGATATCACAGTTCTTATCTTAAAGCAGTAGACACATAGGCACTTCCTCTGTCTACTGGCAGCAGAATTTTCTTTTAAATGGCATTTTATATCCTAATTTTATTTTCTAAAGTTTTATATTATATAGATATGTAATTTATTTGTTTATATCATATAAATGTACTTGATCTCCATAGTTAATAATTATTTTTGTTTTTTTTAACTTATTTTACCAAAGTTATTTAGGAGAATGTTTTGCACTTGGTATTGAATATTTCATTTGATTGTTTGTTTGTATAATTGTTTAAATGTATGCAATTCATTTTGGCTTTAAGACACTGTATAGTCACACACTATAGTTTATAAAATGTATAAAATTCTTCATTTGGGAATTTATTTCATTTTAGTCTATGGAATAAAAATAAATATTTGCAGATGTTCCATAGCCACATGAAAATAGGGTTTATTCTGTTGTTGGAGTTGAAAATATTAAGAGTAATAATATCAATATTAATAATAATTTTCAGATCTTTTGCTGTGTCACTAGCCATGTTAAATCTGTTAAGAACTTGAACTATTTTAATATTGCTATTTGATTATCTCTTCACAAAAGTTTTTCTATCTGCTTTATAGCATAAATGCATGTGTTTTACAAATATTTAATGATTGGCCATAAAATAAGAAATTACTGTTAGGTAAAAGATTAATGACCCTATGAGTTTTGCCCTTTGTCAATATGTAATTTCCCATATTTTTCTAATTCTTGATTTTTCCCCCTTGTTCTAATATTAATATTCCAAGTTCTGTTTTATATTATCTGAGAATCTCAAGTTATTCCTTTTATTGAGGCTTTGAATATTACTATTTATCTTTTTCTTTTTTTGCATAATAAAAAATATTCTGATTTTAGTTTACATTCAGTCTTCTTGATTTTGCTTTAATTAATACATCCAGTTGACAATTGTTCAGATTAATCCTATTCTATCTAACTGCATTTATTTTTATTTCCTAGTCTCTTTTAAAACTTCCCTTCATGGATTATTATAAATGTTAATGATTACAAAAGAAAATTTATATTTTATAAAATTTATCATTTGTTTCCTTGCTCAGAGAATGTTAATCTTTTTTGGCTTGAAAAAAATTAATTTAATTCCCTTTAAAGGGAGTGTCCAATATAGAAAATTGTTAAAATGGATTATTATCATGCTAGTCTATTTTTATTTTTTTCTTAATAATACTTGGTAGCTCTTAACTAGATTAAATGGAAAACTTAATTATAATGAAATTCTAGGTTCTGATTATTTAAATCACACAAAATTGTGGATATTTATAGGTCAGAATATTTTAATAAAATATCTGACATTGAAATTAGTTATTAGACAAATAAATCATTTTTACTTCAAGATTTGAACTTTTATGTTATTGCTTTACTTTTTGCCTCTTACAGAAATATTTCACTACACTGTTCTATGGAGAAAATTAGTATGGCTTTATAAATAGATCTTTAAACACATTGAATGAATATAATATAAATGAAGATCATTCAAAATTAAATACTAAGTGCCCTGACTTAATCTTGATTCATTATTTCTACAAAACACCTACAAGAAACTGAAGAAGCCTACACTTTAAAATTTGCATAATTATAAAGATCAGATATATTTGCCAAAATATAATTTCTAACTATGGTGCTAAAGTTGTACTAATATTTTAAAAACAATAAATACATTCACATAATCTATTTAGAAATTCATTTTTTTTTGCCCATTGTTAATTGGATTATTTGTTTTTCAGCCATTGATTTGTATAATTTCCTTATGTATTTTGGGTTTTAGCTCCTTATTAGATATATGGTTTGCAAATATTTTCTACTATTGATAGGCTGCCTTTTCATTTTGCTGATTGTTTCCTTCGCTGTGTAAAAATTTTTATTTTGATGTAGCCCTATTAGTTTATTTTTGCTTTTATTGTCTGTGCTTTTGATGTGGTATCAAGCAAATCATTGCCAAGACCAACGTAATGGAACTTTTTCTATGTTTTATTTTAGGACTTTTATAGTTTCAGGTCTTATGTTTAAGTCTTTAAACCATTTTGAGTGAATTTTTGTGAGTAGCATAAGAGTCCTATTTAATACTTTTGCATGTGGATATCCAGTTTTCCCAACATTATTTTTTGAACAGACTCCTCTTCCTCTGTGTGTACTTTTTGCACCCTTATCAAAGATTAATTGACTTTATATGTGTGGGTTTATTTCTGGGATCTTTATTCTGTTCCATTGGTCTATGTGTATGTTTTTATGCCATTCCAAACTGGTTTGATAATACAGTTTTGTAATCTCATGATATTATACTGTGTAATGTGATAATATAGCTTTAAAATTAGGTAGTGTGATGTCTCCAGCTTTGTTCTTCTTTCTCAAGATTTCTTTAGCTATTCAATGTCTTTGGTAGTTCCATATTAATTTTAGGATTATTTTATCTATTTTTGTAAAAAATGCCATTGGGGTTTTGATAGGGATTGCATTGAATCCATAAAACACTCTGGGGTGTATGGACATTTTAACAATATTAATTCTTCTTATCCTTGAACATGGGATATCTTTCCATTTATTTTGGTCTTCTTCAATTTCTTTCATCAGTGTCTTGTACTTTCCAGTGTTCAGATCTTTCATCTCCTTGGTTAAATAATTCTCAACTATTTTATTGTTTAGATGCTATTGTAAATAGAATTATTTTATTTTTTTTGGGGGGGTAGTTCATTGTTAAGGTATAGAAACGCTGCTGGTTTTTGTATGTTGACTTTGTATTCTGCAACTTTACTGAATTCATTTGTTATTTCTAACAGTTTTCCTTTTTGGTGGTGCTTTTAGGGTTTTCTATATATAAAGTCATGTCATCTGCAAATGAATAATTTCTCTTTTTCTGATTTGGATATTTTTCTTGTCTTATTATTCCAGATTATTACTGTCTTATTACTCTTGTATTATGCTGAATAGAAATAGAGAGAGAAAATGCCTTTGTCTTGTTTTTTATCTTAAAAAATACCTTTCACCTTTGAGTATGCTGTTGCCTGTAGCCTTTGCATATATGTCCTTTATTATGTTGTGATACATTTATCTATAATTTGTTGAGTTTTTATTATGAAAAGACATTAAATTTTGTAGAATGCTTTTTCTGCATCTATCAAGATGATCATGTGATCATTATCCTTCATTTTGTTAATATGGCATATAGCATTAATTGGCTTTCTTACATTGAACTATTCTTGCATTTCAGGGATAAATTCCACTTGATCATGGTCTATAATCCTTTTCATGGGTTGTTGAATTGGTTTACTAGTATTTTGTTTAGGATATTTACATCTATGTTCATCATGGTTTAGGGCCTAAAGTTTTCTTTTCTTGTGTTGTCTTTATCTGGCATAAGTATAAGAGTGATGCTGGCCTGGTAAAGTGAGTTTGAAACTGTTCACTCCTCTTCAATTTTTAGGAAGAAGATGAGAAAGATTGGAATTAATTCTTCTTTAAATGTTTTATGGATTTCACCAGTGAAGGCATGTGGTGGTGGGCTTTACTTTGTTGAGAGATATTAGATTACTGATTTTACCTCCTTACTCATTATTGTTTAGTTCAGATTTTATATTTCTTCATGATTTAGTCTTCATAGGTTCTTCTTTACCATACTACTTTACTAACATAATTCACCTTCAATATCTACTTAACGCTCATTCCAAAGTACAGAATTATTTTTCTTATAAAACTTCAAAGACCCCAGCATTCTGTTGGTCCCAGTCCATGTGTCCAACCTCTTATTCAACTATTTTTCCCAACTGCTCACAATTCTATTCCTTCCATCACCTCTGAATTGTCCTCCTGAATCTCTTTTTGCTATTCAATCCACTGAAATTCTAGTCATTGGCTAAATTTAAAAACAAACATTACCCAGTCATCATCATTATTTAATTTCTTATAATCTGTTTCTGAATAAGTCATTTGCAGTGCTTATTTCCTTGCATTGTGCCTAAATACTAGATGTCTGTAGTGGTTAATTTTGTGTGTCATCTTGACTTCCCACAGGATGCCCAGATTAAACATTGTTTCTGAGTGTCTATTTGATGGCACTTCCAGTTGAGATTAGTATTAAATCCATGGATGCAGTAAATTACCCTTCTCAATATGGGTGGACATTTTATATGTCCCTCTGGAGAACCCTAGCTAACAGTACCCATTAGCAGTTGAACTGTTCATAAAATGGATACACTTTACTTATCTTTGTGACCTCATTATCTAGAAAATGTGGGCTGATGACAGTGGATAATAAATACTTATAAGATTATTTATTTAATTAAATGACATTGTTTAAGTGCAATAGATCATTCACTGATTACTATGATTAGTATAGATTTGAACATTCATTATGTTAGTATTGAACCAATCTTCTTCAGTATTTCTGTCATCCCTATTTTAGTACTTATCATAGATAGAGTTCAAATACCCTTTATTGCTTGTTCATTATAGACTATAATTAAGAACTGTAGAATAGAAATTCCCCAAACTAGGTCTGAGCTTTTGATCAAGACCTCATGTGATAAAAACCAAGAAAAACCAAGACTTCCTCCCAAAAATCTTATTAAAAGCCACCAGAAATGGGCATAAAAGTTTATATGTTAAAGAAAATGCTCTTTATTCTGGAAAAGTCTTTGTGAAACTCACTCTAAGAAGGACAAATTTAATATCTGTCCTCTAATCCCTCAGCATATCAGCATCAGAAAAATAGTAAGAGGAGATTGACTGGCATCTAGAGACAGGAGTACTGAGAAGTGACAGCCTAGAAGCAAGGAAAAGCACACTGCTCTGAGATAATTTATAGTAAAATAAAATAGTCCCATAAACCTCAATAGCTCCTGGGACTGTCACCGTATGAACATGGCACAGACCAATAATAGATGTTTGTGTTTGATGATGAGAGATCAAAACAAGATAAATTATTCTTCTAGGAAAAATGACAACGGAGAGCAAGCATTTAAATTCTCTCTCTCCAAATACTGACTGATAGAGACAAAGGAATATATTAAAATAGATAAGCACTCAGGGTAGCTTTTAAAAATTAAAGAATGGTTCCACATACAAAATCTGCCTTAAACAGTTTCTCCTACACTTAGATTCAGTGAGGCTAAGTGGAAGAAGATATTTAAATGACTCCCAGTCTCCAACTGTGATACCGTGTTGCTGTGTGGTATAAAATCAATAGAGGAGACTGTGGTAGGGGCTCCATTACAATCACTAATTTCAGAGGTCAGGGGAAGCCACTGGACAACAGGAGAGTTCTCATTTGGGATCTTTTTTCCTTGCTCAAAAATCAATAACAATGGAAAACTCAAGGACGAATCTAGCAATACCAAACAGAACAAGGCTGACTTGTCAGTAGCTATAAGTTTAATAATAAAAAATAAAGTTCTGTATAAAACCCAGACCCAACAAATACAGAAGAAGAAAGAAAGATATGGAGATGTGATTCAGTGGCTTCGAGGAACAAATGAAAACATTGCACAGAAAAAGGTCTCTGCGGGGTATGCTTGCAGACATAGCTTATAGCCCGCAACATGAAGAGAGATTTTAAGATCAAATACCAGGATATGGAACAAATATCAGACACAGATAGACTATAAATAGCTTATTCCTCTTATGGTTAATCCATTAACAATCTCCAAGTTTACAGGGTACTTAATACTACATTCTCTAAACACTTACTATGAAAAAATACATATGACAAATAATTTATACATATACATATAAAATCTATATAAAACAGATAAAATG
Organism: Hipposideros armiger; assembly: GCF_001890085.2. Lineage (NCBI taxonomy): Eukaryota > Metazoa > Chordata > Mammalia > Chiroptera > Hipposideridae > Hipposideros > Hipposideros armiger. The sequence continues at coordinate 133,347 of NW_017732912.1, forward strand.
ATTTGATATAAAGACTGATATGAAGGAATGGCAAAGATCTAGGTTTTATAAACAAAATGTTTGTGATGATGACTGTTACTATATACTGTTTGATACTAATGATATAAGTTGTGACTTTTCATTTAAATGCTAAGGTTATGGCATCTAAATTGACAAAGAATAAAGAAAGAATCAGTATTAATTGGTATGATCTCTGAAGAAAGGTGTAATTCCTGGAACAAAAAAGTCACAGTTCAAACACTAATAAAAATGTCTCAATAAATATTAAAATTATTTAAAAATAATTAATGTTTCCCCAATTAAATAGAAGTGAGGAATGAGGATACTAATGTGACAAAAATGTCCATAAGTATAGTTCTATAATAGTGTAATGAATTAAGTTGAATTAGTTACATAAGAAAACAGTATGAAATATCCACTTTCAAAAAAAGTAAAGCCTCCTCCCTTCAATGAAAGCATTGTCTCATTTCTTAAAAAGAGGTCTTGTGGGTTTAGGACAAGTTGAAGAAATACAAATAAGAAAATTGGCATTTTTAGTTTCCCAAATTATTTTTAGCCTTTCATATAGTTGCTTGCACATACCTAAACTCCTCTCTAACTTCCCTCACAAAGGGGAGTGGGGCCAGAGTCTACTTTTCATCCTAGAGAGGTTGGGATACAAGTATATTTTCTTAATTAGAAAAAAAGTCACTTACACTAGAATTTGAAAATTCTATGTGATCGTGTCTTACTGATCACTACAAAACTATGTTTGATTCACTCTACATGTTTCATTAAAAGACTCAGAGTTACTTTTACTTCATTCAAAAGAAGTGGAAAAATATTTTTAGAAAAAAATAGGCATGGATTTGTTTTTACCTCATCTTGTGAGGACAAATAATCATAGACAGTACTTTAAGAAACTGCTAAATTCAGTACAAGATGCACCAAATGAAAAAAAAATATGGAGAGAGCAAGAGAGAACATTCTCCATGATTCAACAAGGAGATTATACTGAAGACAAAACCACAAAAACTTCAGTAAAGGAGAAATTAGAAAACAATAAAGAGACAAAGAATGGAGAATATTGAGCAAAGACAATGTGGAGTTTGAAAAATTAGATTAATAATTTAAAACTGAGTCCATGACACTGGACTCACAAATGCCCTCCCATAAGAGACGATCACATGCATTTAATACACTTTTGTATTGCCATGTGTCTACTGTGGCCATCATAGATGTTTCAATGAAAATCAAATAATCAACTTCTATTATTTATTTAGACTTCTTTACTCATGATCTTCATGCTAACCTGTTGCTACAATAACCTCTCCTCCTAATTTACCCAGTTATACTAAAGCATATAAAAGATCTCTTTCTTTCTAAAAAGTTCCAAAATAAAAATGAAAACTTAATGATTTAATTAGAATGCAACTTAAGGATGTCTATCAAAATTTAGTTCAATATTAAAAATAAATAGAAATTATTAAAATATATAAGAAATGATCTAAAAGATAAAAAAAATATTACTATGATGTCTAGAAGATACTCAAGAAATTTAAGATGTAATCAAAGGATTTTTTTTCTGAGATAGTATTTACATTTCTTATTGTAAGGATCTACCAATGTCAAGATAGGCATATTGAGCAAAGATCACATGTAGACATAAGTTGATGAAACTGCTGAATTTGAGTTTTAGAGAGGGACAATAGACTGTTGTGCAGCGGCTAAAGAGATTAAATTTACTGTTCTACTAGTCACGAGTTATGAGACATTAGGCAAGTTACTATATCTCTGTAAGCATACATTCTCTCATTTGCATAATATGGGTATTGGAAGCATCTACATCACTGTTTTGTTGCGAGAATTAAATGTAAAGCAGGTACTATGACACCTGAAGTAGTTCAAAAGGCTGGTAATTGAACTTTCAAATATTCAGGAGACTTTCTTTTCTCTCCCTCTGTCTGTGTGTCTTTCTGTATCTCTTCACACACACACAAGAAAAAAAATATTTTAATTTAATAATAATAAAAACACAACATATTACAATTTGTGAGATAGACAAAGTAGTGCATAGGAGAAATTTATTGCTTTGAATGCTTACATAAGACAATAAGAAAACATTTTAAATCTAAAATTTTACCTTACAAAATTAGAGAATAAAAAGGACAAACTAAACCCAATGCATGTATAAGAAAAGGAATAATAAAGGTAAAAGCAGAAATCCCTAAGATTATAAGAAAATAAAACAATAGAAAAAAGTCAATGAATTTGAAAAGTGCTTCCTTGATCAATAATAGACCTCTATTAAGATTATAGTAATTGAGAAAAAATAAATATATAATACACTAATTGCCAACATCAAAATGAGAGAAAGGAAATATCGATAGTTTCTAAAGACATCACAAGGCTACTAATGGAATATTAATTTAGTTAAGCCAGTAAATTTATATTTTTCAAGTACAATGGATAAATTCCTTAAAAGACATAAACTACCATAGCTTATGCACTAAGAATTAGAATTATTATTGCCCTAATAAAAACACATTCAAAGATTTTACAAAAGAATCTGAAAACTACTAGGGGTCAATATTGAATAACTTTCAGAAATGTAGCCTCATAAATCCTTAATGAAATATTAATGAATCAAATCTAAACATATAAAGAACATTATACATAATGACAAAATGGAATTTACCCCAGGAACACAAGGTTGGTTCAACATGTAAATATCAGTAAATGAAAATCACCATATCAACACACTTAAAATCTGTAAGCTCTTTTAAGAGATTCAGCAAAAATATCAGATATACAATTTGCAAATATTTTCCCATTCTGTATGTTGCCTTTTCACTTCATTGTTTCTTGTGTGTGCAAAAGCTTTTTAGTTTGATATAATCCTATTTGTCTATTTTTGCTTTTGTTGCTTTGTGCTGATGATGTCATATCCAAAAAGAAAAAAAATGACAAGACCAATGTAATGCAGCTTTTCTGCTATTTTCTTCCACAAGTTGTATAGTTTCAGATCTTATGTTTAAGCCTTTAAACACAAGCCATTTTGAGGTAATGCTTGTGCATGATTAAAATAAAGATTCCATTTTTATTTTATTATTTTCCATGTGGATATCCAGTTTTAGCAACACTTTATTGAATAAACTATTGAAGGGAACCAAAATTTTGCTCACCTAAAGCTGCTTTTTTGGGATATTGATTTTAAGCTGTTTATTAAGGAACAAAAGACCCAGAAAGAATCTTTGACCCTCATCCCTTTCCTGCCCAAGAAATTCAAACAGAAAACAAAACAAAGCAGAAAACTGTCTCGGTAAGGGAGCTGGGGCTTAATCACTTTAGTCTTCACCCTACCATTATTCAGGGAGACTCCAAGCCTGTTAGCTAGATACCCCGTGTGCCATTGTTTCTGAGTTGCCTATCAAAAATGTTCCTGTCTTGTATGAGTATGTTCTGCTCTTCCTTAATTACCTAGAAATTTCCCATTCTCACTTTTGATCTAATACCGTGTCCCTTCCTTTTTCTTTTTTGTCCAAAATACTCACAGTCATGCAAGGATATACTCCTATATGTATACCCACTGTTGCCTCACTGTCTGGAATTTCATGCCTATGTAAATTCCCCATGTGTATGTATTAAATTTTTTATTTTCTTCTGGTCATCTGTCTGTTAATTTGGTTATTTGCCCAGCTAGAAGAGCTTTAGAAGGTGGGAGGGAAAGTATTAATTTTTTTTAGCCTTTGCACTATCCTCTCCTTATTGTGTATATTCTTGGCACCATTGTCAAAGATCATTTTGCTGTATATACATGGTTTTATTTCTGAGTTCTTGATTTTACTGTATTATTCTATATGTCTCTTTATGCCAGGACCACACAGTTTTACATGTTTACCATAGCTTTGTAATATATTTTGAAATGAGGAAGCATGATGCCTCCTGCTTTGTTTTTCTTTCTCTAGGTTGTTTGGCTTTTCAAAGTGCTTTGTAACTCCATATGAATTTTAGGTTTTGTTTTTTTTTTTTTCTTTAAAGGAATGCCATTGGAAATTTGATAGGGGTTGTATTGAATATGAAGATCGCTTTGGTAAATGTGTACATTTTAACAATATATATAGTCTTTTATAAGTTTTCCATTTGATTTTTTTAAACAAAAGATTTATATATACTCTTTTGCTGTTGGTATACTTCTCCCTTGTCTTTCTGTTTTCTCCAGTCTTGTTTTTATGATGCTCTTATCGTTTTATAATACAGTGACGTAAAACAGTGTCATTGACATGTTTGTTATGAATAATACTCTTTAGCATTAGAAGATATCCGTTATTTAAAACTTTGACTAAAATTCTTTCTCAAATTATGCTCATCTTTAATGATTCAAGATTCTGCCAGGCACATTGATATACCTAGAATTGAGTGGAAATTGAACATTTCAGCAGTGCTGCTGCCAACTGAGAGGTGTGGGGGAAAGAACTGAATGATGGCTGGAGCCCCCCAAGGTGGAATCAGTTTCAATCTCACAGAGAGTTGTGTTGTCCTATCTCCATGGAAACCAATGTAGCACAGGGATGGGGCCCTAGGGAGCCAGTATGAGCACCACTGGAGGTATTTCCCATTAAAAACCACTACAGGTGTCTTCCCCCACCAAAAGCCACTGCCCTGCTTTCTGTCGTCCCCCTCCACCTCCACCAAGATAGAGGCAATGGAATAACTACAAAATGACTAAAGTGACTGTACCCCCCTATTGGAGAACAAAAACAAAGTGGGGGTCAGGGTAGCAAGGTGACTGTGGCAAATGCGGTGCCACGATTGTCAGAGGGTGGGTGCAACCCAACCCCAGATGTGCCCTCTATTGTAGTGAGGCCACTGCTGCTGGGGCATAAAAAAGTTGACCAGAATTATTTTTGTTTAATATTGATATCTGACCACTGTGGATTTTATTTTTATCATACACATGCCAGCGTATCTTTTCCAATCCTCTTATTTATAATAAGAACGCTGTATTTTAGATATACCTTCTTTGTAGCATAGGGTTAGATATTATGGTATAATATGAAAATCTACACCTTTTAATATAGAATAATCTGGTGATACATGCTGATATGATAACTATTTGGTATTAATTTTATTGTTTATAATTCCTGTTTTTTATAGATTATTGTTTTCTTTTTAAATTTTAATTAAAAAATTTAATTTAAAAACCAGGGTTTACACTCATAATATGAAAAAAATAGAAATGCAATGTAAAAAGCAGATTTCATCATATTCAGTGTGTTACTGATTATCTTGCCCTTAAACTTGTGCCAGATTCTCAATATGACCTCATTGACTGATAATGGCTTGTGACAATTACCTGACTTATTTGAAATTTATTGCTGAAAAACACAGTGAAATGCTTATTAATAACTTGCTTTCAGTTGGTTATTTACACTCTTAGCCACTTTTTTGTACATTCTTCCAACGTTGAGATTGAAGTGGAGGATAAGTATTGCTGAATTATATCAAATGAGATCATGTTTACCCACTTTCCAAATATCATTATGTTTGTTTCCCATTAAAGCAACATCGCTATTTTTTATATCTTATACATTAGATGTTGAATATCCCTACTGGAAAACATTATACTAAAAAAAAAATATATAGCCCATCAATTTGATATGTTTCTGAGTTGACATGAAAAACAAAATTGGCATCCCATTGGTGCTTGAAATAGTCACAGATGGCTTCTGAAACAGTACTGTGCTTTCATTTGGGGATTCCATTGTTTAGGTTATTTTTATGAATCATTAAAAATAAATCTGTGATGCCAGTAATTATGATAAGCCATACCTGGCTTTGCAACACAAAACAGTGATTCCAAGTCCTTAAAAGAATATAAACTTAACTAGAGTGATAGATGGGAACCAGAGAAAATGTCCTCACCTCGCCCTTAAACCCTAAAGGAAGTAGCAATTTTTTGCAATATATTTAACAAATTGTTCTACATAACTCATTCTCTTCAGGTGTTCTCATTTACATTCATTTCACAGCTTCTGAAATTTACATATGTGATGAAAAATTATTTGGGAAAACTTAAGACTCTTTTGACAATCATGTTGGCAAATTTAGGTTGTATTATTAAGGGGAAAAAAGCTATTTGTAACTGTGAAAAAACACAGGACGAAATATTTGCAAGAGGCTCAATCTGCAACAATGTAGCTGTATCTGCAGAGAAGCTCCTTCATGTTTTAGTTTTGGTGGCAAGATGGAACAATGTGTTCAATTCAAATACACCTGCCACTCAAGAAACTTAATTAGCTTTTATTCTACATTATGCAGGCTGGCTTTATAGTCTGAAATAAAACTTATTGTGAGCCACAAAAAACGATTTTCAAATAAAAATTGTAAGAACAATAAAGAACAAATCATTAAGTAAAATAAAGCATGCCATTTTAGTAGCCTTATATTGTGAATACATAAAAGGTAGTGAAGAGAAAGCCACCAATGAAAATGATATAGCACAATTTAGAATTGAAATGACTCTCTAATAATTGACATATGTAAAACTAATACCATATTTTTTTTTATTGATTCTATTTCAAAAATGGGTAAGGAAAGGAAAACTCCACTACAAACCAGCAGTCCAAACTTAATCACTAATGACTCTGTAATATGAATTAATATATCTGATCCTCAGTATTTCCCATTTATATAATTAAAGTTCTGCACTGGATACCTTCTAATGTCTCTTTCTGTATTCTGATTTTGTGATTTGAAGTCTTATCTCCCCAATGAATTATTCAATTCCTTGTAAAAAACAAACAAACAAACAAACAAAAAAACAACAACCTCATTTTATAGTCCTTATATATACCTTAAATTGTTTGTATACCTAAAATGCTATAGCTGTATTCTAGACTGTCTTATAATTGCCTGCTAAATCTAAATCTTGTATTCAAAGATTTAAGCAGCTAAAAATAGCAAATAATTCATCATGCTTGAAGGTAAGAATAAAATTTTATCATTAAATCAATAGTGACTGCTCAATTTATTTATATGACACATTTATTTTTAAGGCATTAACTTTCTAACCAGAGAATCTATGAAATCAGTGAGAGAATTATAATCATAATTGTTTTGGTAAATTCAGCATTTCAATAAATATTTCATATTTGTGATATCTTCTATTCCATGGCCCACACAATAAACAGAGAGGAAGATAAAATGTGGAAGTTAGTGGACAAATGTGTGCTTGAATCCTGGCTTTATTATTTTTGGTATGTGACCTTGTCTATGATTTAACCGTTTTTTTTTTCAACTTTCTTCAATAAAGTAGATACAGTAATGCCTATATCATGATAAGTAGAAGGTTTAAAGAGAAAAAATTTAAATTCATATTACAGTTGTTGGCGTATGGTAGGCCCTAAGTAAATTTTAGCTGTTTCTTATGGTGATTATGCCTTTTTTTAAAACAAGATTTAATTCCTTCTATCACTTAATACAGTTAATTTTATGGGATATTTTAAATTCCTTGAAAGTGAGGATAATATTTTATTCACTTTCAACCATCTGCTAAGATATTAAGTAGTAACTGAAAACTGTTGAAAATAAATTTCTGAAAATAATATCCCTGCATATCATTTTTAGTGCTGGAGAGAGTACAACAATGATGAACATGTCAATTGTACCTCAATAAAACTGGAAAAAAATAATTTAAAAAATTTTAAATGTTAAGTCAAAAGTACTAAAAAAGTATATGGTTCCCCCTTTAAGATACATTTGATTAGTTCATTATTTACTAATCAAATGTGATTATGTCATCAGTCATTAGCACACAATTTTCATGGTAGAACAATTCAGAAAAAAAGATAGCTTTGGTCACTGAGTTTCACACTACTCGCTGCATGACATAAGGCTATCTTAATTCACTCATATATAAAATGTGCACAGTGATATTGACCCAGAGAAATGCTCTGAGGTTTAAATGAGCTCATGTTTATTAAATACCAGACACATGACTGAGATTTCAAATTGTTCTTCTACAACAATGCCAGGGGCGGAAATGTTTGGCCCCTGAATCTACATGTAAAATCTAGCAAAACACACATACACATTATACACACAATTATTTAAAGTCGATTCTTGGGGACAATGCTTATCTGTGCCTTTACAGGAAAAATAATAAAGGTTTCAGCAGCAAGGTGCTCTAGGACAAGTGTAATGACAGGATTTCTCACACCTGTAGAATGCCAAGAAGGAACACTTCCACTAAAAATAATAGCTAATGCTTATAAATTATTCATTCTATACCAGGGACTATTCTAAGCACTTTACATATAGCAACTCATTTAATCTTCACAACAGTGCCGTGATGTACTGTTTAATATTCCTAGTTCAACAGGTAAATTGAACTAGGCACAGGTTAAGTGGTGAAAGCTGGATTCACACTCAGACCCTCTGCATCTATGCTCATAACCACTATGTTATATTATCTACCTAAGGAGAACAAACAAAGTAGATCAGAGAGAAACAAGTTCCCTTGGCTTACATGCAGAGGGAATTTTCAACCTGAAAAATGGACGGGTAGAAATAAATAGAATTTGTAAAATCATAAAGCCCATTAAGAAATGAAAACCAGAAAAGTCTCTACCCCATCATGGATGAGTTTCTACTTGATTCACACAATTCTTGGTGTTTAAGGACATGAGAGGCTTTTGATAGCTCTAAAAATGTCTGTTTTTTGGATGATAATTTATTCTCAATTCTTGGATTAAAATACCAATGAGGAACACATTCTTTGATAATAATGAAAATTTCTCATGGTACCCTTTGCTAGAAACTACTCTTTATATCTTTACAACTAAATTATTTAATGGTAGCAATCGAGTGGGCAAATAAGAGTGTTAATTGACTCAACAGCAAAAAACAAACAATCCAATTAAAAAATGGGCAGAAAATGTGAACAGACACACTTCTCCCAAGATGACATACAAATGGCCCACTGATACGTATAAAAATACTCAACTTCACTAGCTATTAGGGAAATGCAAAGCAAATCAACAATGAGATATTACCTCACACCTGTTAGAATAGCTATTATCAACAAGACAAGTAATAACAAGTGTTGGAGAGGCTGTGGAAAAAAAGGAACCCTCAGATACTGCTGGTGGGAATGTAAATTGGTACAACTACTACGGAAAACATTATGACGGTTCCTCAAAAAATTAAGAATGAAATTACCATATGACCCAGCAATCCCTCTTCTGGGCATCTACCCCAAAATTCTGAAAACATTTATCCATAAAGATATATGTACTCCTATGTTCACTGCAGCATTACTCACGGTGGCCATGACATGGAAATAACACTGCCACTTGTGACAACATGAGTGGATCTTGAGATTATCATGATAAGTGAAATAATTCAGACAAGAAAAAATTGAGAATGAAATAATTTCACTCATATGTGAGATATAAAACTGAAAGCAACAAGCAAACAAAACTAACAAACAAACAAAAAACTCATAGACACAGCCAATAGCTTAATTGTTACCAGAGGGTAAGGGTGCATGGGGTGGTAGAAGAGGGTAAAATGAATCAAATATATAGTGATGGAAGGAGAATTGGCTCTGGGTGGTGAGCACACAATGCAATATATAGATGATGTATTATAGAAATGTATACTTGTAACCTATATAATCTTACTAACCAATGTCACCCCAATAAATTTAATAAAAGTTTTAAAAAGCAGTTAATAAGTAACAGCACTTTAAAGCGTCTGGATCAATATAATTTGCTATTACTAGTTCTAGTATATTTTTTTTATTTTATTATTCATGATATGGCATTTGGGACATATAGATATTATCTCAGATGCACTGCAGTCATCATACACTGTTTGAATGTATTTTCTTCCTTAAGTAGAAGAAAGTAGGTGCCTGGAGCTTCTGGGAACAGGCAGAGGGAACTGTAAGAGCCAGCCTGCCTGCCACTGTCAGGTGTTTAAGGGCAAAAGGCAAACCCAGCCTTCATTTATTACAACAATCATATCCCAAAGGTTTTGCTTGGGACGGAATTGTTGAAGCTCTTATCCCCAATGTGCTGGTATTTGGAACTTAGATCTTAAGAAGGTAATTAGGTTAAATGCGGTCATAAGGATGTGATCTTCATGATGGGATTATTGGATTTATAAGAAGAGGAAGAAAGATTTTTTTCTGTTTTTTTTTTAAAGCATCCAGTGTGTAGTATTTTGTTATAGCAGCCTGAGCTGACTAATACAGGTTTATGTTTAAAAATGGGGGCAAGCAACAGAAATGCAGTCAGAAAGGCTGAGATAAAGTAGTCCTTGGTGAATACCCCATTTAAAACAGAATCTAGGCTTAAAAGATATAGGTACAGACAAATGCTGAATAATTTTAGAGTCTCTGTCAAATGTACCAGGCACTGGAACAATGTCTGGGTTACTTATATAATGTCCCCAAAAGGCAGGAGCTCAATAAAACCTGTTGTAACACAAACTCAAATGATATTCGATATCAGACCCCTAGCTACAAGAGTGATTAAAGATTCATTGTCTGCTCTCATTCAGTGACTGCTCACCACGGTTCTAAGTTTCTGCAAATGATGGAGGCAAGAGAAAATAAGGATTCCCTGAGATTTTCCCTGGGCCAGAATTTTTTACTTAGTTATCTCAAATGCAACTTTTTCCAAAGTAAACATTTTAATTGATCATTTATTTTTAGTATACAACCTCCCTTAGGCATCATACATCAGAATCTCAGTCACCACTGAAAAGAATTTCAAAAACATATCAGGTAAAAAAAAAATTTTTTTTTTTAATATTCTCCATATACAGTTATTTTTTTTCCTTTTTTCTTTTTCTTTGTTTTTGTTTGTTTGTTTGTTTGTTTGTTTGTTTGTTTGTTTTTAATTGGGGAATGGTATGTTTTTCCAGGACCCATCAGCTCCAGGTCAAGTAGCTGTTTCAATCTAGTTGTAGAGGACACATCTCAGGCCCATGTGGGGATCCAACTAGCAAGCCTGTTGTTATGAGCACTGCACTCTAACCAACCGAGCTTGATAGAACCTGATAATTTGCATGCTACAAATTGTCAATGCTTTTGAAATAATTGCAACTGGGGTAAAAGCTGAAGCAAACTTGGTGATTTCCCCATACACAAAATATTTCAGTGTTGTAACAAAATGCATTTGAGCCCTTCTACCAAGCTTGAAAAAGATCCATTTAAGGATATTAATAAATGAATCTTTAGAATTGAGTCACTGAGAATTATGCTAAAAACTTAAGGAATGGGCTCAAGTTTTGAACACAAGTGGCCTGACAATAGAGCCTACACCCTTGTTTTTATTTAATATGGTATCTTGAAGCAAAATGAAATACATAGAATTCCTCTAATATATATGTTTGTGCATTTTATCATAAATTCCAAGAAATGTATTAGCATAAATATGCTACAGAGATAAATGTTTTACCAGAAGAGTTACATTTAACATTGCAAAATAGGGCTGCATTATTCTTCAGAGTCATTCAGCAAAACAGTGACTGCTCTTGCCACATTGTTTGATTTGTAATGTGAATTATACAAGTAGACAAAGTTTCACAGGTGTAATAATCAATATTGTTAAGGTGTTAAGTGTTCCCAAATTCACCTACAATTTTAATGCAATAGATATCTTTATTTTGTAGAAATTCACAAGCTGATTCTTACATTCATATTGATTTTTTTAATGTAGACTAGCGAAACAATTTTTTAAAATAAGCAAATTTGATGATTTATATTACCTCATTTCAAGATTAATTGAAATACTACATTAAAGAAGTTTTTATGATATTAACTCTGTTATAAAAGTAGATTGGTGGAGCAGTAGAGAAACACAGGCATGGTTAATTTTAAATAAAGATTGAAAAGCAAGTCAGTAGAGAATGGACCATCTTTTCAATAAATGGTGCTAGAACAATGAGATATTCTTAGGAAAAAAATAAACTTCAATCCATATATAAAAATTAATTCAAAATGAATCATAGATGCAATTATAAAACCTAAAACTATAAACCTATTGAAGAAAACATAGGAGAAAATCTTTTTAAACTTGAATTAGACTTCTTACATATAATACCAAAAGTTCAATTCACAAAGCAGCAAATTGATAAATTGGACTTCTTCAAAATGAAAAATTCTGTTTTTCAAAAGGCACTGTTACTAGAATGATAAGCCACAGATTGTGAAAAAATATTTGCAAATCATACATTTCATAAAAATATTTCTATCCAGAACATATAATGTCCAGATCTCAATAAGAAAATAGGAAAACAAACAAAAACCATTTAAAAATAGACAAAAAAAATGAACAAATACTTTATCAAGGAAGATACATGGATGGAAAATAAGCACATGAAAGGATATTCAAAATCATTTCCCATATGGGAAATGCTAATTAAAACTACAAGTAGATTACATTACACAGTTATTAAAATGTCTAAAACTAAAAAGACTGACCACCTTAAGAATTGACAGGTCTGTAGAGCAACTAGCAGACCCATATGCTGCTTTCTAAAAATGTATCTATTCTCTTACCATATAATCCAGCCATTCCACACCTACATACCTTATCAAATAAATGAAAGCAATTTTCTATACAAAGACTTGTATACAAATGTTCATAGCAGCTCTGTTTAAAGCAGCCCCCAACTGGAAACCCTAATGTTCATTAACAGGTGAATGGACAAACTAATGATGATATATATATTCACACAATAGACTTCTACTCAGCAATAAAAAAAATGAACTGTTGATACTTGTAATGACATTGATGAATCTAAAAATATGCTAAGTGAAAGAAACCAGACAAAAAACACACCCTGTATGGCTCCATGCATACAAAATTTTGAATATACAAAAGAATCTACAGTGACAGAAAGCCTATCAGTGGTTGTCTGGGGACGACAAAGGGACATGAGCAATCTTTGCTTTTGTTATCCACAATAGAGTTCATTATCTCTATTGTAGTTATAATTTCACTGGTGTATACATACGTCAAAACACTAAATTTTTCCTTAAAATGTGCATTTTCTTGTATGTCAATCATATCTAAATAAAACTGTTTGAAACAAAGAAATGAAACATTGTATTTAACAGGGACAAATCTTCTCTAATTCTCAATGCAAAACTAAGCATATCTAAGACTGCTGTTCAGTTTTAACTAATACATCATCTTATAGTTGGCTTAAGCCACAAACACAGTCTTGATTCTGCATTTAGAAAGGTTTCCATCCAAAAAAAAAAAATTGTTAATGGGACCCACAGTCACTGGCTTCCCAGAGATGATGTGGTCCTGTGCTCACACTCTACTCTGGCTCTCACGACCACATGCCTCTCAAAGGTGAACTTGCTTTGGCATACTTGGTAGGTGTGCCTAAGAATAGGCATGCTATTATCCTGCATTCTGTGTTGTTGCCCATCTAAATCCGTTTTTATAGCCAACAAACCTAATCACGTAAAGTGATTTTTATTGTCTAATGTAACCCAAGACCACTGCTCTTTGTTGAACAGAGTGGGCATTATATTTGCTTATTCAGGTATTTCATTTCTTTTTTATTAATTGAGATATAAATGACATCTAACATTGTGTTAATCTTAGGTATACAACATAATGATTTGATATATGTATATGTTTTGACATAATTACTATGATAGTTTAGTTAAAATTCATCATCACCCATAATTACAATTTATTTTCTTGTGATGAAAACTTTTATAATCTATTCTCTTAGCAACTTTCAAATATACAATATACAATTCAGTTTATTAAGTATAGTCAACAGATTGTACTTTACATCCCAAGAACTTAATTATCTTATAACTGGAAGTTTGTTCCTTTTGACCACCTTCATCCATTTTGCCCACCCTCCAACCACCAATCTGTTTTCTGTTTCTGAGTTCATGTTTTATTTCCACATATATAAATGAGATCATACAGTATTTGTCTTTCTTTGTCTGACTTACCTTCACTTAGCAAAATGCCCTCAAAGGCCATCATGTTGTTACAAATGTTGTTTTGCTATTGAATTGTGTGAGTTCTTTATATATTTTGGATACTAACTCTTTATCATACATAATGGGGCAAATGTTTTCCCCCATTCCATAGGTTGCCTTTTCATTTTGTTGATACTTTGTTGTACAGAACTTTTTAGTTTAATGTAGTCCCATTGGTTTATTTTTGCTTTTGCTACCTATGCTTTTGTGTCAAATCCAAAAAATCATTGTCAAGGAGATCAACGTCAAGGAGCTTACCACCTATGTTTTTCTCTAAGAGTTTTATAGTTTCAAGTCTTACGGTCAAGTCTTTAATCGATTTTTAGTTGATTTTTTTCTATGGTGTAAGACAGTGGTCCATTTTCATTGTTTTGCATGTAGCTGTATAATTTTCCTAGCACCAGTATCCTTTCCCCATTGTATATTCTTGACTCCTTTGTCATAAATTAATTGACCATAAATGCATGGGTTTATTTCTGTACTCTCTATTCTGTTTCATTGATTTATATTTCTGTTTTATGACAATACTATACTGTTTTGATTACTACAGCTTTGTAATATAATTTAAAGTTTGGAAACTTTGTTTTTTTTTTTTCTCTCAAGATTGCTTTTGCTATTTGGTATCTTTTGTGGTTCCATACAACTTTTAAGATTGTTTGTTCTATTTCTATGAAAAATGCCATTGGGATTTTTATAGAAATTGCAATAAATCTGTAAATCATTTTGGGTAGTATGAATATTTATTTACTTACTTACTTATTTACTTATTTATTTACTTATTTATTTATAGCTGAGCCATCCTGCCACCTGTTGGCAGATCAGCAGCAGCTCAGCTCTGGCCAGGAATTGAACTGGAGACACTGTTGCTCAGAGCTTGCACTTTTTTTTTTTTTTTTTAGCTGAGCCATCCTGCCACCTTTTAGCCGGTCAGTGGCAGCTCAGCTCGGGCCGGGAATCAAACCAGCAACCCTGTTGCTCAGAGCTTGCATTCTTGAGCAAGCTCTTAACCAACTGAGCCACTCAGCCAGCCCAGAGCTTGCACTCTTGAGTGAGCTCTTAACCAACTGAGCCATTTGGCTGGCCCAGTATAAACATTTTAATGATATTAATTTTTTCAATCCATGAGTACAGAACATATTTCTATTTATTTGTGTCGTCTTCAATTTCTTTCATCAGTGTCATAGATTTTAGTGCACCAGACTTTCACCTCCTTGGTTACATTTATTTCTAGGTATTTATTTTTGGACACAATTTTAAATGAAATATTTTAAAAGTTTCTCTTTCTGGTAGTGCATTATTAGTGTATAAATATGTGAGTAATTTTTTGTAAATGTATTTATCCTGAAACTTTACTGAGTGGGCTTTACATTTGCTGATTTAGGTATTCCTTAAATAATAATTTCTATCATTATCTATTAAGTTCTTATTGCAGTTGAATATTTACTCCCCTATGATGATCATTTTTATATGTCAACTTAACTAAGGTATAGTCCCCAGTTATTTAATCTAACACCAATCTAGCTATTGTTTGAGGTTATTTTGTAGTTGTGGTTAAACTCTATAATCAGTGACTTTAAGTAAAAAAGATTATTCTAGATAATTTGGATGGGCCTGAGTCAAATCAGTTGAAAGGCCTTAAGAACAGAGCTGAGGATTCCTTGAAAACTAATAAATTCTGTCAGTGTATAGAAGCTTTAGCTAATACTCAAGAGTGCTAACCTGCCCTTTCTGATGGCCATCGCTACAGAATTTGGACTTGTCTTACCAGCCCCCACAAAAGTTAAGTCAAGTCCTTGATATATACGTACATAGATGTATATGTAGAGGTATAGCTATAGAGGTAGAGATAGAGGTACAGGTAGAGATATAGAGAAATGATGTAGAGATAGAGATAGAGAAGATAGAGATATCCCCTCCGGATTCTATTTCTCTGCTGGACCTGAACTGATGCATTCTTCCATCTTCTACATATGCAAATTTTTGCTTGAACTAGTAGTATTTGCATTTGGTAACATACACTACTGTACCAAGTAGTAGATCATGATTATGGTGTTTTCTATATTTTTAATAATTATTTTTGAAGTTTATTATTTCTGCTTTTAGAATGAAATTTGCTCAGCTTTCTATGTATCTACTTGTTAACAAATCTAAATTACATCCAAATATGTCAACCAATCTAATAAAATCTTGGAAATGTACTTTCTAAATGTTAAACATATACAATTTCCTGTTTTGAATTTGGGTATAAACCCTCCAATCTGGACCGATAGCTCTCTAAGATTAGTGGATGCTGATCAAGCTGGAACTTCTCAGCACGTTTTTGTGTTGAAAAATGTGTTCCTTGGATCCTTTACCTTCCTTTGTCTTCATTTTGTGTTTCATCCTCCTGAAGCACATGCTCCAGCAGCATTCTAAGAAATAGTATGTGGCAGGTACAGTTTTTCAGTCTTGGCATGTCTGAAAATTCCTGTATTCTAACCCCATTTGATAGTTTAAATGAGAAACAAAGATACTTGCTTGAAAATTATTTTAATTTTGAAACATTGCTGCACAGTCCTTTTGCATCCTGAATTGATACTGAGGAGTCTGATGGCGATTTTGAATGCAGTTTCCTGTATGTAATGTGTTTGTCTTTTAAAAAAAATACTATTGTGTAAATATGTTTAAGCCTCTTTTCATTGTTTTCCTGACATTTCATAATGGTGTGCTTTTTTTGTAAAAATTATTTTGTCAATTTTCAAGAGAATAAATACTTAAAGCTATAAAGCAAAACTGAATATTTTTAAAGTCCATATAGACAAATCTATTCTTTTTTTCCTTTGGGTAGAGAAGAATTTCTAAAAGTCAACAAAAGCAAAGCAAACATCATTAATGAAAATACTGGTTTTTGTTTGTTTTCTTTTTTTTTTTAATAAGAAATTCTGGTCATAAAAAGTATAAATGAAGAACTACCAATCTGGGAAAAGATATTTGCTATAAATAAAATAGGCAAAGAATCAGTATCTTAAATATGTTTTAGTCCTACAAATCAATAAGGAAATATAAATAACACAATAGAAAATTGGGGAAACATATGAAGATAAAATCCAGTTAATCATGTAATAAATTTAAATTATGAGCCTAACAGTTGAGAAAACCATAATGAATTAGTCATTTGTACTATGAGTGATTCATTGCAGGAATATTTTATACTCCAGGGGTATTTCATTTCAGTTTTCAGAGAAAAATACTTTAATCTTTCATATCATATAGGAAGGGGATGGGAGAAGAGGAAGCATCCTTGCAGTTGATACAGAAAGGGAGTAGAAAGTGCCATATGTTTGCTTCTAAGATTAATGTTATCTCATTTTTCTTCCTTAATCTTCTGAGAGATCTCTATAATTCTGTTATGAATAATAGAACCAGATCTCATATTTATTTTTACATGTTTCCTAATCACTAATTCATCCATTTTTAATATTTTTTTCATTTTAGTTTTATTGGATCATTTGAGTAATTATATTACCATGCTCTTAGTTAAATATTAACAAATCTTGTTTTTATAAATTACCTTGTGCCTATTACTTTAGCTATAGTCCTTCCCATAATTTTATATATTATCTTACAAAAATTATAAACTGACCTTATATTTTTAAACCTATTCATGAACTTGTTTCCATAAAACACTGTAAATATTTTTTTGTTTTGATATTTTATTGGGGAACTGGGAGAGGGGAACAGCATTGGAGAATTGGGTAAAGGGAACAGACAAGTTGCTGTCCTTTTGTTCTTCAGTCTAGTTGTGGAGGACATCGCTTCACTGGCCCAAGTTGGTATTATCATTGCGCTCTTCCTGGGTGAGGCATTCGCTCGCCGGCCATTGGATCGCCACTCATGGCGGCTCACAGCAGCTCCCGTCGGCTGCCATCCACTCACGTAGCTCACGGAGGCCCACTGCAGCCCCACTGCAGACTATGCTGTCCCTGATGACTCATGGTAGCCCAGTTCCAGGTTGAGATGTTGTTCACCATCTTAGCTGTAGAGGGCGCAGCATCACTGGCCCTCATTTGGGATCCAAACCGGAGCCCTGCTGCTCAGAGCTGGCGTCCCAAGCCAACTCTTAACCAACGTGCCACTCAGCTGGCCCTGTAAATATTTTTTTAATATTTTATCACATGATGTTGTAGGAAAATTTGAACATTAACTTAATTTTGTTTACTCCTGTTAAGTAACAATATTTTTTTTCAGATTATATGATTACAGATTTTTTCTGCTCCATTTTCTGTAAACCTGAAAAATTTGACTATGGCATCTAGCTGTGGGATTCTTCTAATCAACCTTGTTTAAAATAGAATAATATAGTTTTGCTTGTTCCTTGCAATGACATTATTTAACCAGATAACATTTACTTTGATTTCTCAGAGTGATTCTTTTTGTTTGATATCTATCTGTTCAGAGAGCAAGTTCTTGTTTTGTTTTGCTAGTTATGCATTTTTAAAGAAATTTATTTTCATTTTTTGTCCAAGATTTGAATTTGAGGGAGTTTTAG
Organism: Hipposideros armiger; assembly: GCF_001890085.2. NCBI lineage: Eukaryota > Metazoa > Chordata > Mammalia > Chiroptera > Hipposideridae > Hipposideros > Hipposideros armiger. Next base: position 151,886 of record NW_017732912.1, read on the forward strand.
TTTATAGATATTGCAGGCCCATGTTTAAAACATTCAGTCTTAGATAAACACAAGATGAAAAGCTGATATTTACTGTAATTTTATTTCTCTAAATCATGACTTGGAAAAGTATGGCCTGCAGGCAGGTCAAAATTGCTTGTCACCTGTTTTTGCAAATAAACTTTTATTTGAACACAAACATCCCCATTTACTTGTGTATTGTCTATGGTTCCTTTTGTACTACAATAGCAAAGTTGTGCAGTTAGAATAGAGACTGGGCTGTATGGCCCCCAAAGTCGAAAATGGTTACTATTTAGGTCCTTGCCAACAAAGCTTGCCAACTCATGATCTAGAATTTAAATCCATCTGTACTATATACTGGATAAGAATATTGAAAGTCTAAGCAGTGCAGTAGGAATTTCATTACTCTACAAAACATTTCCTTCCCACCTTAGTGGTTCAAGTCCAAATTTCACAATAATATAAAAACCCTTCTTTGAATGGTATGATAGCTCCTCCTGCAAGCCAGTCACAGCAGTGCCTTTAAATTAACTTAAAAAAAAAAAAGAAAAAGAAAAAGAAAGAAAAAACAAACAAAAAAACACTTAAAAAAAGAAAAAAAAAACAGACAAATTTACTCAACAGGTCATCTGCAGCAAGTTGGGACTTTGTAAATACTCTACATGAAAGCATAGCCTGCCCAATCATCTAATATTTGCCACCATGAATTTGAGGCTACTTTTTGCATTTCTGGTAAAATATCCCTCAAATTTTTTTTAAAATATACATTGGCTTGTGGACTGTTCAAGTTTCCTCCAACTAGCTCCACCTTCATTATATCTTAATAATTATATTCAAATGTTTTGTCTAATAATGTATACTTATCTAATTTTCAGCCCAGATACTAGTATTCCTTATTTTATGCACAATAATTTAGTCCTGTAGACGACTGCTTAAATTAAATAAGTAATTTTGCACAGCTCATAAAGATTTTATTATGAGGATTATGTAACAATATTCTTATAAAATGTTGTTATAACAGTAAAAATTTTAAGAGTCACTACTTTGGAGAAATAATCACTTGTAGACCCTATGTGGAAAACAAAAAATAAAAGAGATGACTTTTTCCTTTAAAAAAAAAAAGTCTGGAAATAGAATTAATTTGTAAGAAGCAATCAACCTAGTAATTAGAAGAACCACTAGATTTAAGCATCAAATAGAATGAAGTGGGATTAAAACTGGAGATACCACTGACCATGTGACCAACACCACAACACTGACTCTATAAATTCTTCATTTTTATTTAACCTGCATCTTCTTCAGACAGACACTTTAATAAATCTAAATACATCAGGTGACCACCACTATTTGCCAAAAGGCAGGACATCAATCCTTCTTTGTTTTATACTTTTGAGAATCCCTTAATTAGAGTTAAATTTTCTATAATCCATACCACTGCCTGCTTTTGTAGCCTAACTGTCCTCAGGCCCTCAGTCTATTATACACCTGTTTTGGTCTAAATCTTAATTATAAAAATTATCAGAGTACTCCTCTCCTCTTCATTCCACTTACTCCACATTCAGAGCTCCTGAGTCAGTTACTTGGAGGATATGAGGTCACTGTTTCACCCTGAGGGCACTTAAAAGCCCAGGGAAGATATTTTGAAGTTGGAATGTTCCAATTTCATTGAAGATCTTGAGAAACATGAATATCCATGATCACTGCTTAGATGTTTCCACACAAAATACACAATTAACCACTGAATATAAAAATCCAATTACAGCGACTAAAGAATTAGTGAGATTTACTGAGTTCAAAGCACTGGCATATCCCAAATAAAAACCTTTACGTATATAAATGAATATTATATCTACCATTTATAGGTTTTATGTGAGTTAAAATTATTCAATGAATTTGAATATATCCCATATTTTAGGCACCATGCCAGGTGTTGGGAATAAAAATAAAATGTAATCCCTGTTTTAATTAACTTGCTATCTATTACTGCATATAACTATTATATACTATATATATAATGTAAATAATTATAATATAGTGACATAGAACATGAGAGCATACAAAAGGGACCTGTGAGTTTGGTGGAAACCGGCAGAGTATGGTTTTATAGTACAGCTAAAATTTATACTGAATCCTGAAATGAATTGGAATCAGAAACAAAGAAGATATTCTGTGCCATTGGAGCTACATGGTGGACACTGTGGAGAAGAGAAAACAAACAAACAAAAAATTTGTGTTTGTTTTTTTGTATAGATGGAAAAAAATTTTAGTTGAAAGTGCAAGAGGGCAGTAGATGGCAGGTTAGGAGTTTTCAGCCATTATGCCAAGAAAGCATCAGTTTTGACAACCCTCCATGGACTAGAGTAGCTTTGTGGAAATCCAGGGGTACAGAGGATTAGTTTCAGCACACCATTACAGCAAAAATCCAATAATAGATGTATTGAAGAAAACAAGAATAGTTTCACTTTACCTACATCACCCCTTCCCCAAGGTGGCACAGCTCAGTGCCAAGCGAGTGTCCCTTGGTCTGCATCTTCCCTCATGGAGGAAAGTGAGAACATAGGAAGTGTATGGCATCCCCAAACATGCAGAATTCAACCAAGGAGGCCCACTTCTACTTCACACAGAATAACAAGAGGATTAACAAGCTAAGTGGTTGAGAGAGACTGCAACCAGGGAAGAGAAATGAGGACTTAGAGCAACCAAAGCTCCAAACTTAACAAAGGGCCATGGAGTCTACTAACAGCTTCATGGGCTCCATCAAGACTCCTATCCACAAGCAACATGGGATGCCTTGCCTGCATCCCTTCCCAAATGGCACATGAGTATCTCCAAACATTTTACATGCCTCACCCTTCACCCTCTCCCATGGCCATCTTCCTGAATGTGCCCCTATGGAGTGGTATTACACTAGAAATCAGTATTAGATGGAAAACTGGAAAATTCATAATTTATGGAAAGAATGCAGTACACTGTTAAACAAATGCGTCAAAGAAGAAATACAAATGGGGGCCAGCCGAGTGGCTCACCTGGTTAAGAGCTTGCCTGGGAGCATCAGCTCTGAGCAGCAGTGCTGCGGTTCGGATCCCACATTGAGGGCCAGTGACACTGCACCCTCTACAGCTAAGATGTTAAACAGCTTGACCTGGAGTTGGGCTGCTGCAAGTTGCCGGCAACGGCGTAGGCTGCAGCAGGGCTGCCATGAGCTACATGAGTGGCCAGCAGCCAGTGTGAGCTGCCGGGAGTCGCTGTGAGCGGCCAACCAATGACAGGCCACCGATCTGCCTCATCCGGGAAAGAGCACAATGATCATACCAACATGGGCCAGTGAAGTGAAGTCCTCCACAACTAGACTGAAGAACTAAAACAGCAATTTGGCTACCTGTCTGTTCCCCTTCTCTGATTCCCCAATGCTGTTCCCCTCCCCCCAATTCCCCAATAAAATCTTTAAAAATTAAAAGAAATAAAAATGGGAGTCAGGAAACACCTTGAGACAAGCAAAATGGAAACAGCACATAAAAACTAATGAAATGCAGAAAAAGCAGATAAAGAAGTTTATAGTAATAAATGTCTATATTAAGAAAACATAAAGATCTCAGTTGAACAACGTAATGTTACACCTCAAGGAACAAAAAAAGAACAAAGTAAGCCCAAAACTACAGAAGGGAGAAAATAACTAATCAAAACAAAAATAAATGAAATAGAGGCCAGAAAACAATAGAAAAGATTTTTAAAAACCTAAGAACTGTTTGTTTGAAAAGATAAATAAAATTTATAAACCTTTAGCTAGATTATCTAAGAAAAGAAAGAGAAGACACATAAAATCAGAAACAAAAAAGGAGGCATTACAGAAACATCTGAGGTCAGAAGAGACATTTATACCAAAAATTTGGATAATCTAAGAGAAATGGTGAATTCCTAAAACCATACAACCTTCCAAGAGTGAATCAGGAATAAATAGAAAATCTGAACAGAGCAAAAACTAGTAAGAAGATTTAATTGTATTAAAAAATGTCCCAGGCCGGCCGAGTGGCGCAATGGTTAAGAACTGGCTTGGGACGCCAGAGGGCCCCAGTTCGGATCCCACATATGAGGGTCAATGACACTGCCCTCTAAAGCTAAGATGCTGAACAACAGCTCAACCTTGAGCTGGGCTGCTGTGAGTCGCCGGCGACGGCATAGGCTGCAGCCCCTGTGGCAGTGGGTTGCCATGGGCTACTGTGTGTAGCCAGCAGCCAGTGTGAGCAGCCAGCAGCTGCAGTGAGCAGCCGTCCAGAAGCCAGCGACTGATCTGCCTCACCCGGGAAGAGCGCAATGATGGTGCCAACTTGGGCCAGTGAAGCAACGTCCTCCACAACTAGACTGAAGAACAAAAGGACAATAACTTGTCTCTTCCCCTTCCCCCAATTCCCCAGGGCTGTTCCCATCCCTCCAATTCCCCAATAAAAATCTTAAAAAAAAAAAATCTCCCAAAAAATAAAAGCCCAGGAACAGATGGCTTCATAGGTGAATTCTACCAAACTTTAAAAAATTAATAATAATTTCAATTCTTCTCAAGCACTTCCAAAAATTTGAAAAGAATGGAGCATTTCCAACCTATGTTTCAAAGATAGTATTATCCTGATACCAAAGTCAGAAAAGAACACCACAAGAAAAGAAAATTACAGGTCAATGTCATTGATGAACATAGATACAAAAATCCTCAGTAAAATACTAGCAAACCAATTTCAATAGCACATGTAAAGGACCGTACACCATGATCAAATGCAGTTTATCCATGGAATGCAATATTTAAGTATATGCAAATCAATAAATGTAATATAAGAGATTAACAAAATGCAGGATACAAAAAAAAGATATAATTATTTCAATAGATGCAGAAAAAGCTCTTTAAAAAGTCAGCATCTTTTCATGATAAAAGTCTCAACAAATTAGGGACAAACAGAATATACCTCATAATAATGAACGCAATATATGACAAGTCCACAGATAACATCATATTCAATGGAGAAAAGCTGAAAGGTTTTCCTCTAAGATCAGGGAGAAGACAAGGGTATCCACTCTAACCATTTCTATTTGACACAATACTGGAGGTGTTAGCCAGAACAATCAGCCAAGAAAAAGAAATATAAGACATCCAAATTAGAAAGACAGAATTAAAATCATCTTTGTTTGCAGATGACATAATGCTATATAGAGAAAATACTAAAGACTGTACTAAAAAGCTGTTAGAACTAATAAACAACTTTAGCAAAGTTGCAAAATACAAGTCTACATACAACAATCAGTTGCATTTCTATGAAGTATGCAAAAAAGAAATTAAGAAACAATCCCATTTACAATAGCATCTGAAAGAATAAAATACTTAAGAATAAATTTAACCAAGGAGTTGAAAGATCTATACACGGAAAACTACAAAATATTCATTTAAATTGAAAAAGACACAAATAAATGGACAGATATTCAATGTTCATAGATTGGAAGAGTTAATTTTGTGATATATTCACATTATCCAAGGCAATCCACAAATTCAATGCAATTCCTATCAAAATCCCAGTGGCATTACCCACAGAAATAGAAAAAAAAATTATAAAATTTGTATGGAACCACCAAAGACTCCAAATAGCTAAAGTGATTTTTAGTAAGAAGAACAAAGGTAGAGACATAACACTTCCTAATGTCAAATTATAGTACAAAACTATAGTACTCAAGACAATGTGGTACTGGAATCAAATAGAAACATAGACCAGTGGAACAGAATAGAGAGCCCAGGAATAAACACATGCATATATAGTCAATTAATCGTTAACGAAGGCGCAAAGAATGCAAATNTAAAATGAATAAAATAAAAAAATAAAATCAAAATAAATTGCATTTCTATAAGCTAGCAATAGAAAATATGAAAAGGAAAAATTTTAAATTACCATTTAAATTGGCATTGAACATAAAATACTTTGTAACTAATGTAACAATATATGTGTGAAATATATGCACAGAAAAATGCAAAACATTACAGAAGGAAAAGAAGGGAATCCTAAGTAAATGAAGAAATATACCATGTTTATAAAGCAGCATACTCAATCTTGTTACAATAATAATTCTCCTCAAATTTATTTATAGGTTAGATACAATTCCAATAAAAACCTTAAGAGATTATTTGTTTGTTTTTTTAAGAAATTGACAGTGATTCTAAAATACAGAAGAGCACTTAGAACAGTTAAACAGTTTTATAACAAACAACAAAAAAAAATGGAAGCACCTGCCCTACTTGATTTCAAGTATTACTATGAAGCTGAAGACAATGTGGTCTTGAAGTAAGGAGTAATAAAGAAATCATGTATAGAATAAAGAAATCAAAAAAAGTATCAACATTTATAGTTAATTTATTTTTAACAAAAGTTAAAAATTATCCAAAAGGGAAATGATAATCTTTTCAACAAATAGTGATGTAATAACTTGACATCTGTTTGGAGTTGTAAGACGTAATCCTTGACCCTACCTGAAATCTTACAAAAATATTAATGGAGGATGGATAATAAACATGTTAAAGCCATAAAAACTCTAGGACAAAACATGCGAAAATAAGTCATCTTTGAAACCATGAGGTAGGTAATGATTTTTTAGGCCACAACACCAAGCATAAAATAAAATATTATAAATTGGACCTTATCAAAATTAAACACTTCTACTGTTCAAAAAACAATAATACAATAAAAAACAAAAACAAGACAAAACAAAAAAACAACAACAAGCCAAAGACTAGAGGAAATATTCACAATAAATGTATCTAACAAAGGACTTAGACTCAGAATATAGAAAGAACCTGTACAACCCCAATAATAAAAAGAAAAAAAAAAGTTTTTGAACAGGCGAGACGCTTGAACAATTATTTCATGGAAATATCTCAATTGTCTAGTGATTTGATGGATGTATACATTTGCTACAATTNACAGTATGAAGGGAGGAGGATTCAATTCTGGTTAAGATGTAGAATGACACTGAAGATTGATACTCCAGCAGAAATAATAAGCCATCAGATAGCCAAAAAAGGTCATTCTTTGTTATAAAGCCAGTGAGAAGCTGTAGACTCAAGGAAAACTAAAAGAACTAAACTCTAGAAGTATGAGCCCTCCTCCAGGACTAAACACTGGAGACATTTTCACATGTGGGAATAGTTGCTGAGGGTGGGAGCAGAGGTAGAAAGAAATTAGCCCTTCAGAGGTCAGTTTCTCAGATGAGAAGAGCCAATTTGCTTGACACACCTATGAGCTGGCCTGTCAGGTCTGAAACTGACCCGAGATAATCTTCTTTGCCAAGTAATTATTTTCCATGGGAATTTTATGTAGTAAAAACAGGGTGTGGCAAGGCTAGATAGCAGAGAGAACTCCCAGTTTCAGAGTGTCTATAAATCTGGCAGACATATGAGGCTTAGCAGATGTTATTTCTTATAATTTGGAACCCAGCAACCTTGAGGTACTTGGTTTCAGGGTTCATCTGGAGGGAGAGAAACTCTAAAATAACCTTAAAAGCAAATGAATTCAAAGTGAATTGAATTATGGAAGCTCTAACCAAATCTTCAGCTAAGTCAACTTCTGATAAGATCCATAATACCAGCTCTTTGGCTGAGTGAAATTTGGGGATCTTAGGTGAAAAACAGGGATCTTAGAATTTCAGTGTTAGAATGCCACATCCTCCTGGAAGAAAGTTTGCCCCTTTGACTGAATGGTACACATTCCTTGAATAACACAATTTACCAGTCTGAAACAATAAATCAAACAAAACCTTAATAGTTCTATATCTGCTAAAGAAATTGAATTCATGTAACACTAATCTTGTGAAATTTCCCACAAAGAAATCTCCAGGCATAGATGGATTCATTGATGAATTATATTCGACTTTTATGTATAAATTACATTAACCTTATTTTCTTTCAGCAAATAGAGAAAACTCATCAGAACTCATTTTATGAGGCCAACATAACCATGATATCAAATTTAGACAAAGTCATTACAAAAAAAGAAATTACATATAAGTCATATAAGTGAAATCACATGGTATCTGTCCTTCTCTGTCTGACTTTTTTCACATAGGATAATACCCTCTAGGTCCATTTATGTTGTTGCAAATGGCAAGATTTCATTATTTTGTACAACTGAATAATATTCCATTTTGTGTGTGTGTGTGTGTGTGTGTGTGTGTTCTACATATTCTTTATCTAGTCATCTATTAATAATTAATGGATGCTTAGGTTGTTTCCATATTGTGGCTATTGTAAATAATGCTGCAAAGAACGTGGTGGGGTACATCTATTTTTCTGAATTAGTGTTTTTGTTTTCTTCCATAAGATACCAAGAAGTGTAATTGCTGGACCATATGGTAGAACTATTTTAATTTTTTGAGGAACCTCCATACTGTTTCTACAGTGGCTGCCCAACTTGCAATGCCACCAATAGTGCACTTATATGTAGAATCTAAAAAACAAATAAACAAAACAGAACAGGAACAGACACCCAGACATGGAGAACAAGCTGATTGCTACCAGAGAGGAAGGAGGAGAAGCGAAGGGTGAAAAAGGTGAAGTGCAATAAGAGGTACAAATTTTCACTTATACAAATAAGTCATGGAAATGTAATTTACAGCACAGGGAATATAGTCAATAATATTACAATAACCTTGTATGGTGTCAGATGGTAGTATTACTGGACTTANAACTTGTTTCCAACAGAGCTATTTGCAAAGATAACAAGAAAGCAATTATTATGATTACTGGACTGATGACTACTGGACTAAAAATTGAAAACATAGTTTAGAATTAATAATCACTATGTTATGTTATCTGCACCAATAGAAATGCCTTCCTTCTGCTGATATAATTGTTCCCCTTTCCTTTCTCATAAATACCCATTCCCTTAGTCTGCTAATTATTAGTGGGACTTCTGCCTGAATTAATGATTTCCAAATAGCTATTCTTATTGATCTCAATAAATGCTTGTTGCTGTTCACTTTGAAAGGCCTTTCATTTTTAGGTTTGCTGTACATCTATGCACCTATATCTACATATGAGAGAATATATAGTCATTATAAGGAATTGGATGATGCACTTAACACAGGCTGAGAAGTCCCAAAATCTGCAGCCAGAAGGTTGGAGACCCAGGAAGCTGATGATATAGTTTCAGCCTCTTTTCAAAGCCCAAGAAGCAGAAAAGGCAAACGCGCCAATGGTGTAAATTTCATTCTGAGTCTGAGTCCAAAGACATGAGAAGACTGATGCCCCAGCTCAAGGACAGTCAGAGCAATTCTCCTTCACTCAGGCTTTTTGTTCAATTCAGGCCTTCAACAGATGGATGAAACCCATTCACACTGGGGAGGGCAGTCTACTTGACTCAGTTGATGATGGAGAAAATAAAATGGAACAAAAATTGTTAAAAGACTCATTGAAAATGGAGTCAGGAGGTCACTGAGGAAATAGGGCCTATGCACATCTCATGCCTGAGTTCTTGGAATTACTGTTTAGTCACTGACATGTTGCAAATGTAGCTCAAGGCCAAACTGCAGACATCCTGGATCAACAACTGTTACATGGACATGCATGGATTTTACTTTGTCCTCATCACCCAGACCACCTGCATTCTTCTTCTTAAAAGGAACCAATCCATTTCAACAGCCAGCATTCTCCAATTATATGATGGGCTTAACCAATCCCAGGTGACCGAGCCAATAGCCTTCATTCACATGGAGGACCTAAATAAGAACAGCTCTTGTACATTTTGACTTTTATGAACCTGGCCTTTCTTTGTTCTCTTCAGAGCACAATTGAAGTTGCTACCTGAATCTGTGCTTCCTAGATTGCAATCCCTCCTTTGCTCAAATAAATGCTTTTATCCTTTATCACAGCAAAATATTTTTTTGCCGTTATTGTTAACATAGTCTACTGAATCAAGCGTTAATCTCATCCAGAAACACTCTCACAGACATACCCAGAATAATGTTTAACCAAATATCTGGGCACCTCATGGCCCGGTCAAGTTGACACATAATATTAGATTGGTGCAAATGTAATTGCAGCATAATTTATGATAGCCAAGATATGGTAATAACATACGTGCCATTATTTGTAATGGCAAAACCCGCAATTACTTTTGCACCAACCTAATATTAACTATCTCAGGAGTCTAAGTTGTTAATTTGGAGACTGGCAATACCAGTTAAAAACTGAATTATTGTTAGGTNGAAACTTCTACAACCCAATATAATTTTTAAAAAGTAACCTTATTAAAAAATGGGCAATGCACAGGAATAGACATTTCTTTCCAATGAAGATACAAATAGCCAACAGGCATATGAAAATGCTTAACATCAGTAATCATCGGGGAAATGCAAATTAAAACCATAATGAGATATCACCTTACATTTGGCAGAAAGGCTATTACAAAAAAATAGTGAAAAGATAACAAGTGTTGGTGAGGGTGTGGAGAAAAGCAAACCCTTGTATTGGTGGGAATATAAATTGGTTCAACTTTTATGGAAAACAATTTTCAGTTCCTCAAATAATTAAAAGTAGAACTACCATATGATCCAGCAATCTCACTTCTGGATAAGCAAAGGAAATCAAATCAGTATCCTAAAGAGATAGCTCCATGTTCATTGCAGCATAATTTACAATAGTCAAGGTATAGAAATAACATAAGTGTCTTTCAACAGATGAATGAATAAGGAAAATGGGATATTGATATATATTTTTATTAAGCTGTGAAAAGAAGAAAATCCTGGGCCAGCCAAGTGGCACATTGGTTAGGAGTTGGCTTGGGACACCAGCTCTGAGAAGCAGGGCTTGGTTCTGTTCCCACATATGAGGGCCAGTGACGCTGAACCCTCTACAGCTAAGATGGTGAACAACAGCTCGACCTGGAGCTGGGCTGCCATGAGTCACCAGCAATGTCATAGGGTACAGTGGGGCTGGCCGGCAGCGGGCATGAGCTTTTGTGAAATGCTGTGAGCCACCGTGAACAGCCATCCAATGGCTGGTGAGTGACTGCCTCACACGGGAAGAGCACAGTGATAATACCAACTAGACTGAAGAACAAAACTTGTCTGGTCCCCCTCCCCCCATGCCCCAATAAAATCTTTAAAAAAGAAAATCCTGCTGTTTTCTACAGCATGGATAAACCTGTACGATAATATGCTAGTGAAATTAGCCAGACACAGAAAGAGAAATATTGCATGATCTCACTTACTCGTGGAATCTAAAGAATTGATCTTATAGAAACAGAGAACAGAATGGTGGTTACTAGGGAACTGGGGTGGAGGAATTGGGGAGACTTTGATCAAAATGTATAAACTTTCAATTATAAGATTAATAAGTTTTGGAGACTTAATGTATAGCATGGTGTATATAGTTAATAATATATTGTATCCTTGAAATTTATTTACTAAGAATTGATTTTAAATTTTTGCCATAAAAAATAGTAACTATGTGTGATGATATGTTAATTAGCTTGATTGTGGTAATCATTTCACAGTGTATAGATAAGTCAAAACATCATTTTGTACACCTTAAATATAGACCATTTTTGTCAACAATACTTCAACGAAGCTGAAAAAATAAAATAAAAACTATTTAGAAANGGTCTCCCTGGCCATTGGGAGTACTGAGAATCCTGATGGTTTTATAGTCATACATGGAATAGTTTGTGCTATTCACCACATTTTGAGAAACACTGTAGTTGGCAGTTTTCCTAAACAATGGGGAAAACAGCGAGGGCTAAAGAGTTGCAGAACCCATGTGATTTAGAGTGGGATTTACAGAAAGCTGTAAGGTGAAATTATAGGAGAAATAATAGAAGTGTTTTGTAGCTATCTTTCCACTAACAGTTTATGGAAAGCTTAGTACTGCAACAGTCAAGGAAGCCTAATTATTCCAGTCTCTGTAGATTTACAAAACTACATATAATAGAAAAAAAAAAAGCATGTGAAAAGACAGTAAAAGACAAGCATTATATTTATTCCAGATATATAATAGAAACCTTGCATTATGAAGAATTGCAAAAAAATCAATAAAGAATAGAAAACAGAAAACTCTAGTTTCGGCATCACATAAACCATCTTAAATAAAATGGGAATGTGTAAAATTAAATACCTTACCACTATTATAACAATAAAAAGATGCAGAATAAAAATATGAAAGTTAGAGGCATTTAAATTTATACATCATAAAGATTTAAGAAATCATCAGCTACCATAACTACATATTAAAAGTTGATGACATATATTTTATTACAACAGATGGAATACAGGGTCATTCTTATAAATTAGTCAAATAATGTTTGGAAGAACAAGTATAGTGATGTCAAATTATTAAAGAGAAATATATAAGTACATGACAAATGTCTTTATTAAGTATCATATTTTATATTTTAAACTATTTGATTGTGTTCTTGTCACTGTCCTGATGTTTAGTCATTTCACAATAAGGATGATTTCTGAAATTATTTAACAGGTAGTGATATGCCAATAATGTGAAATAACTACTATTTATCTTGAATGTGTTTCTGTCATATACATGATTAAGATTTGTTTATATCATCAGGAAAAAAATGATCTTCCATTGTTTTTTAAATCATCTCCTTGTAGAACTGCTCCTACATTATGAT
>NW_017732912.1:166556-167686 GCF_001890085.2 Hipposideros armiger
TTCCTATAATACATCATCTATATATTTCATTGCGTGTTCCCTACCCAGAGCCAGTTTGAGCCACTTCTCCTTCTATCACCATATATTTGACACTTTTTCCCATTTCCACCACCCCCTACCCCCCTTATCCTCTGGTAACCACTAAACTATTATCCGTGTCTATAAGTTTTTGCTTCTTTGTTTGTTTGTCTTGTTCCTTTGTTAGTTTCAGTTTTATATCCCCCATATGAATGAAGTCAGATGGTTCTGGACTTTTTCTGTCTGACTTATTTTGCTTAGCATGATAATCTCAAGGTCCATTTATGTTGTTGCAAAGGCACGGTATTGGCAGAAAATCAGACACACAGATCAATGGAATATAATTGAAAACCCAGAAATAAACCCACATATTTATGGGCAGAAAACTTTTGACAAAAGAACCAAAAACATACAATGGAGAAAAGAAAGCTTCTTCAATAAATGATGCTGGGAAAACTGGAAAGCCACATACAAAAAAATAAAATTAGACTGCTCATCATATACCAAAATTAACTCAAAATGGATCAAAGACTTAAACATAAGACCTGAAACAATAAGTTACATACAAGAAAGCACAGGTATTAAATTTATGAACCTTGGGTTCAAAGAGGAATTTATGAATTTGACCTCAAAGGCAAGGAAAGTAAAAATAAAAATAAATGAATGGGACTATATCAAACTAAAAAGCTTCTGCACAGCAAAAGAAACCATCAACAAAACAAAGAGGCAAACAACTGAAATAGGAAAAGATATTTCCAAATAACACCTTCAAAAGGGGTCTAATATCCAAATTATATAAAGAATTTGTATGACTCAACAACAAAAAAACAAACAATTCAATTAAAAAATGGGCAGAGGACTTGAACAGACACTTCTCCCAAGAAGATACACAAATTGCCAACAGATATATGCTCAACTACACTAGCTATTATGGAAATGCAAATCAAAACCACTATGAGATGTTACCTCACACCTGTTAGAATGGCTATCATCAACAAGACAAATAATAATAAGTGTAGGAGAGGCTGTGGAGAAAAAGCAACTCTCATACACACTGCTTGTGAGAACGTAACTAGATATAACTATGGAAAACAGTATGGAGGTTACTCAAA
>NW_017732912.1:172371-174179 GCF_001890085.2 Hipposideros armiger
AAAAAAAATCTTACTCTCTCCTATGTACCCATCTAACAAGCACCAATGCATTTCTTTGCTCCCTTTTGAAGCAAAGTCCTTTAAGGAGTTTGCTGTCTCCTCCTCCTCTCCTATGTTCTCCTCTCGACCTCACCAGGCTTTCATCCCAACCACATTACTAAAGCATTCTCAACAGAGATGGATATGCTGTACAACTAATAAATTATACGTGTCAGGGCCTGTGTTTTGATCGGCCTCTGTCAAGGCCCTGGAAGGACCTTAGCAATAATTTCACAAGCTCAAATTGTCACCATAAGAAATGCCCAAACCTGTAGAGAATTTTTATAAGAATGTATTGGAGCCGAACTGACAACATATGCCAGGGAGCAATACCTCAAACACTCCAGAGAATACCAGTATTTCAGTTTAATTTATGCACCTAAAATTAAGGAAGGGATGTAAGAAAGATTACATGGAGGTAAGAAAAAGCAAAGCAGGGATTGGATTACAGGATGTCTAACAAGATTATATGCTCTGCTGTGGGTGGTCACAGTTTATTCAAAGGTGTGTTAACCTAAGCACAAAAACAATGGACAGAGCTTACTTAAGGCAAAGATAAACGTTTTACTAAAACATTACATGCCTGGAGTATGACTACCCACCATGACCTGCCCAGTTAGGAATTTTGATCAGCTCAACCTGTGAGGTTACTTTTCATAGAAACCCCCCCCCCTTTTTTTGTCCACAATATGCTCTGTTTTGCTTTTTATTTGTATAAGAAAGTTAACAGCAATTGGTTGGGATAGCTATCTCATTTCCCTCATTGCCTTAGTGATATCTAGCTTAAACCACTATTACTTTTTAGCTGGACCATTGAAATAGCCTCCTAATTGATGTCCATCTTCCACTCTGATGTCTCCTCCAATTAATTATCCAGAGAGAAAGCTAGATCTTCTTGAAATATAGAGTAAATGGTGTCTCAAAAAAAAGAAGTAAATGGTGTCTTTCTCATGAAAGGTTTTGAAGAATAAGGGTTTTCCACAGTAGCCCTTACTGGACATCAGTCCCCAATTATTCCTCTCCATCCTTCGTAATAAACCCAAATTGTCCAACCAATAGCTATGAAGCCAGAACCCTAGTCTTTTCGCTCCTACACCCTGTCCCATCACTAACTGAACATAAATTTTCCCATACCTTCTAAGAATTTGAATCATAACAAAATTCTCTAAGAAACTGAACTTTGACCTTTGCCAATCTATTCTATAATACCTTTATGCTCCATACTCACCCAGAACACTTATCTTAGAATTGTTTTCACAGTGTAATATTTTGTAAAAGCTGGTTTTATGATCCTAATTTTTTTTTCTTCTTTCACATTCTTATACTTAATGCTCCCTTGTGCATTCCCATAACACCATAACACTCTGGGGGGGGGGCAGGGTAGCTTTATAAGGCTGCTTGTGACCTTCCTTACTGTTCATTTCTTGCTCAGTGTGTTAGCTCCTCAGGTCTATCTGCTCTAAATAAACCAGGATTGTTCTCCATAATGGTCTTTATCCTCTGTTTTTCCTATGTCTGAAAAATGCTTGTCTCATAGCAGTCATATATTTACATGACTTGTTCTCCCACATATTTTTAGAACTTTTATCAAATACCACCTCCAGGGAGAGATCATATCTTAGCTAGCAATCTATTGTCAAAAATCTAAAAGGAACACAGACCAGTCTTGAAAATTCCCTGAACAGACAAAACCAGTTTAGTCATACAAACAAATCTTAAGGTAGCTCTTTTGCAACAGTATCTTGACCTGGGTCATTTTTTGTTTATGC
>NW_017732913.1:0-2600 GCF_001890085.2 Hipposideros armiger
CTTTCTGTGTATATTTCCTACCTCCCTGTCAAATGGAAATGTTGGTCTTCGTATTATGAATATTGTATTTCCTATGGCTATAGTAGGGAATAGTATGCTTATTCAATCTTAGCTTGATTAACCTTTGCCTTATTTTTCCAAGTTTGTACTGTATTTTTAAGGTTGTAATATGATTTCTCTTTTTGAAAAAATAATTTTGCTACAGGAATGGGTTTGTAAAAAAAAAAAAAAACCATAATGTTAAATAAAGCAAGTATGAGTAAAATAACTTAACTTTCAGTTTGGAAGAGGTAAATAAAAAGTGCTTGGCCAATACCAAACCATTAATCTGTTCTCTTTTCTCCTTTCTCTCTTTACTTCTCTCTCTCCAATAGAAGTGGAACAAAAAGGTAATTAAATACCTTTCATAAATTATATACTATATAGGCTAAGTTATTTAACAGTTTAACATTTAATTAAAATAATTTTGTTATTAATTCTTATCTATTTTATGGAAATTTATTTACTACTTCTGCTGCTCAACTTCACTGTAATCTGTTGTATTGACCAGTGCTGGTTTGATTATTCTTTCTTAAAACAGTTTAATAGTGTAAAATTTTCAACCGTGTATTTTATTCCTCTTTATTTTTAAATAAGTAGTTAGAAATCCAGTAGGTGGTGATGGATAGTGATTGCTTTAGATTTGTTTTGATTTCTATACTGGATAATTTTCCATAGTTTTGGTGTGGTTTCCCCTGTGTCTTTAATTTTTTTAACTATTTGGGGAAAGAGGAGATGGTTTTCTTGAAATGCTGTAAAATAAATTACTGTAGGAACCAAGGGCTGATAACCAACATATAGTTTATATACAATTTTGATATCAATGCCTACCCATCCTTTATAATTATGGCTATCATATTAAATCCTGAGAAATTTTTCTAATTATTGCAAATTGACGATGGCCCTCTATCCTTGCTATAGAAGATTTTGATAGTCATCCCCGCCCCCAACTCTTCATTTATCCAAAAGTAAAACATTGGGCACTTTAATAATGTACTTTCCTTTTTATCGACCTCCAAATCCTAGTGAGTTTCATCTTAGACTGTTTCCACTGGATCTAGGCTTATAATTTCTGTTAAAGAGCTAATCACTAATATCAAGAAAATAATAATCTTTCATTAATCATTAAAATATGGGTAAACATCCAAATCCCTTGTGATTTTCTAATTTCTTCACCCAGTGCACTTGTAATCCTTTCAAACATAACAATGGACTGCATGATTATGTTTCAGTGTGTTTGCTTTGCAAAAATATTAGAGCAGTGTTTCCCATAGCAGGTTCACCAAAACACTACACTGCAAAGAANCAAAAAGTCGATTAAAATATAAGGCAGTATTTACAGAAAATATTACCTTATCAATACCTTTTATCACATATCTCATCTTCCTCATTAAGTATTTGTTGAAGAGAGAAATAGTAGTCACCAAGAAGTTAGAATATTTGCCCTTAAGTATAAAATGGCCTAAGAGTTTTGTATGAAATAAGATTAAAGTTGTGTGAGTATACATTTTATGTTTTAGTATATAAATATCAAAAGGATACATATTTAGAGCTATTTCAAGGCATGAAATTAGTTCTAGAAATTCCTCTGTAGGCTAGTCTTTGAAAAATGTCATCTTTAGTCTGATTTCTCACTCCCAACCTCCGCCTTCATTTTAATGGGCCTCAAGTCCAAACTTTTGAGATGACTGATTAAATAATTCTTTAAGGTGTTTGTGATGTTTCTAGTTGTAATTCTGAACTCAGGTTTCTTAGTATTCTAGTCATAGCATGAAGTGCATCTCTTAGGTAAAGCTTTTAACTGACCTATATATAATGAGGCATACAGTCCAGAGAACACTGTAGTTACTCAGTAAAGATTAATTGAGGAGGATGATAAATTATAGCAGTGTAATAGGTTGTAAGTGTCCTAGAATACTGTTAAAAATAAGATTTGTGAATTAGTGAGATAAGGAATCTGAAAAAGATAATCCCATTTGTAATTTCTTAAGCATAACTTTTGATGTATAGAAATTTTGTCTTCTGCCGCATATGATATTGAGATTTCAAAAAGTCAATTAAGAGAAATGAGTATGATTTTGACACTAATTGCAGACATCAGCTTAGGTCGAAGCACAAAAGTCTCGCTCAAATATAATTACCCCAAACAATATTTCTCCCTTGTTTTGAAACATTCCTAGAGTTTTAAATTTATTTATTATGCATAATTTCTCAGTTCATTCCTTCCACTGAAATTATCGTGATTTACATCAGTGGCCATCTGTGATTTTTATGTTTATGTTAAGAACCCATTCTTTCCCGACTTCCTCCCCCCCAAAAAAACTTTTTGGTTGTCCTTTTTTTGTCTTATTGTGACGTAAACAAATTGTTTCTGATGACACAAATATTTATAGGATAAAGATGATGCTGCTTGATGAGTTTCATGAATATGTTACAGTTTCCCAGAATTTTCCCTGACTTGTATTGATCAGTACCTTAAAAAATAATAATGGAATCTGAGAGATATGTAACCATAATGTGTTTTAGGATCTCAATTTATTCTTACAAGAGTATGTTGAAAG
>NW_017732913.1:4565-71189 GCF_001890085.2 Hipposideros armiger
AAGTATGAGCAGCAAAATATTATATAAGTAATCTTGTTTTTTTTTTAATGCTCTTCTCATGTAACAGTAAAAGGCACATGTTTTTAAGCTCCGATACTACTGTTTTTAACAGGACATATTTAACTGATTAAAATCTAGATCTTGGGTTCTTCTCTGTAACCTTTCACCTTTTCCTCTTTCCTTATTCCTTCTTTCCTTTCTTTTTCTTCCTTTCTCCTTTTCCTTCCAGTATTCATCCATCACTCACTTTTAATTGTGTGATTTGCATGCTCTGTGTGTACTATAGCAGCTTTAAGAGCTTTTTTGCTAGAAGATTCAGTGGCCCGTATTACAGGACTTGTCTTTCCTTTTATTATTATATTTTAATTATTATTGTTTTTCCATATATTACCTAATGATAAGTATTGAACAGCTAATATCATTGGAGTGAAAACAATATTTTTTGAAATTTCCAAATAAGATACATTAAAAACATCATGTGTAAACGTTTATATTTGTTATGTCTATTGAATACATAGACATACTTGACATTTGTATACATAATCAGAAAATATTGTAATACATGTTCACAAAGGTAAAAACCAAAGGTAAACACAGCTACTCATAAAGAGGCCAAATTTATTCAGCAAATGAAATCAAAATGATTTTAAAATAAAGTCAAAATTAATGCGTATGACTACTTTGTGTTCTCAGAAGAATGCAGCAAAATCATTAAGTGGGGATGGCTATCTCTTGTTAGAGTTGCGTTCCATTTGGCGAAAAGTAAGAATGCATGTCAAAATATTAAAATTAATATAGTTATTTTTTTTTAACTTTTTCCCTTCCAACAGTTTTTCTTTGTCCTGGACTACTAAAAGGAGTATACCAGAGTGAACATTTGTTTGAGTCCGACCACCAGTCGGGGGCATGGTGCAAAGACCCTCTGCAGGCTTCTGACAAGATTTATTATATGCCTTGGACCCCCTACAGAACTGATACCCTGACCGAGTACTCATCCAAGGATGACTTCATTGCTGGAAGGCCAACTACAACCTACAAGCTCCCTCACAGGGTGGATGGCACAGGATTTGTAGTGTATGATGGAGCTTTGTTCTTCAACAAAGAGCGCACCAGGAACATAGTCAAGTTTGATCTGCGGACTAGGATAAAAAGTGGAGAGGCTATCATAGCCAATGCCAATTACCATGATACCTCCCCTTACCGATGGGGAGGCAAATCTGACATAGACCTGGCAGTGGATGAGAATGGGCTATGGGTCATCTATGCGACAGAACAAAACAATGGTAAAATTGTCATTAGCCAGTTGAACCCTTACACCCTGCGGATTGAAGGGACATGGGATACTGCCTATGATAAAAGGTCAGCTTCCAATGCATTTATGATTTGTGGGATTCTGTATGTGGTCAAATCTGTGTATGAGGATGATGACAACGAGGCCACAGGGAATAAGATTGACTACATTTACAACACCGACCAAAGTAAGGATAGCTTGGTGGATGTGCCCTTTCCTAATTCATACCAGTACATAGCAGCTGTGGATTACAACCCCAGGGACAACCTTCTTTACGTATGGAATAACTATCACGTCGTGAAATATTCTTTGGATTTTGGACCTCTGGATAGTAGATCAGGTAAGTTTGACTTTTGATGGTTCTTGGCGGGGGTGATGGGTGTTGATATTTATAATGTGTTCTCAATAACTTTATTGTACATTTTGATAAGACTCCCTTTATGGTCTTCCTCCTAGCCTGGGTACCTGAAAACGGTTTATTGTCTTTTCACTAAAAAAAAAAAAAAAATGTTGCTGTTAACCACGTTCAGCTGTAAAAAAAAATATACAAAACCCTGATTCTTTCTCTCCTGTGCAACTAGTCTCCAATATCTTGGCCCTTCTTTGAAGGGCATTTTCATTATCAGCTGGTTAATTCTTTGTGCAGTGAAGTACACAAAATCTTTGCAAAAATAGAATGCTATTCCACCTAATCAATTGTGACATGCGCTCAGAAGTGTTTTCCACTTTGAAAAAGTCGGAGGGTTGGCTTGTATTAATGTTTCAGGAGTCCTACACCAATATATTCACCTCATAGAGAACATAATATGTGACCACTTCTATTGGGAATATTGTCAGTTTGAGTGCACATAGGTCTGAATGTACTTGACTGATATATACGGAAAAATATTCATAACTGGTTAATACAGAAACAGTAGATCTCAGTTTTATAAGAAATAAAGCAATGCAAATCACAGCTGTGAATAAGCTTGCAATAATCTTTAATTCTCATTCATTGGAGAGTCTTTTTCATTTCTAGGACATAGTGTTTCCTTTCTATGTTCAAAGGCAGTCATAATTTTTTTTTAATTTTTACTTACACAACAGAGCAGAATTATTTCAGTTTAGAAGCTAAATTATTTTAAACTAGCAATCATACTATTCTTCATGATAACACATAATGGAAAACTAAGATATGGATGTCTGAATTTTGATGGTAATATGGCAATTCAAAGTTTAATTTTTTTTTCTTTCGGTGCTTATGTGTTAATGGTTCTTATTTTCTGTATTGCTTTTATCGTGATTGTACTAGCAAGCCATTCTCTTCCTATCTTAGTTCATTTTGTATGTATCTTCTTATACAACTAGATTTAAAGTTCCATATGGCCAATAACCTTGCTTTACCCATCCTTTTATTATATTTTTCTTTGACCATTATTTCTACCTTCTCAGACTCTAGTGTAATAATAAAGACTCAATTGCTCTTTATTGAATGAATGAATGAATGAATGAATGAATGGCTTCCATTTCTTAAGGTGATAGAATGCCGAATTAGGTGGCCTTTTCTCTAATCCCCGAGAAGCTTCAGTCAGAATGACAGCAGTTCTTTTCATGGCCAGCAATACTGATATGATGTTGCGTCTCCTTTTGTGGAAGGAGAAGCATAAATATGCAACAGCAGCAAAAGCTACTTCTCCTTACTAAGTACTCAAATAAATCTCCTAGACCAAGGTTAGTATCTGATTCACCTCTGTACAGGTAAATTTTCTCAACCCAGTGTACCCTTCAGTTGAAAACCTAAGCCAGATTACATCATCTAGAGTATGTGGGAAGACAGTTCTTTCAGAGCTCTGATAGTCTTATCCACAATTTATACTTTGACAGTGAAAATTCTGTTAATGAGTGGTTCTTAGCCTTTTTTGACTTTTAATTGGAACAGGAATTAATTTCTACTTGCCTCCAAAGAAATAATAAAGAATTCATCGTCTTTTGAGGTTAGTCAGTGAATAAGGGGCAGTAACATTTCACATTTTATTTATTGGAAAGATCATGCATTATATTTATTTAGAACAATAGGTTAAAATTAATTAGCATTCCTGGTTTTTATTTGATGAACTGAAGAAAACTCTTAACTTAGTTTTTATAAATTATCCTTAAAGAGTATATACTTAGAAACTTGCCAAAAATATTTCTAACATACATTAATAAAGTCTCTATCTATCTATCTATCTATCTATCTATCTATCTATCTATATATATATATATATATGATAAATCATTGTAATTGTGAACATAAGAAAAATTACACCACTCATTTAATTTTGTTTGTTTGTTTATTAATGGAAGCTAAAATAGGAACCATCTTGCCCACATGGACTAGTGCTCACATTTATTAAAAGGATGGTACTAAAGTGGCAAACATTGAGACATGATAAAGTTCAGCTTTTGAAACAAATTCTTAACATGAGCCAGGAGATTCGGTTTTTACTCTTTTTAAACAACAATGGAGATCTTCTCTGTTTTACAAAGTGTGAATTTTCACCTTTCTTAAATTTATAAATAGAATTGTAGGAAAACATATCATTTTCATGCATGAACACTCAAATTAAAAAGTTAATACTTTGGTGTGAACTTATGGCAGTTTAGAGGTGGAAAGAATAAGTGTGGGAAGTAAATTTTATGCATGATATGTGTGGATATGAGAATTTCAATTAACATTAATAGAAGCTGTTCATTTATTTCACACAAACAGTTTCAGCTGGGTGTTTGTCTTTAGTAAATTGCATTGACATTTTTCAAAGAAATTGCCTTTAGTGAATTCTTATTATGGATCTCTTTATGTGTCTATGTATGGAAACCAACTTACTATAAATATGTTAGGGTCAAAAAGACTAATTCTAAGTCTGTAGACCTAAAGTGCATTTGCTCTTTCCATCTGTTGGAAGCAAGCAGGCTGGGTATTTGTGCTCTGACTTTAAGTTCTAATCGATGAAAATTCACATTTTTGAAGTTTTTTTGTAAGGTGGTATCTGTGTTTTACTTCTACAGAATAAAACTATTCTGTACATTAAAAGATCTGGGTTTGGAAGTTAAGAAGCACGTATGCTTCTCTTGTATATGTAAAAACCTCCGGTGACGCATACACATAGGTAGCATGCTGCTTCTGAACATGAGCTTGGGACCCTGAAGGACTTGGGTTTGAATTCTACTTCTAGTGCTTGTTTGTGGACAGGTTGCTCAGCCTCTTGGTCTTCATTTCCTCAACCATGAAATGGAAAAAAGGAAAAATTAAAAAAAAAATAATGAGATGTTACATATAATAGGTGCAACCAACTTAACCTAATAGCTATGCATCTATCCTATAATGGCCTTTATTATTCACATTTTCTAAATGTTGGATCTCAATGTTGGATCTAATGTTGGATCTGTAGCTCATATAACTTACTCAAAAATCACCCGCTATTAAAGTGCAGCCAACTTCAGATTCATGCTCCCTTCTGTGAATCCGGTACTGGAAAGTATGCTAACTGATGCTGTGTGTCTACCTTCGTTCATTGGATAGAAGTGATTTCAGTATCCCCATGAGTCAGGTGCTCTGCAGATGCAAATCTAATCTGTAGTTCTCGCAATTAGTTAATTACCATAGAATTGTGCTCTAAAATATTGTATCTATTCTTTTTTTTTTAAGTTTTTTTGGGGAATTGTGGAAGGGGAACAGTGTTGGGGAGTCGGGGAAGGGGAACAGACAAGTTGCTGTCCTTTTGTTCTTCAGTCTAGTTGTGGAGGATGTTGCTTCACTGGCCCATGTTGGTACATCATTGTGCTCTTCCCGGGCAAGGCAGATCAGTCACTGGCCATTGGATGGCCGCTCACAACGGCTCATGGCAGCTTATGCTAGCTGCCAGCTACTCACTAGCTAACGGCAGCCCACTGCAGCCCCAATTCAGCCTGCGCAGTTGCCAGCAGCCCATTTCCAGGTCAAACTGTTGTTCACCCTCTTAGCTGTAGAGGGCACAGTGTCACTGGCCCTCATGTGGGATCTGAACTGGGGCCCTGCTGCTCAGAGCTGGTGCTCCCAAGGCAACTCTTAACCAATGTGCCACTCAGCTGGCCCTGTATCTATTCTTTAACTATGGTATCAGATGTATATTTTTATTTAACAAGAGTCAATTTAAAATTCTGAAAGGGTAAAGTTTAAGGAAGAATATTATGAACAATTTAGCTGCTCAGAAATATCCAAAAAAGTAGTTTCAATTTAATTCCAATTTCTTGCTTTTCCCAACACCCATTCTCAAACCCCTAATTGTCCTGTCTTTTGTGAGGCTGGCTCAAATGTGACATCTATGTTTGTGTTCTTTTCAAGGGAAAACATCAGGGGAGTGGTAAATCAGTAGAAAAGATTGTTTTCAACAATATATAAAGACATTGATTTTAATTTGATTTTTTAAAAACTTGTATTTTAGGTGTTCATTGTTGACTCTAAATGAACTTTCTTCTTCCAAAGTTCTTTAATGGTTCTTTCCTTCTGGGCAGTGTTTTAAAAAGTTAGAAGTTATCTCTCGTTTATCTGTAAAAATGTTTTCAGACCATTATACTCTCATCACTTAATCTGCATTATTTTAAATGAAAGTTTGCCAGCGCTTTTTTTGCACTTTATCAGCATGAAATTAGTAGGAAATGAATCGGAACTTATTTGATATTGTTATTCACATAGTTTACATTTACAAATGTTATAGAAACAATTTTTAATAGTATAGCTATATCTCATGTATTAAAGAACATACAAATGCAAAGAATTTTCAATTTATTAAAAGCCTTTGTTCAAGAACTAATGAGACTTTGATTCACATTGTACTAATCTCATTGATCTTTTTTTTTTTAAGATTTTATTGCAGAATTGGGGGAGGGGAACTGCGCTGGGAATCGGAGGAAGGGAAATAGACAAGTTGCTGTCGTTTTGTTCTTCAGTCTAGTTGTGGAGGACGTTGCTTCATTGGCCCATGTTGGTATTATCATTGTGCTCTTCCCAGGTGAGGCAGATCAGTCGCTGGCCACTGAACGGCCACTCATGGTGGCTTTTGGCAGCTCACACCGGCTGCCAGCTTCTCACGCTGGCTGCTGGCCACACATGGTAGCTTATGGCAGCCCACTGCAACAGGGACTGCAGCCTACGCTGTTGTTGGCGACTCACGGCATCCCAGTTCCAGATCGAACTGTTGTTCACCACCTTAGCTGTAGAGGGCAGTGTCACTGGCCCCCATGTGGGATCCGAACCGGGGCCCTGCTGCTCAAAGCTTGCGTCCCAAGCCATCTCTTAGCCAATGTGCCACTCGGCCGGCCCCTCACTGATATTGTTTTAGCCATTTTTGTTGAAAATGCTTTACAGAGTACCTGATAAATAGTAGGTGATCTATCACAATTTGTTGAATAATTTAGAAATGAATGATGAATTATAACATACATTTAAAAAAAATACTTCTTATTCAGAATCTTATGGGAATGGGAGTATGAGTCCTAAATTTTGTTTTATTAAGATTAGATGTATGCTTCTCAGGTAGTCATCTTTACTATTTGCCAACACTTCTATGGTCTAAAAAATGTATGTCACCCAGTTATTCCTTACCCCACCATTCACACATAACTCCTTCCCTTCTTCACTCAGATTGTAGTGAGCTTTGGTAGCCTAAAGTAAGTTTAGTAGGTGCTAAGGAGAGTACAAAGCACATTAAGGCCTACTGCACTTACTCCCAAGAGTGATGGGAAGAAAGTAGAGTCAGTAGTCTTACAATAGGGAAGAAAGTCATCACATGTTCAATGACTTTTATATTCAGAACATATTCTTAAATTTTTCAGTTGACAAATTTCAGGAAATTCTTCTACTTAGAGAAAATGGAAAGAGTATTATATTCAGAAATGAGTAACAACTGTGTTCAGTTGAAAATACATTTGGTGTCGTGAACAGACAATTCACTTTTGGACACCTGTATAGAAAATGCTTGTAAGCATTAGCACCTGTGTATAAAATCAATGTGAAAGTGCTTCCTCTATTTTTTCTGAGCAGAGCACCAAATCTAGAACTATCAGATCTAGTTTTCTCCAAACGTATTTTAAATGAGCCTTTTCCCTATCTTATAAAATATGATGTATTCTATATGTTCATCATTGCCTTCAACTGGCAATATTTTGTAAGGTATACATTACATACCTCAAAATAATATTTATCTATTTTACAGGTTGAGTGATACTTAGGATGGCATCATAATTCTAATATAATACCTTCTATCTTGATCTATACACATGAGGAAATCAAGTAACTGCATCACTTCCCTTTAGCTATTATTAGTGACTGGTGCTGACTGGCTTTCACTCTTTGGTTCTTTCTCCCAAACCGCCTTGTGAGGTCATTATTCATTAATAAATAGGACTGAGGCATGAGGTATTTTCTTTCACTCTTCCAGTTTGTTTTTAAACTGCCCATACAGCAATTAATTGGCAAATATACTTTTTTTTTCCCAGTATTTCCTACTTAAGGTGGGGGGAGAAAGTAGGTTCAGGTTGATAATAAGAATATTCAGAGACGCCCAGCTCCAAAATTTTCCTAAAATTAATGTCTCTAACAGATCTAAATTTCTACTAGTTGAGATTTAGTGAAATACATTGAGCAATCAGTACAAACAACCTAATGATTAAGAATGCAGCGATAAGGGGTTAGTATCCAAAATTTGCAAAGAACTCATGCAACTAAACACCAAAAAACTAACAATCCAATTTAAAATGGGCACAAGACCTGAATAGACCTGTCCTCTCCAAAGAAGACATACAGATTGCCATAGATAAGATTCTCAGTGTCAATAATCATCAGAGAAATGCAAATTAAAACCACAGTGAGATACCTCCTCACTCCTCTCAGAATGGCTATCATCAGTAAATCAACAAACAAGTGCTGGCACGGATGTGGAGAAAAGAGAACCCTTGTGCACTCTCTGTGGGATTGCAATTTGGTGCAACCACTATGGAAAACAGTTTTCAGGTTTCTCAAAAACTTAAAAAGAGAACTACCTGATGACCCAGCAATTTCACTTCTGGGTATTTATGCAAGGGAATCCAAACTACTAATTTTAAAAAAAATATACACACCCCTATGTTCATTGCAGGGCTACTCACAGTAGCCAAGATATGGAAGCAACCTAAGTACACATCAGTAGATAATTGGATAAAGAAGAGGTCACACACACACACACACACACACACACACACACACACACACGGCCTGGCAATTAAGTTTGCAAACTTGTTGCAATGATGTTGCTAACCTCTTTTGGTATCAGAGGGATTATTCATTATGAATTTGTACCAATTGGACAAGCAGTTAACCAAGTTTGTATTTGGAAGTGCTGATAAGGCTGCAAGAAAAAGTTAGATGACCTGAACTTTTCTATAACAATTAATGGCTCTTGCATCATGACAATGCACCAGCTCACACAGCACTGTCTGTGAGGGAGTTTTTAGCCAGTAAATAAACACCCTCCCTACTTACCTGATCTGGCCCCTAATGACTTTTCTTTACCTGAAGATAAAGGAAATATTGAAAGGAAGACATTTTGATGACATTCAGGACATCAAAGGTAATACGATAACAGCTCTGATGGCCATTCCAGAAAGAGTTCCAAAATTGCTTTGAAGGGTGGACTAGGTGCTGGCGTTGGTGCATAGCTTCCCCAGGGGAGCACTTCAAAGGTGACAGTAGTGATATTCAGCAATGAGGTATGTAGCACTTTATCTAGGATGAGTTTGTGAACTTAATTGTCAGACCCCGTGTGTGTGTGTGTGTGTGTGTGTGTGTAAACACACATATATAATGAAATATTACTCAGCCATAAAAAAGAATGAAACCTTACCGTTTGCAATAATGTGGATGGACCTGGTAGGTATTATGCCAAGTGAAATAAGTCAGACAGAGAAAGACAAATTCCATATGATCTCATTTATATGTGGAATCTAAAGAACAAAATAAACAAACTTACAAAACAGAAAGAGACTCATAGATACAGAGAACAAAATGATGGTTACCATACTGGAGGGTGGCTGGGGGCAGGGTTAAAAAGATGAAGGGAGGGCCGGCCGAGTGGCTCAGTTGGTTAAGAGCTCGCTCAAGAGTTTGAGCTCTGAGCAACAGCGGTTCGAGTCCAGCCTGAGCTGAGCAGCCGCTGAGCTGCCAACAGGTAGCAGGATGGCTCAGCTAAAAAAAAAAAAAAAATGAAGGGAGTAAGAAGTGGTAGTTACAAAAGAAATAATCATGGGGATATAAAGCAAAGCAATAGTCAGAGGGATCACTTCATAAAATATGTAAATGTCTAAGCACTGTGCTGTATTCCTGAAAATAATATAAAATAATTTTAAATGTCAACTGTAATAAAAAAAGGGGGGGGGGGAATGAAAGGGAATACAAGGTTCAGATTTCCAGGTATAAAACAAATAAGTCATGAGGATGTAATGTACAGTCAATAATACGATAATCCAGGTAGTTGCTGGACTTAATCATGGTGATCACTTCTTAAGGTATATACATGTTGAATAACTATGGTATACACCCTGAAACTAATATAATATTTTATGTTAGTTATATTTTAATAAAAATCTTCAAAAAATGAAACAAAAGACATGCAGCTACTGCCTTATGCCTGCTCTTCTGCTTACCAAACCCCATCCACATTTTCTTGAAAGGCATTTGAGATTATGCAAATATAACCATTCTTATATGTGGTGAAGATAGTAAACTCTAAAACAACAAAAAGCCTACAAGTAACAGTTGAACAATGCAGATGAGGTGAACCTTCTGTCCTTATACTATGCTAATTAAGTGCATTTGTGTTTCCAGTAAAAGCTGTAGCTATGTAGTGATGAATAAGAACTTTAAACACACATGACACCTCGTTAAAATGTAATTTTCACATCATATATCTGAGCCCTTTACTTTGACAGCTGAGTAATGTGAGTGCTGGGCAGAGAATCTTGAACATTTTGAAACTGTCACGTGGTTAATAGGTAGTTGCGTTTGCTTCCTGAATGGTTTAGTTAAATATGGTGCACTCTAGACACAAAATAGAGCCTGAAAAGTAGCAAGCTGTTAAATCAAACTTGTCCTCAGCCTATGGGTTATGATTGCTTCCCAGTTCCACTTGAGATGCTGCATTGTCTCTAAAGTGTAATTTACATCTTAGTAACTGAGTGAACTTTACAAAAAGAAAAAAATTGTCAGCTACTTGTTGCTAATTTCATCCAGGGCTGTATTTTTATGCATCAGCTGTTTCCCTGAGGAGCCCCTCTCTCTCCAATGCTTGCCTCTTTTGCCTATAGTGACAGCTGCTGCCTGAAGGGCATTGCTGCTGGGGATTTTTCAGGGAGCACAGCCAGAAGTTGCAAGTTTTGAAATAGCTATTTTATGGCCACTTAACATCAGCTGAATTATCTTATGTTTGTTGTGTGTTTCTTGTATCTTTTCCAGAGTGGCACCTTCTAGTTTTCGGGCTCTGAATATCAAAATCACAGCCCCATATGAACAAAGCAAAGCTGGTCCTGCCTCTTTACAGCTGATCCCGGTGTTAGCCTTTAATCTAACATCTAAGGGATCGTCTTAATAATGAGACAAGATGCAAGGGATACAAAGGTTCACAAACGTACTAATGAATATTTTTCCTACAATGTGATGCCCCTGATAATTATTAGAAAAGTAATCAAAATCATCACTACATGTAAGTCACAGTCATTGAAAGATGACTTACTTGTGAAGAGGCTTCCCAACTCACACCAGCTGTCCGTTCTGTCCATTTCACTGCTCATTAGCACATCCACCAGAGGGCAGGCAGGTGGAACCGAAATAGTTCTGTTGCTCAGTATTAGCATGTCTGGTAAGGGCCATCCTGGCTAAATTAAGATTTCTGGTTATCCAGGAGTTCCATTTTGGAATGCTTGGCTTCTACTCACATTAACACGGAGAAGTGAGAATTGACTTTATTATATCCGTATAGTGACGTTTTTGTGTTTAAAATGTTAGATAGCGTTCAAGTACCTTAGAATAAAGTCAACAAGTCAAAATATGATTTTGAGCACAAAGGTATTTTCATCTTAATAACTGGTTTTCCTCCAGAAAGCTAAATTCTCGGATGATAATTATTAATGACTAAATAATTTAAGATACATAAATGACAGGGAAAATCTACTATGCTGTATAATCTTTAGTGACAAAACATATTGTCAGATTTCCCTGAAAACAAATAGTAATTATTATTTTTATTGTTTTCTTAATAAAAATTCTGCCTTTTTGCCCTGCATGCCCCTCAATAGTACAAATTCATGGTCAGACGCTTTATATGACTGACCACAAATGAAGATACAAATTAAAAATTTTCAGTGCTTTCTCTCTGAATCTGTGACTCAAGCATGTTAGCCTTAAAATTTGGATTGTTAAAAATAATGTTAAAACAGTGTTACCAAAAACTATACGCATGCAAGTGAAGTGTTAGGTATATGTTGATTTTATGACTTAGAATGATCCCTTATGCTATGCTGTTTTATTTTTCAAAAAGAGTTGTCTTTGAAGAAAGATATACCTTTGAGAACAAAAGAAAATGGCATTTTCATTAAAAGCACTCTGCTCAATAAAATATGAAACAGACTGTAATTTTTAAAGCATATTAAACTTTTCAAAATCTATGATAATTTTCCATATATCATATATATTAGCATATTAGATAGAAAATTTAGACTTTTATATGTTTAAAGAGTACCCCACCGAGAGATGTAAGTGGTGATGGTTTATGGAGTAGCTAGAAAGAAGAATTGGACATAATAAGAACAAGCCAAAGATGAAAAGTGAAGTTCAGGAACAAAATTAGTCTTGCTGTAGAATGCAGAAGCAGGAAGTCAAAATTGGGCTTGTCAGAAGCCCACTGATTGATTAATTGATTCTTTTTCTCCCTTCCCTCCCTTTCTTCCTTCCTTTACTCAGGAAACTTGCCTTTAAAAATAGCTGAGACCAAGTGCTGTGCTATGGTTTGTGGTTACATCTATGATGGGGACAGACATTGACCCTGCCCTTAAGGAGCTTACAGAATAGTGAAAACAAGAAGAAACAGAAAGGGGGACGGGGGGTGTCAAAAAATAATAGTATTACCCACTGTTAATTGAATGTTGTCTTTTCTGGTCAATTGCATAGATTATCAAATTTAATCATGCAAAACAAGCATCATCCTCATTTCCAGATGAAGAAATTGAGGATCAGAGAAGATAAATAACTCAAATGTCACATACATAGACCGGAGTTGCAGTTAGAATCCTAGTCTGATTTTCTGCTATGTCACGTTGCCTCCATCAGTGATCAAAAGGAGTATAGGCAGCACAGCTAAGGAGTAAGGGGAAAGGCAGGAAGGCAGTGTACCTGTACTGGAATGTAAGTGAGGCAGGTAAGCTGAGGTAGCAAATGCCAGGCAGCAAGGACCCATCCGCATTCAGTCAGAGCAAGGACAAGCACGTAGTGCTGCAGAGCACCCAGCATTCCCTCCATATTGTGCTAGGTGTGTGAACTCACGAACCTTGACCCTTAGAAGATGCTGTGAGGTACAGATGAGGGAACTAAGACTCGGAAATGTAAAGTCACCTGCCCAGAGAAACCCAGTTTGTACATGGTGGTGAGGGCTTCAAAGCAGCCCAGGTTTATTTGACTCTGAATCATGAAGCTGACACACTTTGTATTTACCATGGGAAAAAATTATAATGCACACAAGCATACAATATAATTAATATAATGGTGCATGGATTTGGAGCGTGTGTCTGTATGTGTGTATGGAGGGGGAAATCATTGAAGAAACAGGTTGAATTATTGGAAGATTCAAAGACTTAGAAACTTTTGCAAAAATTCTGAGCAATATGTAAGACTAGAGATTTGAGGACTGGTTCTTTATTAGATTTAATTCCACTTATCATATATTTTTCCATTTTCTTAATTCAGATTTGTTGTTCACAATACTTTCATGGTTACTCTCTCTGAGTGAGATTGGTGAACTGGTGAAAGAGTAAAATGAAGAAAGAAAAAAAAACTAGTAGGAAAGAGAAGAATAAAAGGGAAATATATTTTTTTTCCTAAAAATAAATGGATAAAAATGAGTTCCCCCTTTTCAAAGGAAAGATGATGAAAGAACCTGTACATTAAAATGTTAAAAAGTTATTTTCCAAGATTGATTTAACTAATTACCTCAAGTGGTTAAAGATAAAATTAAGGAAACATTGTGGAATGCTGATACCTTGCTGGTTGGAATGTAAATTGTTATAACCACTTTGGAGAGTAATTTGGCTATATCTAGTAAAACCTATGTCTAGCTGATAGGCATACCTTCTGTACTAGCAAAGCCACCTCTAAATTTCCTCCCTAGAGAAACAGTCATACTTGTGTGCAGAGAGATTCGTACAAGGATGTTCATTATAGCAATGTTTAAAATCACGTAAAAGTGGAGTATACCATATTGTCCCTCAGGTGAGAAGAGGCAGGATGGGTTAGGGAAGGAGACGAAGCAGTGTGTGTGCAGTTGTTGCCCAGGTGAATAACAAGCAGCCACAATGGAAGATAGGAATGTAATAACTGCCTTCCCTGGCACCAGAGATTTTAAAATCCTGGTCAGTGTGGAGGCTAGAGTGAAGTAATATGTGATCAGTTACTCCACAGAAACAAATACACCGAGTCAAGTATTGGTACCTATGAAATGATAAATAAGAAAAGATCTTACAGTGGAACTTCCCCTTTCTAAAGCCCCTCAAGTGGGCATTAATAACTGAAAGAAGCCAAGATTGCAGCTTCGCAAAGCACCAACCTTTAACTCCTATAACTCTTTCTACAAAATCGCTACATTGTTAGTAAAAGAAGCCCTCTCTTGTCAGAAAAGGAAAATTTTACTCTAAATTTTAATTGTGACCTATAATAGTAACTATTATGTATTTCAGCCACTGTGCTTATTTAACAATTTTTTAAATTAAATTGCTTAAAAATAGTTTACTATATCACCCTCTCTGAATTTTCCCCAGAGAATGAATATATTGACTTGTCATACATTTCAAATTCCTAACGACAGCTTTCAGTGGAACTATAATTTTAAGCTTTCAGGAACATGGCAAAGTGCTTCAGTGCACAGGACCGATGACGTACTTGGCTGATCATGTTTAGAGTTAAGAGTTTGAAATACTATGACACAAGTTCAAGCATGGAAAAACTAAAAATTGTAAAACCTAGCAGTGAACAGGAAGACTTATATGTGAATGATGATTTACTACGGCAAATGTAAGCCAGGCAGAATAGAAAATATTGAATTGCAGGACAGAATTCACATACAGAATATAAAAAATAATCATCTAGTGGAATTGAACTGTATATTGGAATGAGAGTCTAAAGTCATCTATAAAAGTGAAAATTAAATATGATCAAAATTATTTTTCAAAGTCTTTGAATAGTTTATAAAAATATACTGAGTTTTAGAAAATATATCCCTATAGAGTATTATATATCATTGTGCCATGTATATTGTACATAGTAAAAAATACCTTTACAAAGTATAATTTTATATTATTTTTCTTTACAATAACAGAGCTATTTGAATTTGTGTAAATTAATTGTTGCTGTGATGCAGCTCCTCTGTATTAACAAAGAGAGTTCCACAGTTATTCTGTCAATAAATCCTTACTGTGAGAACTATTTCCCCCAAATACCACATATATTCTTCTTGAATATATTGATTTCTATTTTCCTATTATACTTGTATATAATTAGATCACTTATTAAATGTCTCAAAGTGCAACTGAAAAAATTTATGTGGTATAAGAATATTTAATAATATGAGAAATGCTCAGTATACATTGCCATTTTTTTATAGCAGATTTAAATGATTTGGAATTTAGATTATACATTTTCTCTACTTTTGATTATGTTTGCAAATTTCTATGAAAAGCTTTTTAAAATTGATTTCTGTAGGATAGACCAATTTTTACTACATATACTACATATTTTAACAAGCATACGATCCCAAGTGTTAATGGTGGTTAATTTCTGAATGGTTCAAATTTTAGCTTTTCTGGGTTTTAACAAATTTCTGCAGTGAATATAATATGTTCAGTCTTTGCAAAAACATAATAAAGTTCTGAAAATTAAGCTAATAATCCTCATGAATAGAGTGCTAATAATCTATTGAGAATTCTATGCTGGGATATAAAAAGGCCTTCTAATTGTGTTCAGGACAGTTACCCAACTAATTAGCACCCCCTTGTGACTAGGACACACAAATGCGAAAGTGCCAAAGTCTTACTGAGAGAATGATACTGTACCAGAGAAGGCTTATTTTATTTCTAGGGTTATTTCTTTTTCTTTGTTATGGAAGAAATATGTGTAGTTCTTCAAAGTATTGGATATTCCTAAAGCCTTTGCCTCTACCCCTGGATTACAGAGCCCTACAGCGTGCAACACAAAATTGAATCTACTCCCATATGGGATTATAGAATAACGGAGTAGGTTGATCTCTCACTCCAGAGACTTAATAAATAGTTCTAATGTACCTATACATTATTTGGTCTAGTAGTAGCCTATCGATTTTCACTTTTAACTGTTCAAACCATCCAGTTTCACCAGTTGTTTGTAAAGATAAAAATCAATAAGGGAAACATAAAAAGAAAACCATAAGTTTAAATAAAGGAACATTGAATTTGAATAAAAGGAGAGTCATCCATTCTAATCACAGATGAAACTTAAAAAATTTCGGTGGTAGCTCTGATGGTAAAACAGGTATATTTTCCCATCTGAAATATTCAATATTACTCTTTATTTATACAACCATATCCTTTTTTATGTCCATGCTTATATTTCCTAGGGAGGAGTAGGGAAGTATGTTCATAGGACATTGACTATTAGCCATTAAAATGAGATACTTAGTGAATATTTTTTATGAGAAAGAAGGGTAATTTTCATGGTGTAATGATATTTAAAAATATTTGTAGAGAAAATATTAGAATTAAAATTATTTTACCATAATTTTATGTAATTATTTTGGGAGGCAAATAATTTCTTTTTTCCTAGTGATGAGTAGATTTAAACACTTTGGTGAATTAGAAGACTCTCTATTTTATTTGTATAACAAAACTTAAAAATTTGCAAAGATCACAAGTAACTGATTCCTAAATTATATAAGATAATGGATCTCAAAATATGGTCCAATAGGAAATTGTTAGGAATGCAGATTCTCAGGTCCCATTCCAGAGTTAATAAAAAACTCTGGGGATCGATCCAGTATCTATTTTTAACAATTATTAACCTTGATAACTACTATGTAGACCATAATTGCTACTAGGTTAGTATACATTACAGAGTGTAGTAAAAATATTAAACTGTTTTTTTTTTCTTGTTTTTTAATTTCTGTGATGAGTTTGTTAATTGCCTTTAAGTGTTTTTCCAATCTTCTATCTAAAGACTACTGCAAAAAGGCTGCATAAATCACCCAGAGAACATGTTAAAATGTAGATTTTTTTTCTCTTTCCCATCCCATCAAATCACAGCTCTAAGATGTTGATTCAGGATGTGAAGTGAGGCCCTGGAATAATGCTTTTTTTAGAGGTGATTCTGGGTTTAGAAAATAATCACTACTCTAGATTCCCCAATGTTTAAATAGAATTTATATCATAGCATGACTTTGTCTTAATACATTAAGAATCTGTTGAGCAAAGTATACTAACTACCCCCTCTTTGGGCTAAGGCTGCTCGGGCAGTGAAATGCATCACTTTGTTTTATTAAGTAACTCCGTTTTGTGTCCTCATAGAATTACTACCTGTGTGATTGACAGAAAAGAACAGCAGCCTGATACAGGTTGGACGCGTCCCCTCTCAGGCTTGTCCTGGAAAAGCAAGATGCCATTCATCTTCACCTCGAATAGGTGGTGGAATAAATTAACACAGTGAGAGGAGCAATGAGGCTAGGCCATCATGCAGTGCTTGACAGCCACTCATGGTCTGTTCATATGTTGGGAAGACAAACAACAAAAACAAAGAAGGTGAAAAATGGGCAGGCAATTAAGTTAGACCTGTCATTATAATTAACGGAATGTAGTAACCAGTACAACCTCATCCTCACCATGAGCAGAACCTCAGATTTCCTTATTTTAATTTAAGGAGGATGTATGTTTCCCAGTAAAAAGTGAGAGTAGGTAGAATTCCGACTTTTTCATTTATGGGTAATGTTTCACGTGTATTAAGACATAGGCTGTAACACGTGATGATTCGTTCTTCTATCCATTCCCACTGATTCCTAAACCTGGACAGATGAAGAGCTGTTTTGAATAGCTGTGTTGCTGCATGAGTTCAATCACTCTTTCTGACTGTTAATTTTTTCTGGCTATTCAGTGCCGGCATGAATGGCACTCAGCTTTGCCAGCTGAGATCTGAGTGAATGCAGAGAATGTGCCCATCCTGAATCAGACTGATGTGTAACTTTTTCCTGTTGCTCTCACATTTCTCTCTTAAGACAGAAACATCCGGTGGCTTTGACCCAATAAGACTGTAAAATTTAAAAGCACCTTTTCAAATGTGAATCTGTTGGATTAAATACCGTGGTATGCTTAAAAGGGACTAAAAAATGTATATCTTTTTCATTTTTAAATTAAAATTGTGCATGGAAGTCCTGTCTTACTTAACGAAATAACCATTTTTATGAGAACTTTTCTTTATGTTGAATTCTTCCTTCACCTCTTTTTTGTATGTATCATTAGAGTTATTCTTAGAAATATTTGTCTTAATGACTAAAGTGAGAAGCAGTTGCTTGTTCCAAAGATCTTTTGTTCACTTTCACTTTTTTTTTTTTTTTTACCCCACTCTTTCCCCAAAAGAGAGTTAAAAATACAGTCGTTAATTCTGGTTGCATGAAATTTTATCTATTTACTTAGACTGTACTCTCTTCCAATTAAGATATTAAGCCATTCTAGTATACCTGTTTAAAGCAATATGAAATAGTAAAAGCAATGATATTATAAAGCTTCACACAAGCCTTGAAGGTTTTTTTGCACTTCTAAATTATAGGAAAAAGGAAAATCTAAAACATGGATCAGTTTCTTATTTCACTAATAGCCATCATGATTACCTATTTTAGATTCTAAGTATATTTTCTCTGAGATAATTCGGAGGCCTTCTAGATTTTCTAAATTATTTTATATTATAAGGCTAAAAATTTTACATAATTCACTCTGTTAACAAATACTTAACTGAATTCTTATTTTTGTGTCCAGCTCTGTACTGAAGAACTTAAATGAATTAGAATGAATATGTGATAGATTTGATTTTTTTTTTAATTACAAAGCAATTCTTTTTAGGATCAAAGTGAACTGATTCTATTGCGTGAAATTAGATACGTCGGGCATACTTACCATTTGGCAGATTATTGGTGTGTGCTGTAGGCAGAGATAGGATGCTGGCTGCATCCTAAATATGAGAGCTCCCCTTATTTTGACATGTGCAGCTTATACTCAATTCCTTTTGTTAATGAGAAGGAATAATATTCACTTGTTCAGTCTGTAGCACTTGGCCATTATTTGCTGAGCTGTATAAACAATGAGCAGCTGTATCATTGTTTATATTACATGATTTTATTTATTCATTTAAAAATTTTATGACAATAGTGTGGCTTAGCAGCATGCTTATAGTAATGAAGAAGTAAATTAGCAATATTGAGCAAGACTTCAAGAGATGAGTTTTATTAAGTCGTGCTAAAATTATTACAATAGTCATCCACAGATAAGCATAATAGGCCTTAGACAAATGGGGAAATGGTCAGATTACAAGAAAAATCATATTATAATCCTTTGTTTTTTCGGTTTCAAAAGAAGACTACACATAAACACACTGATTCAACTACCGAGGACAACGATTGTAATTTCCCTGTTGTGTTTTTTTCCCCTAACATGAAACTACTACATGGGTAGAAAATGTAAGATTACTTTAACAGAAGATAAGCCATCATCTTTTAATAATAAATACACTCTGATAGAAAAAGAACTCTGCCAGTAAAGGAGTCAGACAGCTTACCAAGAATCCTGGAATTACACGCACTTTCCAGCCCAGAAATATTGACAGACAAGAGTCTAAGTGTGTTACTCTACTTCATTTTAGAGCCAATGAAGTCTTAATTCAAGCACTAGGAAATCCATAATTGGAAAGAATCCCGTAGTCACTGCTGATATTTTCCTCTAACTATAAGTGACTTTGTTGTCTCATAAGCCCACTTAAGAACTCTGGATTTTGATTAAAAAATAAAAATATTCCCAGGCCGCATCGACCAGACCTGGTGTTACCAGAAATTCACTTCTATGGGCCATGCATTAGATGTCATATAGTATTTGAAACAGTGATACGAAAACACTAGTATCAGAGTATTTTAACATGGAATCAATTTTGCCTGAGGGCCAAACAGGTTAGACTTACATTTCTTGAAATTAGTAACGTAGCATATACTGCTATGACTCATTTAGAGATTTTATTATGATGGTGGCAGGTCGTGTTACTTTGCTTTATTCTTTTGTCATGACACCATCAGCAGTGTCTCCATATCTGGGCCAAGCTGCCTGGGTAATTAAGTATATATTCAGTTCCCATAGGCCTGAAGAGAGTAGGTTACTTTTAATGAGGGAAAAGGATTTATTTTCTTGTTTATAAATGTCAGATATATGAGTCTCATATAAGTAGGAAATGCCAAAAGTTATTGAAGCCAAGAAAAGTTACATTGGTTATAAGAGATATTTTAAAAAGAGGTAGTTCCGGGAAATTATATATAAAGACTCTCAATGAAGATTCTTTGTTGGATGAATTATGATCACATTCAAAATAGTTGATTTTATTTATCCAACGTTTAGTGTTTATCATGTGCAAAATATTTTACTGAATGCTGTGGGAGATAAAGTAAGAGCCTTGCCCCCATAGATAATAAACTTATAATTTAGTTCTGTTCAACACACTTGAACAGAATTGAGTCATTCTAATTAACCAAATTTATTCAGTTTTCTTTATAAAACTTACCAAATAAATAATAACAAATATTAATAAATAATTAAAAACAACCTTGCAAAAGTCATGTTTGACATGGATTTACCTTTATGTAAAGTAGATATTTAGCAAAATCTCATATGACACTAAAATGAAGAAATGTGGATTGGATTAGATTAAATTATATAAAATCTCTAGTTGACAGTTTTGATGCAAAAATAACTGATTTATTGTGAGTTGACCTAATATAATGTAATCTCTTCATTAGTGGCTTGAATCACCAAATGAGAATAAAGCAATACTATGTTGATTCATCAGTCAGCCTAGAACGTTGTCTTCTGGGGACCTAACAAGCTTTGCACTGGCCCTCTCCTCCTCAATATTTTTTTTTTAAAGATTTTTATTGGTGAATTGGGGGGATGGGAACAGTGCTGGGGAATTGGAGGAAGGGGGACAGACAAGTTGCTGTCATTTTGTTCTTCAGTCTAGTTGTGGAGGATGTTGCTTCACTGGCCCAAGTTGGCACCATCATTGCGCTCTTCCGGGGTGAGGCAGATCAGTCGCCGGCTTCTGGACGGCCGCTCACTGCGGCTGCTGGCCGCTCACGCTGGCTGCTGGCTACACACGGTAGCCCATGGCAACCCATTGCCATAGGGACTGCAGCCCACGCTGTCGCCGGCGACTCACAGCAGCCCAGCTCCAGGTTGAGCTGTTGTTCAGCATCTTAGCTGTGGAGGGCAGTGTCACTGGCCCTCATATGTGGGATCCGAACCGGGGCCCTCTGGCATCCCAAGCGAGTTCTTAACCATCGCGCCACTCGGCCGGCCCTCCTCCTCAATATTTTTAATCAACAACTTTGATGAAGATATAGAACATGTGACGATTTGCATTACTGGATTACAGATTGTTGGGAAGGGACTTACTAATAGGCCAGGTGATAAAACCAGGAATCATATTGTTTGGGACAGTCAGTATGAGTGATCTAAAATAAAACAGATGAAATCTAACACAGATAAATATAAAACCCCCTGTTTAGGTTGTTCATTTGTTTGTTATGTATTTCAAAAATGAGTACACTGCTAGACAATTGTTCATATGAGAAAAATAAAACAAAAATCTCTTTAGTTAATTTTCAGCCATCAAATTATAGTTGATTCACTCTTTGCCAGTCACAGAAAGTTTACTGGGGATGCAGTGACCCAAGCACAGTCAGTCCCTATCATCATAAGCTTACAAGATTTGGAGAATCACAGAATAAATTTGTATCAACAGTTTGTAGTAACATCACAGGTTTCTTGTAGTCACTGGTCATACTGCAGTGACTTTAGCCTTCACATAGTGCTTGATTATTTTTAATGGTTTTAGTGAAATCTCTTTTGCTATAATTACATTAATTTAGTGTAACATTTTCAGAATAAAACCTTGGTTATGAAGAAATAGTGGAGCTTTTGAAATGGTATTTTTTTTAAATTACTTTCTTAAAAGGGAATTGCTTCTGGCTGTGGCATGCTAGGGCTACAGCATTTTTAGGCCATCCAAAACTAATCCAGAAAAATAAGAGTGTGAGCACATTTCCTAACACTGTGACTCAGTGAGATTAGGTGCATAATATTATATAATGGAAAAACAGAGGTTTTCCCTTATTTATGTATTTTTTTTTAGCTGAGCCATCCTGCCACCTGTTGGCAGCTCAGCGGCAGCTCAGCTCAGGCAGGACTCGAACCACTATTGCTCAGAGCTCACACTCTTGAGCGAGCTCTTAAACCAACTAGGCCACTCGGCCAGCCCTCAGGGGTTTTCCCTTTTAAACTACAATGCTATATACCTAAGGTAGTTAGTTGTACAAGTATGTACTTGCTGGATAACATTTACCGCTTCATCTGTAGAATGTTAGTTTTGTGTCTCCTCTGATACATATCTACATTCTTGCTAATGGAAAACCACTTAATGTTGTTTTGGCTGTTGTTTTCCTAAAGGCCAATTTCTCCCTATTAGAAATGTGTAAGATGTAGGATGTGAGTGGTAAGTGGTCAGTTTTTAGCATTTGATGAATAGTTGTCTTATTCTTCTTCCTACAGTGTAAACACTAACTTATTGATTCACTAATTCTTTTTTGAGTGAGGTTATTTGGTGGGCTGTGTGTGTGGATTTAACATATATAAAATATGACTCTTGCCAAAAATTAATGCAGTCCAGTTGGGGACACATACTTTAAATGAATAAACCCAATACAGAAAAGTTGGGAAGAACATTCATGAAATGATGAAGTAATAATCAAAGCAGTAAAAGACATAAGAGACCATGAAAAATAAGGTATAAAATATTAGATATGATACTCTTGCCTTAGTTACTATTGCCATTGCTAACAAAGTATTACATATTTCATAGCTTTAGTTTGTTTTTACTTTTTTAACAAATAACCAATCTGGAAAGGATATCATATTGGATAGTATAAACATTACATTAAAAAACTGTAGTTCGGGCCAGCCGAGTGGTGCGTTGGTTAAGAGCTGGCTTGAGATGCCAAAGGGCCCCGGTTTGGATCCCACATATGAGGGCTAGTGACACTGCCCTCTACAGCTAAGATGCTGAACAACAGCTCAATCTAGAGCTGGGCTGCCTTGAGTCGCCGGCGCCAGCGTAGGCTGCAGCTCCTGTGGCAGTGGGTTGCCATGGGCTACCGTGTGTAGCCAGCAGCCAGCGTGAGCAGCCATCCAGAAGCCAGTGACTGATCTGCCTTGCCCGGGAAGAGTGCAACGATGGTGCCAGCTTGGGCCAGTGAAGCAATGTCCTCCTCAACTAGACTGAAGAACAAAAAGGACAGCAACTTGTCTGTTCCCCTTCCCCCAATTCCCCAGTGCTGTTCTCATCCCCCAATTCCCCAATAAAAATCTTTAAAAAAAAACAAAAAACAAAAAAAACAAACAAACTGTAGTTCTTTCTCACAGATGAACTTGTGAACTAATGGAATATTTTACCCTAAATATGTTCTTGGTCCAAAAATTATTCTATTGTTCACCCCTTACGCTTTCATACATATATTGTAACATAATTTCTCAGTTCATAGCTAGATTTGACTTGTAGAGCCACTCAGCTTTCTGAAAAATAGAATGGAATTCATTATGTAGCACACCAAATAATCATTTATTACAATTGTAATAATTCATACATTCAAGATAGGCTTATTAATTTATTGATAAAAGCAAATATTTTACATTCAAGAACTCTCATTTTGCAGTAACAATAAGAAAAATGACATCTTTATGAAATCT
The DNA here is from genome assembly GCF_001890085.2 of Hipposideros armiger. Classification (NCBI taxonomy): domain Eukaryota; kingdom Metazoa; phylum Chordata; class Mammalia; order Chiroptera; family Hipposideridae; genus Hipposideros; species Hipposideros armiger. The sequence continues at coordinate 28,162 of NW_017732913.1, forward strand.
TATCCTGATTACACAAGAGTTACTTCAGTTTTGAAAAGAGAAAAATGGAAAAAAGCTCACACAAAGTGATGTGCTAATACTGATGACATTCATCAGTATATAAAATATAAAGATAAATCTGGAATAAAAATTAATTAAAATTGACATATTAATATTTCTTAGTTTCCTAGACTAGGTATGCCCAGGGAGGTTATCAGAGGCAGGGGAAAAGGCAAAGGGATTTCTGTTTTATCCCGTAAATGATAATATTTGTGAATAACTGATTAACTGATAACTGTTAAGTTATCATTTCATTTTAAGTGATATGATGAATTATTGTTTTCCATAATAACTGTAAATGCTATCCAGGCATTTTGGGGCATGCTAGAATTCAGTAAAACTGTTCGATTATATATTTCACACTATTTTTCAAGCATTTCAGCATTTAGTAAATATAAAGGTAAAGTCATGGGTTAAAAAAAATACATAGGTACATATGACAATGAATTTGAATTAAGTAACATTTGCCAGATCATACTTAGCACTGTGTTGTTTGAAATCTTTTATGTTCTTTACAATATAATGGCTAACACCATAATGAATGTTTTGGGGGATTTCAGTATTAGTCTATGCCTATGAAGGTAGAAAACAATTTCAGTAGAATTTAATATTTAAAACAAACCCATTCAAAATAATTCTATTTTTTCTGTCAGTTTGCTATTAATTGAAAGTTTGCCAGAACTCCTTATAAGACATATTGTTGTCTATATTTTTTTGTTAAACCTTACCTTATTTCTAAAAGAAATTTTCCATATTTTAAAATTAAATACAGTAAAATTTACCCATTTGAGTGTAGGTTTCTGTAAATATTGACAAATGCAGTCATAAATTCACCACTACTGTCAAGATATAGAATAGTTCCCAAAACTTCCAAAAAAAGATTAAGTCTATTGGCACATGAAACAGATTAATAGGATATAAATTAAAACCGAGAAAAACTAAGAAAAACAATAGACAAAAATAAAGTGAAGAAAGTAATGAGGCAAAAAATGCATGCTACATAACCTGATATCTGGCCATAATTTTGACATTAAGGATCCGTTTCTATAAATGAGTACATGATTTTTAAAAAATTGAAAAATGATTAGATGGTATTTTATCCATCTTCTCTCCTTATACAGAAATACTTGATGTAATTTCTGTGCTGATGCCCATTCGCTTTCTGCTTTCTGTGATGTGGGTTCCATTTTTGGAGAATGGATTCTATTGTTGAGAATTGATTCCATTGTTTCAGTGTAATAAGTTTTTTTTTTTTTTTTACACTGGATCAATCAATATCTTTCTCTGTACATTTTACCCAGTTAATTTTTTTCCACTTGCCTTTGAAGCAGCATGCAATAAATCAACTTTACTTTAAATATAACTGCCCATTACAAATTTAATAATTGTCCTTTTTCAGTCTTCTACAGTCTGAGCATCCTTAGTTTTCAACCACATAACTTTTATGACATGGTTCTCAGACTCCTTTTCTCCCTCCATTCTCAAAACTAGATACAAAATAGTTATAAACTGATCAATGAAGAGATGGTTTGACTACCATCAACAGTAACCACTAAAATTTACTGAGCTCTTCCAATGACCCATGTAGTTTTATTTTTCCCATTTTACAGATAAAGAAACTGACAGTTACAAAGCTTAAACTATAGCTTCATGATCACATAACTAGTAAGCTTATGAGGCAGAATTTCAATCCACATCTGACTGTTCAGAATACTAAATCATTTTACTATAGACTGAGAGTATATTTAAAGTTTAAGCATCTGTATGTTTCTATTGAATCATGCATGATGAGTTAATTGTTAAAACCGATTAGCACTTTCCAAAATATAACTTCTTTATGGGAAATATCAAACCACAATTTCTCTACCCTATGTGTATATGTGCACAGTCCATATTTTCAAAGTTAAATTTAACCCAATTATGGGTTATTAAATGAAGTTAGTTCCTCACTTTTAAAATTCAAGTAAAAAATAGGAAACATTTTAAGAAATTTTAGTAGGAGCCATAATATTAGAAATTCATATATTTATGACATAAATGTGTGATATTTATCTAGACTTTATTTTTTCACTTATTTTCAGAATGTTTTTAAGATAATTATACCTTAATTTTTAGATCATACCTATTACTGGAATTGAAAGTATGTATTTGGTTACTGAACTTAACATTTTCTTTTCACTAAACAATGCAAGTAAAAAATGTGGATATATGTTGGTCTTTATAGAGAAAAGAATAAACGCTCTGAGAGAATAAATGTCCTGTGAGGGCTTTATATGACACTTAAAAACAGGCCAATTAATTGTCAAATGTATAAATAAAGTCATTGCTTTATGACTTGCTAAAGAAAGATCTCAGATGACACAAACACTTTTTCTAAGAATTATCAAATATGTGGGCAATAATGTACAAGAATCTTACACAGTTTAAATTTATTTTTTTTCTTCAGAAGTCAAAATGTATTACTGTCTGTTTAATTTTCTAATTATGCTTGGGATATTATTGCTGAGTAATAGGATATGAAGATTTCTTTTAATTTGCAAGTTTGAACTTTAAGTATTTAATTGGTTCTTCATAATAAAACTGATAATCTACTTTCAAAGAATTCTCTAAAGAATAAAATGTCTTCATTACCTGTCAGGTAATTACAGTAATTTTTAATTATTTTCACTTTTGCCAAAATATGTTTATACTAGAACATACATTATGTAACGTCAATGCTAAAGTTTCCCAAAAGACACTGGAAAAGTGTTGCATTATCAAAACTGGGATGTACAACATAAAGTGCAAATGCATAAAAGAACCATGTCCTTCTCTCAGTACCTTTTATTAAAAATAGATTGGAAGATATCCGATTTGAATCCCTCAGAAAATGAGTCATTCTGAATAACTGAATTTTCCATCTAAATGAGAATGTTTGTGCATTAAGACATTTAAGAAACATTTTAATCATTTTGAAGAAATCATTTTAATAATTTTTACACTATACCTTTCTCTATAGCAAAACTAACTCAGTTTAACTATTTACTTTTCCTTAGCTGCTCCAGATTATCATTAGGCTTGTGGGTTTTGACCTGTACTACATTTTCTTATTTAAATTCCTGATTTCAAAATAAATAGGTTATTTTTACTGTGACATTATAGGCGACTAAATGCCCATAATTTAAAACGCATATCTGTAATAATCATTTATAGTCCTAAATTAAACTTTAGGACTATCACACAATTCTTATGACACAAGTTGGCTGTGAATTTATTTATGCAATCATAAATTACTCGGACAGTACTGAATTAATGGTTTTGTCATTTTTTTTTAAATAAGCAAAAACATAAGCTAGAACAGTGTACACACAGTAAAATACCCCACTTGGCATCCATTCTCTTCAAATTCTGGTATGCTAGATTTATTTATTTTTTTTAATCACATAACCTTAGAACCCCCCTTTGTACCTTACTGTCATTGTTTTAGTTCAATCCTTTGATTCTCTATTTGGGGTAGTGAGTGGTGAGTAGGATATTATAATCACCTTAACACACATCAGCAGTCTGAAATCTTTAAGTATTTGGAGTCTGAAAAGCAGAACTATTGGTCCAGTCTCCCAACATCACTTGCCTGTTGTCTTGCAACAACTAATTTAACTTCCGGTCTCAGCATATTCCTCTTCACCCTCATTCCCACACTCCTTCTGTTGTCCACACAGTTACCAGATATTTCCAAAATTCAAAACAATAATTTAAATAATATAGTTTATTTTCTTGACTTTCTGTTGCTTTTATGATAAACCCTATGAAATCTGTTGTGAGAAGTATGACCTCAACAGATAGTCCACAGCATAAACAATGTGCAGTCATAATTTCACCTGAATGTATATTATGGATAAGAATACATTTTATATATTTAATTTCTAAAAATAAAAATATTAATTTAAACTTAAGTAAAAAAAAAGGTTTTAAATACATTGGAAAGCTGGAGAAGGTAGAATAAATTCTTAACATATAATGATCAGCACAGTGAATCATGGGGAATGTATTTTACAAAAAAGTATGCTAGTTGCCATCTCCATGATACTATGACGGACTTTGCATACACAGTCATAGTTGATAAGATTATATTGCCTTAAAAGAACCAGGTAGATCATATTTATTTTTGTAGTTACAGAAGTCTTAAATGTGTGGCCTATTTCAGTTGACGGTACTCATACAAAATATTATTTAGCCGTTTTGTCTACTTATAAATGGACTTACCAGTGGTGGTGGTGGGGAGAGCATTGTTACCCGAGCATTTCCCAAGGGTCCTTTTATCCTCACCAGTAAGGTTGTAAGTGGATGAATTATTACAGCATGCTATCCGTAGTATTTTTTCCACTGTAGGAGTTTATACCCTTGTGATGTCCTTTACTAACATATTCAAAACAGGAAGGAAATTTCTGCTTGTAATGCTTTCTGAAAAGACCAAATTGATTGGTTTTTAAACCAATTAATCTGTAAAGAGAACACCTGTCTCTTCCTAAATAATGAATGCGATGTTTTCCCATGAATTCAGTTTGATAATGCTAATCTGAATAGCTGTGATTCATTTCTAGTTGTCCATTTCTTCCAATTTGAAACAAATAAAAGCTTCCTGTTGTTGAATTTCCTGGAAAGGAAAGACGACTGATTTTTGTTCCCTTGCCTGTGGAGATAGTCTTAGTGAAGAGGAACTCAAATCTACTTGGTGGTGATTAACTGACTTAAAGAATAGAGTAGCAGAGATTTAAGAGGCACTTGCTCATTTGGAAGTCCTAGAGCCTAAAGGAGGTAGAGCATTAGGTGATGGCTCCTTCAGGTTTTTGTCATGTTTGCTTGTGAACTAATGACCATTTTGAGTGCAGATCTTAACTGCAAATTTTCTAAAGAAAGTCACTCACTGCCATTACAATTACTTACACATGAATGACTTCGTATCTCTTAACCTCTTTTCATGCCTAAGCAGCTCAAAAGATTCCTATGCAGTAAATGCATTTTACATGAATAGTTTTATGTCAAGCCACTGAGGAGAAATTGAAGAGCTGTTCATTGGCTCTTTCTGTATGTCATATAGAAACAATAGTAGTTGTTTTCTTAAAAAAAAAAAAAAGAAAGCATATATATATATATATATATATATATGTTTGATCTCAACCGAGATTTAAAAATTTAAAAAGGAGCAGATCAAGAATGATTAGAGAGCATCTACTGATTAGAATTCTTAAGTTTCATTTCTTTCAGTTCATATGTGACCTTGACAAAATAATTTGCATGCCTCTCCATTTAACTATGGCTAGAGAGTACATATATTATGCAAATTTTAAAAATAAAAAATATATATATAAAGAAAATGAGTCACTTTTCCAGCTTATCAGCTACCATCTGCAAATGAATACTTTTCAGCTATTCGCATTAAGTATATGTATATGAAAAGAAAAGAGTCACTTTTCCAGATTATACACTATCGTTTTCAAAAGAAAATATTCATAGGGGCTTCCACAGTTTCTTAGAAGTGTGTCATGTTCAGAGAGAAGCCCAAAGGAACTACTGCTTTCTGTAAAGGGTCATCTTTTATTTCACTCCCTAAACAGTTTGTTCTGCAACCATGTTGGAAAATACAACCATAATCAGATTCTGTTTACTTTCCTATCTCCTCTCCCACTCCTTACTCCTTGCAGTTTGCACCCCAACACAGTGTCCTGTTGTGGTCCCTGTGCTATTTCATGCACATGCACCTCTGCTCCTGCTGCTACTGCGATGCTCCCTCTCTCTCCTCTGGAGGCAAACTCCTCTGCACCATTTAAGATTGGGATGATCAGATAATGTATTGTTAAAATTGAGACATTTGGGAAGAAAAAGTGAGCTAACCAAATGGGAAATTGGAAAATAGGTGTCAACAGGGCTTATGCTCACAATACTTGAGACCTAGCTGGAGCTGATCTGTTCTGTGTTGGTTTCCCTCAAAACAGAGCTGCCCTTTCCCCCATTTTCATTGTGGTTGTACCTCTGTTTGGCACTTAACCCATTGTAAGCTCATTTGCCTGTTTCTCCTATTAGAATGGGATATTTGGGGGCAGATTTTATGCCATCATCATTTTGAATCCTTGTCATACTCTCTTCATAAGGAGACTCAATTTTTTGTTCCACCCCAACATATCTGAGGGACTTTGATTTAGGGTCCTCTCATCAGTATCTGTGTCTCTTTACTAGGGTAGCTCTTGGTGGAGATGGAAAGCCTGTCCTTCTGATCTGAAGATAAAGGGATCAGATAAGAAACTGAAGTCAGAGCTCTTAGGACATTTAAAAATGCCCTAAAGGTGATCTGAGCAGACTGGGCTAGAGAATCACTGGCTTAGCACATTATGTGTATTTAATGAATATATGTTGGTCAATTAATAAAAGAGATGCCTGTGCTAATAATACTTGATTATTATGACTTGGAAAAAAGCTTTACTGATTTCTCTTTTACCTCATTTGTTTTTTTCATGCTAAATCTAAATCTCTCTTCTTTTCTTGTGTTTGTTGTTTTAGTTTTCATACAATATTGTTAGTTATTTACCAGATATGATTTAAATGTTTTCCTTAGAATAGTTGAAACATTCATGGATCTCATTCTAACAAAGTAGAAACAGAATTCAAAAGCAAAAACAAAGAGGAAAAAAGCACTTTGCACCCCTTCAATATTTTGGGATTTGTAATTATACAATATGATTGTGCGGTAGAGTTGTTTTCCCCCTTTTTTTAGAATATTTTAAAGTTCAGCATTTACAGCCTTCACTTTTCTCTCAGGCTGGCTTTACCTCTGCTTCTCAAGCTCAGGACCCCTTTGATTCCCCAAAGAATTAAAGGGATCTCTCAAGAGTCCTTGTCTTATTTTCTTTACATGACCGATTCAAATGAAATTTGGTGGTACTTATCTTCTTTCAGTTTGTTGATAGCTTTGTGTCCACAGAGTAGTTAAGCAAGGTAAATTTATAACATAGGAAAGTCAGAGTTTTGGTTAGAACTCTAGTGTCCAAGAAGGATATTCAGACTTTATGGCACATGATGACTAATGTCACTTGTTTAATTTTAGTCCAATATGGAAATTAAATACCCTACAGAAGCATATTTCTAAATCAAAATCTTTAGTATTAATTTGGGGGTCATATTTTCTCTGAAATTACCACAGATCTGTAGCAGTATATGTGGGGAAAAAAAACAAAAATAAAAATAAACAAACGAACAGAAACATAAACTGAGAATTAGTTTCCTCATCGGTTAAATAGGGATAACTGCAGTGACTACCTAATTGATTTGTTGTGAGGACAAAACTGCAATTATAAAATACTTAAAAGACAATTTAGCACAGAATTAAATATTCAACAAATATCGTTAACGTCTTCATTTTCTTATTATTTTTATAATAGTTTATATTTATACAAACCAATCGATAAACCAAGAAAAAGTCTGCATGCTTAACCAAATATTCCTGCTATTTGGGGGAAGGGGAACCCAAAACACATATTCCTGTGTAGATGAAATTTAACCATCATGTGTATGAATTCTCAATTTTTAGTGGATGGATTAATTTTCTCTTTCATGTTCAGCTTGCATAACAGGAGCCATGTCGTTATACTGTTAAATAATGAATGTATTATCATGATGGTTACCTATTTTATTTTAATGTTCACCTCGTCTGGATTTGCTTTGTGATTTTAGAAAAAGTCAGCAGAGCATCCATCTGTTAATAGTGGAAGGCATAGCCTTCTATTACATTTGGCAAGTAGAAGGGTTAGGATGATCAAACCATGCTTAGAGAATGTATCTCAATCTTTGTTATTCACACTTTGCTTCATTATAAGCTTTGCAACTTATAGACAAATGAAGAGCATGTATTTCCTGAAGCAACCAAGTCACACACTTGTCTTGAGTTTTACTGACTACTAATAAAATAGCAAAAGGGACAATCAACAATTACTCGGATCAAAAACTTCTCAGAGCCCAATCATGCCAAATCACATTGGAAACGTTTATCACTTCTGAATCCTGTAGTATGTGACTATCCCTTATAATAAAATTCAGCAAACGGTAGTTACACACAAAGCAGCACCCACAATACTGTGTGTGTGTGTGTGTGTGTGTGTATTTACATGCATGAATGGAGATCTTTGATATGGGATTCATTCCCATAAAATGCAGCTGTATGAAACAAAATGATCTAAACTGTTTTTGCCCAAAAATTCCTGGCAAAGATAATATCATACATCCACCCCTGCCTTATTTAGCATATTTCTTTAAACAGGAGAAGAAGAGACGTGTTGGAAGATTCTTTCTAATGAGTTTAGAATAGCAGATATTTCCACATCAGCAGTTAAATTTGGCACAAGAAGAATTACTGCTTCCTTTACTGTGACATTTAGATGAAGGCTTAGAAGGTTAGTAGCAAGAATAATAACTACAATTGTGCCAAGTCCTCTGCTTAGTATATTTCAAATATCGGCTCCTTTAGCATTCACAGTAATTCAGACAGGGATTAGGAAGCTTTTTCTGTAAACAGTCAGATAGTGAAGGTGTCAGGTTCTGTGGGTGCTGCTGGTGGTTCTAGTAGTCCTGTTCCTCTTTCCCCTCCTCCTTTTCTCCTTCTCTTTCTACTTTTTGTTCTTTTTCTAACCTTTTAAAAATAGAGGAACAATTCTTCGACTACAGGCTGTCCAAAACCAGGGCGTGGGCCCTACAGGCAGTCACTGGCTGACTCCTGCGCCCTGAAACACGTGTCGCTCTCCCCCTGTTACAGATGGGGAAGTGGGACCGCCTGGAGGCCAGCCAGCTTGCCCAGTGTTCCTCAGTCAAAGACGGCGCTTTGATCCTCAGCTAGGAATATCATCTCTAAATACCATCTCCTCGTCAGCAAGCTCAGATACCCTATGGCGCAGAAGGGATTTGATTAACTGTGCTGGTATTGTGTCGTTTGTCCCAGAGGAAGTAAGTGTGAGATGGTGATGATGCAAACAACGATGATGACAGTAGTTCAACATCCAGATGCTAATTATGTGGCAGGCGCTTTGCTTCACACATCTTGTTTGTTTTTTTTAAAACCCTCACCACAATCCTGGGAAATGGGATTGTGATTGTTTATTTTTCACAGATGAAGAAACTAACACTAAGAGAGTAATATACCCAAGTATGCAAAGTCCATCAGTAATGCAACTGCAATTAGTACTCACAGGTCTTCTGTCTCTAACACCTGTTCTTAGCCGTCATGCCGCATTGCCTCACCGCTGTGGCTCATGAGGTCTGGACATGTGACTTTGATTAGAGTTAGTGAAACCCATCTCAACTTGGCCTCGTCTAAGACTAACCTTCTTAAACATCTATTGTAGTAACAGTAAGCGAGAGTAAAACAGAAACAGAAGTGTGTGTGTGTGTTTGTGTGTGTGTGTGTGTGTGTGTGTGTGTGTGCGTGCGCGCGCGCGCGCACACAGTTACCCTAGTAAGTACAGTTGAGGCAGAATCTGAGCTATTAGCATGGGATTCAGCAGGAATTACTGCTGTTTGGGGCTACTGAGTGACACTTTAAACACTGAGAAAACTTGGCAGAAACCGGTTAGCTAATTATTTTCATGGGTCCGCTTTAGGGGTTCATTCTTGTCTACACCATCTTTTGGACACTTCTTGATAAGAAGCAGAGTACCGTTTAGGTAAGGATACGATCCGTAAAGGTTCCATCTGAACTGAGATATATAAATGCAGTTGTGGTCAGAGAAAGTTAATATCTGGCCATCAGTGTATTAAAAATAATTGGCTCAGAGCTGGGACGATGGTAGCAGTGGTTCAACGTAGAACTAGGAACCCTTCATGTTGCTTTCATTAACCTCCCCAAATCAAGAAGTTCTCCTGGAATTATCGTAAAATATAACCGAAGACACTTGTTCAGACATTTTTAGTGATTTTCTAGCAGTGTAATTTCTTGTAGTGGGGTTATCATGAACGGCTGGGTATGGGTGAAACTCCTCTAGAGCCATCTCAATATAAGAGCCGATTGTAGGCCATCAAGCATCATTCTAAGGAGGATTTCATGAAAATGATCCTTCCATGTGTATAATATTTTCAAGATAGCGTGACAACAGGTTTCTGGAATGACAATTCAAGTTTTTTTTCTTTTAAAAACATGCTGTATAGCAAATAAGTCAAATTGCCTTTCTGTGGCCAGCTTTACTTCATCATCTAGTTCCAGTACTGATCTCCTTTGGACCTGGTTTATATAGATGAGTCTGCTGTCGTACACAGTTAACTGCAATTTGATCAGATTGAAAATATAGTTAAGAAAGGCTGCAAGCCTCAAACCTTCTGTGGAGTTAACACAGCGTCACCTCAGAGGTTCCGTGGCAGATGACTGAACCCCTTAGTATTCAACATCACTTTGCTGGTTTTGCTCCTGTAGGTAAGACCTACTTGAGAATAAGCTTACTTTCAGAAATGAGATTAGTGATTGATACTTGGTAAGCCATTACCGAATTGAAACCTATGGATAGTGACTTTTGGTAGGTTTGTATGATTTTATTTATTTTGAGATAACATTTCTGTGAGTGTCAAGAATTTGGAACCTCAAGGCTATTTGAGTACACCATTAGCACCTGATGTGAAATACTGACAGAACGATTTATGGGCATTATATCATAACATGGAACAGGTTTTTAATTAGGAGTAGATTTAAATTTTATTCCTTGTCTAGACTTTTTTTTGTCTTTAATGGAATCTCATATTTATCTCATGAAAGTAAGGTGTTGGGTAGTAGAATATAGTGAAAACAAAAAACAAAAAACACAGCATCGCTTCATTGAAACCATATCTTGTTACAAGTGGAATTTTGGAATACCACACTCTAAATCCTGTGGCAGTGAAAAACAAAATGAAACAATATTATCATGCCTCATGGTTTAACGCATTGATTGCTCCTTCTATTTGAAAGGAGGATACAATAACAAGTCTTTTCTATAAAAGCAACAGATACTCACTATAAGATGCCTAGTGTTTCTAAAAAGCATTATCAAGATATAACAATACTTCAAACATTTTGGATTTTGCCATAATTAATTTCCAGAAATGAATATGCTCCTTATTGGTTTAATTATTTGATGTTCTATGAATAAATGTAAAATAATATGAGGGTTTCTCCCTCACTAACATATGAAGTGATTTAGCAAGTTTCTCTATTTTTTTTTATTTGTAGACATTGCTATCTAAATTTTCTAAGGTGTCTCCTTTTTATGGCTAATTAATAAGCACTTTAAGGGCTTTGATAATGAGTAGTTTTAAAAGAATCATATATTAGCGCTGCAAATATCCCCATTCAAAAAGTAATATGTTAAGATGTGTTAGTTGAGTTGTATGTGGCTGAATTAATTAAATTGAAACTGTGTTACTAAATTTTTGAATGGCCTAGGGAAAAAAAGCTGAAATGATTAACTTCCTTTTATAGTGTGCACTTATTAAAGGAAGAAAATATTTCTGCTTCCCAGACATGCATGAAAATATGCCCGCATATACGGTATAAGTCAAGATGCTTTTGTTTTAAAGAAGACAAGCCCAACTCAAATTAGCTAAAGCTAAAAGAAGGAATTGAATGTCTCAGATATACAGCCATCTAAAGAGTGAGGCTTGCTCAGGCCTAAAAAGGAGGTGTTCATATTCTGTTATCAAGGCTCTATTACACTAAACTAAACTCTGCTTGCTTCTGATTGGCTCCTTTTCAGATACACTTCTTCCACATGGCAACAAGATAACCACTGGCATCTTCAAACCTATATTTTTCAGGGAGCTGAGATTCTCATAGAGGGAGCATATCTCTTCTCTTTATTAGCACAAGCAAGTCCTAGGGGAGAATCTGATTGCGTATCCTGATATGTTTGGTAGAACCTTTGAGTGGCCAAACCTGTTTGGTGAACTTCTCTCTCAGATTTTTAGAGGATACTGGAGTAGGTCAGTCCTACCCAGTTTATTTAAACTAAGCAGTATGAATATTGAATGCTGCATGTATCCTGAAACCAAGGGGTGCTGAAAAAAAAAAAAAGACATAATTCTATATGACAAAAAAAATCTTCTAAATTTACATTAGTAGAGGTATTTTATTTTTTATAACCATTGATTCATGTTTATTGTTTCATTGCTGTTTCACCAAATATAAATCATAAACCCCTTTATGCATAAGAATTAACACATTAGTCTCACTTGAGGCAAGCTGAAGCACCTCTTTTCAGATGCTGTTTCCTTGAAGTCTGAAGGAAAAGTAAATAAGACTGTAATATGCAAAATGTTCACAAAAATGGAGATATAATAGGAGCTGAGAGATTGATTTAATCATATATTAACTTGCAATAAAGAAATAGAATGACCTTTTTAGAAATATGAAGATAATATTTCTGTCTGTTTAAGAGAGAAACATAAAATTCTCCAATAATACGGCATAACTATGAAAAATATATTAAATTGAATACATAGTATCTTAAAATAAAAATCTCTATACTGTTACTTTATATTTTCAATTCTATAGCAATTTTTACTTTTTATAGATATCTGTAATATAAATGGCTAGTACCTACAAATTATGCAAATAGTGTTTCTTATTCTTTGAGCGTAAAGCTGAAGACTAACTTTTTCAAATTCCTTTGATTAAGACTTGCAAACGTAAAAGTAGGATAAATCTGTCAAAAATGAACAATTTGCACAGAGAGTTCAGATTTTTCAGCTGACAGCACTTTAGCACACAGAGGGGAGTTGTCAAAATTTCACTACAGGCAATTTCGTTCTATACAATGATATATTTTAGAGTTTATTGAAAAGAATTAGGTGGTAAAATTCACTGTCATCATCCTGGGAGAATATCTGTATCCTTTTATTTCTGTATGTGCCAATCTGGTCTTATTAAGCTTGGGTCATTCTGGTTCCACTGAAAGCCTATGCATTCAGTACCTTTGCATGGAATTTTCTCATTTCATATCGTTGGGGGCACATATTGATCTTTGTCAATGAATTGAACTGCTGGCAGGGCCTGCTGGGCTGTCTTCTTGAGAGAATCTCTCACAGATCACAAGAATTGATGAAAAGGAAGGAGGAATTCTGACCGAATTATTGGGAAAATAAGTTATCTTCCTGTCTTTCTTTAAAAGAACAGGTCATATCACAAACAAGCCATATATATATATATATATATATATATATATATATATATATATGAATGAAACCTCCTCTGATTCTTTATTATCTTGCCTAACTAGTATCGTTATACATATAAAAACTTCTCTGCACACTGTACCTATAATGAATATATTTGAATTTTTCTACTCTTCTTCCCTGAAGTAAGTTGAGGTACGTATAGTCTGCTAGGATTCTGGTATCCACAGGCCTCATTCTGTTTGCCCTATAGATCTGCCTTATCTAACGTTAACTGACCCAGGAGCTGAGAAGCAAAATGCCTGATGGGTATGATTTGAAAGTAAGGCATGATGAGTAGCTTTTACTTTGATATCTATATTGTCACACTACCCCATTGATAATATTCACTCAAATCTAGGCTGATACTTCTCACATCCTGGACCTTTTATTGGGGACACGGGCTAAGGAGGAGGTGTTAGCATCCACCTATGAGCCTTGTTTCAGGTGCCTATAACATGCTTTGCCATTCTTTTTTCTGAGTTAGTGTTACTAGATGTTTTCTGATCTATCAGCAGGGAGAAGAAGAAAACTTAGCATGTTTTTCTTAGCATGCTAGGATAGGCTTTGAAGCAGAACTTTAAAAACATAAGCACAGCAGGCCCGCTTCCCGGCTCTGTTCTCTAGGGAACAAGCCTCTTTGTTGTAAACACCCCATGTATATTTTCCCCTTGCTGCCACTTCCTGTGGTTCTAGAAGCAAATTTTCACCTGCCAGTTCTCCTTTGAAGTAATTCTAATATCACTTTTCAGGCACCATAACCCTTTCTCTTGAACATGATTTCAATCTTTTATGTTATGGCATCAACTATTTTAAGTTCTGTTAAATACAGAGAAATAATAGAAACATAGTGCCAATTTATTGAAGTTTTTCAGTTTATCAGCATGATGTAATCACCATCTACTTAATAATTATATTATTTGGGGAAAATAAAATTGAAAAATGTACATCAGAACACTATTTTTTAAGAGGTCTAATTTACCTAAATGCATTGGGTTAAAGTCTATATCTGAGAAATTGATTGGTATCTTTCTCATTTGGCTTTTCAACAACCCCAGGAATGTTTTCTGCTAGAAATGACCAGGCTGAGAGAGCTCACATAGTTACCAAATTTTGTAACATTTCTCATTAAGCAAAATTAGTTTCACAACGGATTTGATTCTATTTTTAAAATAAATTTTCTCAAGTTTACTATTCGCCTTGTTTATGATTTCAAGTATAGCAATGTTAACATTTATTTGCCGTTTTTTTTAATATTGTTAATGTGAATTTTTACCAGAAATGCATTGAGTTCTTACAATATCTGAGACTTTTGAGTGAGTCCTAGGATGACTGAGAAGACATAGAAACTGTAGTTGTTAAGCTTCCAACCCTCATGGAGTCTTATATCTGAATTTTCTTAAGTCAAATCTTCACTAAATGTGTTCATTTAGATTACTGTTCCAATAATTAGATTAGAGAAGTAAAATATGTTTTGGTCTCATTATTTATAAAATTATAGCAAATGTTAAAACAAGTTAAGCAATCCTAGAGTAATTTGAGGTTAGCCAAGGTTTGTGTTTGTATATGTGACAAATATAAATATAAATATATACTTGCTATTCACATCTTTCCATGTAGTACACGATTTTTGGAGAAAAAATTTTTTTAAATATTTTACAAGTTTTCATAACAGAAAACATGAGTATACAGTCTGTTTTACCTGTCTGTTTTCTTGTAATTTGATATCTAGACTGCGTGCTGAAGGTTAAATAATTGATATCTTTTTTAATACTAAGTTTTGATAGGTAAATTGAATTATAAGTAAAATATTCAAGAAATTCCATAGAGTATGTCCTTTTATGTAATTTGTGCTATAAATCAAATACCATGGGAAACACCTCATCTTTTTTCTTTGTCTTCTGAAGCACTTTATAATCTGATTTATTATGTTTCCAAGTATCACAAGTGAATTAGGAAAGTAAACGTGACAAACGACTTCAGTCTTACAGAGTCGCGGCACCCACCTTGTGCTCCTTCCTCTGCCGGACTTTCCTGAGTCATCCACGGAGATTTTACTTCTCAATTAGCAAGGTTATTTTTGTCTTTCTTAAAATACAGTAAGCGTTTACTGGACACCCACTATGAACCACACATGTATTTATCAGGGTCCCTTTACCTTAGCAAATGGATTTCCCAATTGAAGCCCATAATTTTATATCTCTGATTGTCAGCTCCAAGAGTTGACAGTTTACTGATTTATTTCCAGCACCTGGTATCAGCGACATAGTAACTGCTCATTAAATATTGTCCTAATGAATAAATGAGTAATTGAGGGAATTGATGAATGCCCGTTTACAGTGCCTTTATATCTCTTTTGCATTATTTGAGTTGAACCGTTACTCTGTCTTTGCAGGCTCTTAGATCAATAACTGGTAGAAAACTAAAATTAGAAAGTTCATTAAAATAATTTTAGAAAGACTCATTCTTGAACAGACCTCAAGAAGCTCATATGTTCCTACTTCATTATCACTATCCTGCACAGAATCACTGTTAGGTTATTTAAACACCGTGAAGTATCTGAATATTTATAAGAAATGCACACCATAACAATGAAATAACCCAAAAGGAAATATTTATTAAAGGGGTAGGAAGGGTGAAGAAACTCACATTTAATGAACCTTGATTCTGTACTAGACACTAATAAGTAATACATCACTATTAGTTTCATTCTCATAGTAAATCTATGACTTATATGATTTCAAAAAGGTGGATTGGCTCTAAATCTTACTTCTACACAAAACTCTTTTTTTTTTCCTGTATTGTAGCCTTCCTAGCCCTATTTTGTTAGCCATCCAAGTTTCTACATTTTCTATCCTGAAAATAAAAATATAAAGGAAAGAGGTGAAGGAATGAATAGATGGAGCACAGAGGATTTTTTAGGGCATTGAAAATACTCCATATAATTCCTTAACAAAGGACATATCTCATTATATGCTTGTCCAAACCCACAAAATGTACAGAACCGAGAGTGAGCCCCAACACTGTAGTGATCATGATGTGTCGATACAGGTTCATCAGTTGTAATGAATGTATCTCTGTGATGAGGGCTGTTGATAATGGCTGTACCTGTATGAGGGCATACAGGTATATTTCGCATACCTGTATGGGAATTCTCTGTGCCTTCCCTCTTATTTTTGCTTTACATTTTATACTGCTATAAAAAATAAAGCCTTAATAATATATACATTTTTTAAGATAAAGAAACAGAGTAGTATAGAGGAAAGAATACATAACTAGGAGTTATATAACTATCATCCTATGTCTGCCTCTGCCCTTAACTAGAGAGTGATCTTAGGTGTGTCCTGTATCTTGTCTAGGCCTATTTACTCCTCCTAAATTACAGAAGTTGGGCTAGATGATTTCTGAAGAAACCAGTCCATCTCTGATAGTTTGTTTTGTCTAATTAACCAACTCACTATGTATAGTTGTTTTATGCTTGTCATTTAGTTGCAATCAGCAAGATATTATATTGCCTTGTGAATTGTTCTCCTATTTCTGATTAAAAGAAAGTCATGTCATATGTACTATTGGTGACATTTTAGGATGTGGTATATTCGTAATATTGGAATGCAGGGATCTATATTTATTAGAAAGGTATGGTTAGGCAGTTGAAGGTTTAAATGACTTTTTAGAACAGGCTTGACAAAATGAAGAATATTCTGGTGTTGTAATATGGCAACAATTCAAATACATATCTGTGAGAGAGAGGCAGTGATAAGGTCTTAGAATAACTCCAGAAAGATATGCAAGATGACAGAAAGACAGATTGCCTGAGGTCATCAGGTTGGTTAGATGCTATCATTTTATCCCAGCTGAATATGTACCATGTACATACATGTACTACCTATTCAAATAATTAGTAGATTTAATAAGAACAGGTTTTTTTCAGAATTGAAATAAATACCAGTTATTAAGTTGTGTATTAGTTTTCTATCACTTCCGTCACATATTATCACAAACTTGGAGGTGTAAGGAATTCAAACTTATTATCTTACATTTCTCTAGAACAAAAGTCGAACATGGTCTCACCAAGCTAAAATCAGTTCTTTATGTAGACTGTGGGATCCTTGCCTTTTCCAGCTTGGATCTTCCCCTTCCCCTGTCTTTCCCACATTGCATCACTCTGAAGGACTCATCTGCTTCCCTTTTTGACTCTCAAGAACTTCTATGATTAGATAGGATAATCTCCCCACCTCAGCCTTGATCACATCTGCAAATTCCCTTCTGCCATGTGAGAAAACATATTCACAGGTTCTGGGGAGTAGGAAGTGGGCATCTTTGGGGAACCATTGAGCTAAATATTTGAGATTTAATTCCTAAATCAGACTTGTTCTGGCAGAAAAGGAGGTTTAAGAACATCCTCTTGTATGGCCTATGCCAATTGACCAACTAGAATTATTGACCCCTGTGTTCATGCTAGTATCACATGATTACATTTGCCTATGTTAACCAAATTTTGACTTTTCTAATCTAGCTTTTCACAGCTCCCCACCCTGAGCAATCACACCCGTAATGGAACAGGCCCAAACATTAACTGCTTCAATAGTATTTTCTTCTTACTCTATGTGAAATTTGGGCTCCTTACAATGATGATAAAGAATAGTAAAGATATGAGTGTTTGTGGGGTGTGTGTGGGGGGGGTCCACTTCAAAGGTTCTTTTTCCAGCTTTTGGAAATCGGGATGATTCAGGAGATCTATATTACTAAACCCTAAAGCTTTTTAAAAGAAACAATGCCAGGATAGGGCTAATACAGTAGAAGGTAACATTTTACTCATTGTTTGAGAAAAGTAATTTTAGAATCCTGATCATCCTGTGATTTAGTCTTTTAGTAAGAAAAACACTTAATTTTAGGGAGTTTGGAAGTGAGAACTAAAAATTTCTAATATTTCAGAAATTACAGTGTATTTGCATTCTCTTCCTAGCCCTGTGGGTATATTTATAGGATGTGGGGGCCATGAGCATAAAGAACTGGTCTCTGGACTTTACATCCTAATTCCCACACACACTATTGTGTAACCTTTGAAAATATACTTAACCTTATGGAACTTTAGTTACTTGATTTTTTCAGTGGGGACCCGTTTTTATCTTACCTGGTGCTTCTTAGTATTAAAAAAATAACCGTTTTTATTAATCTGATCTTTAATTTTCTAATGTGTTCATTCCTATTTATATTTGAAGGGTTATTTAAAAACTAGAAATTCAGGGAAGGTAAGTGCTGTGATTTCTTTCTCTTTCCCTATATTTTTTTTCCAGTTTATTGTAATGCTTGCTACAGTAGATTTTTGAGACTTTATGAATAATTTTGAAGTGATGCTTACAAAGCTTCAATGTTTGTCATTTAACTACAAGTCTATGTTTCATGCTTATGGAAGAAAGAGAAACATTTGTATGGTTTTATAAATCTCCCTCTATATTTGTGAACACCTGAAATTCTTTATAAATATAAAGCATTCCTCAGTCCAACACATTTTCAACACCAGGACCGATGTAATATTTTGCAAGCAGGAAAATTTCTTTTAGACTTGTTGATGTCTTCCTGACAATTGCTTTATTGAATTTTACATTAAATTCATTTTTTAGAATGTATCTTCTGAATTTTATGTATCATAATGGTATTGTAGTTATTTTTTAAAGAAGTCTTATACTTTATAGATACATACTCAAATACTGATGAAATTATATGATGTCTGGGATTTGCTTTCACGAATTATGGGATGGGGAAGGAGGCATGGGTGGAGGGAGATGAAACAATATAGATCTTTAATGGGCCATTGATGAAGCTGGATGATAGGCAGTGTAGGGGTGGAAAGCCTTCCCTCCTTCCCTTGTAGGTTCTCTGGCTGGCCTAATAATTAAGTTGATGTTAGACAGATTAACAGTTGAAAAACAAATTTGGTTTCTTATGTATAGGGGCCCCTTAAAAATATGAGACTCACAGAAATTACCATAACAGGAAGCTTTTATGCCCTTTAGACAAAGAAACCATACATTTGTAAAGAATTGACAAGACATAGGGGTTTGGGCTTGTGATAGTAAATTAGTGAAGAAATAATGGGTTTGTTTATTCATTCAGCTTTCTTGGCCATAAATTCCCTATATTTGGCAATAAGGATGCGTTCTACCCTCCTGGTACAGGGAGGGTACCTTCCACATGGGAGATTCATTACCTGCTGTCAGTGGGACAGAAGGGTCACAGAGTCCCTTTTGAAACTGCTGTTTCTTAAGTAACTTTAATTCAAAATAATCAATAGGCCAAAGTGGCACATTTAGGGTGGCATATTCTGCTCCTCTTCGTGTGGATTCTTTATTCTTTTTTGTACATTTTTGAATTATTAAATTATTTTTTAATTGTAGTTTTGCTCTCCCTCAACCTGTAGTCCCCTTTCCCCTGTTCCTGTTACTCAT
This sequence comes from Hipposideros armiger, assembly GCF_001890085.2. NCBI lineage: Eukaryota > Metazoa > Chordata > Mammalia > Chiroptera > Hipposideridae > Hipposideros > Hipposideros armiger. The sequence continues at coordinate 47,844 of NW_017732913.1, forward strand.
CTGAACTGTAGCCATCCACTTACAATGTTCCTCCTGTGCCCCGTGCCTGCCATAGTCTTTCCCTGGAATACCACTTTTCATTCCCTCAGTGTCAGCCTCCCCCTGTGCTGTTCTTCCCTCATGCCACTTACCTCAGCTGGGTGCTGCTGTGGTCCCCTTCTCTATCCTCTCCATCGAGGTCATATCGTACCTCACTATAGTTGCTTAATCGTGCGTCTCTCAATGGAGGGGTTCTATTACCTTATTTATATGGTTTTGTTAATACTGGTCACAGAGTTGGAGGACATGCTGAAGAAATCTTTGCTGAAGGAAATACACACACACACACACACACACACACACACACTCCACAAGAAAATTACCTTTGCTTCACATTACTCTGCTTTTTGTGTGTGACAAATGATATCCACTGGGCAGAAGCCCATCAGTGACCTTTGCTCCTCCATCAATGACTTTATATCCTCAATCACTCAAGCATATAGTTGTTTCTTGAGTACTGCATATTTTACTAAATTCACTGAAAATATGTATGAGTAATAAGATCTAGGGAGGAAAAGGAAACCAGAGTGAAAAGATGAGTATCAAATTGGCAACGTTACAACTCTTTTCTTTGATGATTACATTTGATTGGTGTTTACATCTTCACCTGAAAGCTGACTCTGTAAATGGCAGATGGTTATAGTCAGACTGGGATTTGAAGACAAAAAAGCAAGCTGTTATACATGCTAGGCACACCCAATTTTCCATCAGCACAAACAGCACATCGACCTCTGGCATTTTTTATCAGTAGCTGAGATTATTTTCAACAACAACATATACTTTTTTTTTTTTGAGAAAGCTTAGCTACTTTCAAAGTATTAGAAAAACTTAGAAAAATTCCGTATGCCATTCTTAAATGTAGTTTAATATAGGTTCCCACATTCCACACGGAATCATTATTGTCGTAGAGCAGAGAGATGCAGAGATGTAACTTGCAATTATCCTACAGATTGTAAAAGGAAAATGGCAATATTATTAAAAACCCCAGGGCAAAAAATGTGAGATCTATTTTATTGTTTTTAAGGGAGGGGAAGTGTCAGATCTCTGGAGGAAATAATCAAGAACAGAAGTTGAAATTCTAAAACAAACAAACAAAACAGAGACATAAAATCTTCCTGGAGGGACGTAAACTATTAAAGTTGTTTACAGCATATATAGAAAATAAGGAAAATTTGAGTTGAAAGATGGTGTAACTGGAGAAACCAGTGGGAACTTTAGAATAGTAAAATCTGTTTTTACTTTATGAAGAAAGTTGTGTGCATTTCTTCGTATTTTATTTATGTCTTTTTTTGTCATTGGTCATATTATTAACCTGTCAATGAATATGTAAATTTGAAATGAATGTGTTAGGAAAAGCATCTAATACCAGCACATTTTGTTCTTTTATTCTTAGTTATTAAAATTAAATTTGGGCCCTTATCTACAGTTTTAACTTTTAAGTTTCTATGAAAGTCAGATTGTTTTCTCTTAAACTCTTCAAAAGCCATTAATGAAAATTAAGCTAGGCCTTTTTTGTTAACTCTATTTAAAAGCACAATCTGCCCCTCCCCCATCCAGATTCCCTTTAGCCTGTTTTAATTTGTTTCCATTGCCCTTGGCATCTCGTACATACAATATTATTAATGTATGTATTGTGTTAATTGCTTATTCACTGTCACCCCCTACATAAGGATGTGGATCATGTTTCATTTTGTTGGTGTGATGTATGCCGACCATCTAAAAAGGCACCTGTCATGTGTGTATTAGGCACTCAAGTAATATTGATTGATGCATTAATGAATGAAATAATTTATAATAATAACTAAAAATTCTTAGTACTTGACTATGTACCAAGCACTATTTTAATTACTACATATGTATAAATATACATTGAGTCTCCAAAACATCCCATGACCTCACTGCCATTATAACCCGTTATACAAATGAGGAAATTGAGGCACATAGAAGTTGAACCAGCTTGAGAGTTGCTGCTAGTAATTTACATGGCTAAAAAGTGGCAGAGTACAGATATCAACACAGGCAGGCCTGTTCCCCAGGCAGGAGCTTAACCTGTGTTACTAAACAGCTTTTAGTTTGTAGACAAAGCCTAGTGGGGGAAAACATGTACACATGTTTATAAGTACATAGCTCTAAACCTTTTTAATGTGTTAACACAACTGAAACTCATGCCCCACACACCTTGAAAATGATGGCTTAGTAAGGAAGGCTTCAGAGGAAAGAGAAGATGAGGGCTGTGGGCAGTTTTCTGCAGACTCGCTGCAAAGCATCCCCGTTTCTTGCTTTCCTCTGACTTCACTGTTGACAACCACCACCTGATTTGACTTTTGAAAGTCACCGATTTCTGAAGATGTGAATGTCCTCATTCTAAAACGTGGGTTTGAGGTTGTAAGCTATCAAATGTCTTTCTCCCTCCAAATTCTATGGTTGTAAAAATGTATTTCTCCGCTCTGATGTTCAAGTAAGATATTGACAGTAGAAAAAGTGAGAGTGAAAAAAAAAAAAAGCCTTTTCCTGTACCTGTTGCTGGTCAACTCTTTTCTACATTGAACTTTAGTAGAAATTGTACATGATTCCTCAATGAAATAGAAATTAAATGGAAGTTGAAAAAGAGATTGAAGATAGAAAAATAATGACTTTTCCAAAATCCATAATGGCCTTTGGGTGTTTGCTGCAGTGCTGAGTTGTATTGACCAGCAGCTCCCTTACAATTCCTTCGGGTTTGGCATACCTGGCACTGGAGAGTCTACATAGATCTTTTATTTTTCTCCTTCTCTCTCAATGTGGATGAACCTTATAATGTTTTACCTACACTCTGTTATATCTTTCTATATCCTCTTGGGGAGATCATTCCTTTCCCAGATTTCACAATCGTCTTAGTATTAATAATATAAAAATATGATCAACCCTGATTTAACTACATTACCACCTGAAAAAAAATTCTTCATGATATTGGAAACTTGATGCACTCCTAATGAAAAATAAAGTGGAACAGCTACTTTGGAAATCAGACTAATGGTTCCTCAAAAGTTTACGCATAGAGTTACTATATGACTCAGCAATTCCACTGCTTGATACACACACACACACACACACACACACACACACACACACACACACACACGCATACATACATACCAGGGGTGCCAAAAAATGTATACAAGTGGACACTTTGGTCAACGTTGCTTAAGCAGTAGTTCGCCGTAATCAAAAGTGTATAGACACTGATGGTAACCACTTTGAGCACCTCTTGTAATTGCAGAAGTCAAATGTGACTTGTATTCATCTTTTGTTGTTGGTATATGCTGTATATTACAATTTTAATAGTTTTCCTTTCTTAAAATGTGTATACATTTTTTTGGCACCCTGTGTGTGTATTCAAGAAAAATGCAGACATATATCAACACGAAACATGTATATTAAGGTCAGAGAAGCATTTTACAAAATAGTAAAAAAGTGGAAATGATCCCAAATATGAAAAATACATACAATGAAAAAATACATAAAATGTGGCAAGTATGTACAACAGAATACTATTTGGCTACAAAAGGGAATGAAGTACTGATTCATGCTACCACATGTATGAGCTTTGAAATATTATATTGAGTGAAGGTATCTGATCACAATCAAGTATGTATTTGTATAATTCCATTTATATGAAATGTCCAGAATAGGTAGATTTATAGAGATGGAAAGTAGATAAGTGTTCACCTAGAATCGGGGTGGATTGGGAGGAAATGGCAAGTGAGTACTGATGAGCTTTGGATTGTGTGTGTGTGTGCGGTGATAAAAACTGGCTCAAATTGATTGCAGTGGTTGCACAAATCTGTAAATGTGCTAGAAACTATTGAATTCTGTACTTGAAATGGGGGAATTGTATATGTAAATTAGATATTTTCTAGTCAATATAGATATATAGCATATATACATACATATATGACATCTCTATGAAAATGTATCATTTACCTAGAATAAAAATTAAGTAAAAACAGAACCATGAGCTACCCAACCCATTTTCTTATTGCCACTGTGATTTTGGATCCCTTAGCAAAACCAAGAAGCTTTTATTTTCTCTTCCTTTTAAGTCTTTGTAATTCTTTTATAAATCTATCATTAAACATTGTTTACTCTTTTTAAGTACTTTGGTGGAACTTAAAGTAAAATGTCAGGTGAATAGCAGCACCAGGAAACTCTATGCCCTAAAATGCATCTGTAAAATCAACCTTTAAAATTTAAATGCTGCAGCACAAAATAATTAAATACATAATATATAGATGAATTCTTAACCTGAATGTGAGCGTATATAGATGAATCTTAACCTGGGAGTACATTTCATATGCGAAATAAAGATAATAGAAAATAGCTAATATGTTATTATCAGTGTACCTAGCACTAATTAGCTAGGAAGGTCAAAGTTAATAACTACTAATTCCGACAGTAACCATCAGAAAAGTTCAATGAAAGTTATCAAGATGATTTAAAAATTTTATCTGACTTGGTGAAAATAGAATACCTACAATAAACAATGAAATAGTCTTGTAACCAAAATGTAGAAAACTTCAAAAATTGATTAATTCCTGCTTATTAAAAAGGAAACCAATGCAGGTCCATTAAAAAATATAACGACAAAATATTTTAAATGTTTATTCTCCAAATTTATAGAATTAATGTAATTCTAGTAAAAAAATCTCAATATGACTTTTTTGCTTTAAAATTCAGGAAAAAAAACTGAAATAAATTTCAAGAGGAAAAATAAGCAGATATATATATTTTGAATTTGGAAAAATAAGGGCAAAGATAGAAGCAGTAATTACATATCTGGATATACAAAGCTTCTGTAAGACAGTAGATCGTGGTGGGAAATGTGATAAATGAAAACAGATATGTTTCCTCGGAGAATTTTTGTCAAATCTTTAAAAACAATACATGTTTCTCATGCTTTTTTATCTTGCTAACGTCTTTTTGAACTGATTACATTGTTGTTGAATATTATTCACCATAAAGTCTAACAGAAATATTTATGGTAGTTATTATTTTAACTGGAGTTTAGTTTATTACTTTTATTTTGTAGTAATTCTTAATGAGGGGGTTGGAACTTTGAGAGTCACTGTTTTGCTTTGTTTTTCAGACTATGCACATCCCTCTCTCTATGTTTCCATATGCTCTCCTTGATGAAGAGCAATTACTTCCCTGAGAATCATTGCCTTAGTGAAGCACAGATTAAAATAGGTTTTATTACCTTTTATGTGTTTTTGTGGAGATAAATGTGTGAGTACCACTGATCTAGAGTAAAGTGGAAATATTTTTTAAGAATAATGCACTCCATCCACAGAACACTGCATCATTTGTAGCTTTTATTCTGTAGATCAGAAATCTCCATCACCTTATTGAAATCCATTACTGCATTTGGACCATCCCTAAGGCTCCAAGTTTCAGCCAGTTCCTACCCTGGTGGCTTTCTCTACCACATCTCATCCTGCAGTTTGCTAGGTTTCTCCTTGAACAGAGAATGATTATTCTGGCAAACCAAGTTCAAGACTTCACTGTCAGTAATCCCCGTCCCATTGTACTGGTTCTTTGATATCCCCATTTCCCTTAGGGACATACTTGTATGCACTGGGATCTCATACTGCCTACAGTATCCTCTTTCAGCACTCTTGAATTACATGCTTATCGCAAGACCAGAGGCAAATGTGGCATTCAAAGGGACACTGTAACAAGCTGAATGCAGGGCTGGCAGTTCCAAAGGCGGTACTTGTCCGAGTTTAATCATTAAAATCTATACATGGTTTTTTTTTTTTTTTTCGGGTTTAGTATACTGAGAACTTCTTTGAGAAAAAATATGATATAGATGAAAACAGTAGATTTGGAGTTAAAATGCCACTGGCCTTGCTATTTATTAGCTGCATGTGTTTGAGCAAGTTGCTTAATCTGCTCTACTTGTTTCTTTGATTTAAAAGTATGTATATAATAACCTTTAAATCTTCATAGCAATGTTGGTTGCATTATAGTAGATGATGTATGCATGAGTGCATGGCATTTACATTATTTGTGGTGAAAGCCATGTTCCTTGATTAGACATGAAATCAATATCTTATATGCTGAGGTTATTTTGAACCAACACAAAGTGAAAGATTCTTATTTTCATTTACGTGATCAATAAAATTTCAAACCAATTCATTTGTAATGACATGGGACCTTAAAAACAAAAATGTTTCTGCAACAAAATATGCAATATAGGTAGGAACATCAGGTGTTTTTATAATTAAAATAATCTGAAGTTTTTAATAAGCTATATTACACAAGGACTGCTAACAGTGCACAATCATCGTATTATTTCCTTTATAGTAGTGCATTTAGTGTTCCACTGAAACATGACCAGTGAATGCACAATATTCTTAGTTACCATTATGAGGGGCTCTGTATATTACAGCTGCTCCACTGTGACTGCTGTTAGCTCGGAAAATGCTGGGAGCAACAGCAGCTTCTATCAACAGGGAGCCATATTAATTATTTGAAATGTGCCTCATAAGAGGAATCAGCAGAGTTTATTACAAGTCGAATATTACTTGAAACGGGAAGGTTACTCTAACTGTTATCATAATCTATGTATCATTAACTTTCCTTGTTTAGGAAAAGAGATTAACAGCCCTGTAAATTGGTATAGTAAATGTGTAAAATATAACTGCATATTCCCATTGTAGGGAGAAGGTGGTGGGTCCTCCACTTCTACAGAAACCTTCTTTATGTAAAGTAGCTTTAGAAATGGAACTGACTCTGTAATGATGCTTGCTTGCCTTAAAATCCCAATTGCTTGCTGGATCATCAGTATACAAACTATAGCTGCTTTGAGCATTAGAAAAATGTTTTGTTTTTAAGCTAGCAATTTTTTCAATCAGCGTCTCAGCCTTCAAATCAGCTTTAATACTTTACTCAAAAGACAGAAATATCACAAATACGTATTTATTGCTTTGTAAGGACTAGAGAATGAATTCATCTTCCTGCTTTTTATGTTGTGGTTATTTATTGTTTTTCTATCAAATACAATAAGCAGGTAGTAGTAGTGTCATATTCAAGTAATGTGAGTAAATCATAAAAATAAAAGTTAAAGGGCTGGCCAACTGGCTCAGTTGATTAAGAGCTCGCTCAAAAGTGCGAGCTCTGAGCAACAGGGTCGCCAGTTCGATTCCCGGCCTGAGCTGAGCTGCAGCTGAGCTGCCAACAGGTGGCAGGATGGCTCAGATTAAAAAAAAAAAGTTAATCAGGATTATAAAGTTATCTAAGTAAGTGCTACTCAAAGTGTTGTCTGACATGGATGCCAGTCTGCAGCCTATTTATTACTGGCCTACAATGAATAAGTGCGGGAATTGAGAGTGTTTAGAAACGCTTATAGCAAATTGATGAAATACTTACAATCTAACACTTAAAAATCAGGACTGGTATTTTGTATGACTTTGTTTTTAATTTTTCCTTCACTTTTCTTGTAAATTATTTTAATTGTACTTTTAGAGTGTCACTCCACAATAAAATCATAGTTTAACAACAACACCCCCCCCCAAAAAAAAACACACACACACAAAAACTGGATACTATAAGAAGAACTGATTCAAAGGTTGATGTTTAAAAGACATACAATGTTTCTGTGCTTGGATAGATCTGTCTACACCCTATAATGGCTATTAATTCAGTATGTTGAGAGTTAATGTAACATCATAAAACTAACTAAGTAAATAAATAAAAAGACATAACTACAATGTCTTTCTAACATTTATTTTTGGGTCCACAGGGCAGGCACATCATGGACAGGTATCGTACATCTCTCCACCAATTCACCTTGACTCTGAGCTAGAAAGACCTCCTGTTAGAGGTGAGTTTTTTTTTCTCCTTATTTTAAAGAAAGAGGAATTGTATTCATTCTTTGATGAAAGCAAGTAATTAAATTAAAGATGGTTGTAAATATGTGTTTTACAATGTAGTGCTTATTTCAAAAGGAGGGGGAAATGGTATGTAAGAAATCTGTTGATAGAATGAGTAAGTCTCATTTATAAACTAAAATGTGAAATATTGTTCTGAGAAATAGTTTGTAAACAAAGTAAAGGAATAGGGAAGCATAGTAATTCAACTAGTGGAAGCCTAGTTGAAAACCAACTTAGCTTTAGAGATGACCAAATAACCATTCCTTTTTTTTTTTTTAGCTTGGGCCAGGACTCGAACCTCTGTTGCTCAGAGCTCACACTCTTGAGCGAGCTCTTAACCAACTGAGCCATTCGGCTGGCCCACCATTACTTTTTTATTGGGACTTTTTCCTTCACTATCTTATTTATTTATTTATTTGTTTTATAAATAAAGATTTTTTTAAAAAAGATTTTATTGGGAAATTGAGGGGGAGAGAACAGTGTTGGGGAATCAGGGAAGGGGAACAGACAAGTTGCTGTCCTTTTGTTTTCGGTCTAGTTGTGGAGGACGTTGCTTCACTGGCCCAAGTTGGCACCATCGTTGTGCTCTTCCCGGGCGAGGCAGATCAGTTGCCGGCTTCTGGAGGGCCGCTCACGCTAGCTGCTGGCCACTCAGGCTGGCTGCTGGCTACACACGGTAGCCCATGGCAACCCACTGCCACAGGGGCTGCATCCTACGCCGTCGCTGGTGACTCACGGCAGCCCAGCTCCAGGTTGAGCTGTTGTTCAGCATCTTAGCTGTAGAGGGCAGTGTCACTGACCCTCATATGTGGGATCCCAACCGGGGCCCTCTAGTGTCCCAAGCCAGCTCTTAACCAACATGCCACTCAGCCAGCCCAATAAAGATATCTTAATTAAAATCATAGTGATAGATTTATTTCCTTACAAATTTATATTTTATTTTTATTCTAAAAAATCATTTTAGTATTAATATCATTTAGTTTTAGAATGTAAATTAAAATTATGTATTTTAAATTGATGCCACCTATTTAAAGATATTTTTGAAAAACCAGGCATACAAAATAAAAGTTAAAAGTAACATTTATAATTGCATAATCTAAATACAGAATTCGTCTTCCTGCTCTTAACAAATACTTAATGATTTTCAAAATGTTTTATAATGTTGAAAGCAGAAATAATATAGCCATGACTTTTAATTTTATAAATACCAAATATCCTAAAGTTAATTTTTCAGTTTGAAGTATGCAGTATATTTTCCTACACCATCAAAATTATTAATTACTTAATATAATAAAAGTCATTAGGTCTGACTTTTATGAGCATGTTTTCTATACACACTATTTCTTCTGCCAGAAGTCTCTTACCTTTTCTTTTATACCCATTAACTTTCTACCAGTGTTTCAGGGCTCGTCTTTATCCTCTCAGTACCTCTGTTCGGCTTTCCCTGACTGTGAACTCGGGAGGCGCCAAGTGAATGCCTCTGTTCTCCAAAGTCTCATGCTTACCTCAGTTTTTACACCTAAGACATTGCGTTTTATTTTTCAGTGTGCATGTTTTCCTTTCTCTTGTGCAAGGCCCTTGAGGGCAGAGAGCATCATAATTATTATTTATCCTCCGGCCACTGGTCTGTGCTTGGCACAGAGGATGCATTCATAAAGTGATTTCTAAGTGGCCGAAATTGAAGGTGACAACCTAGATTCTGAAGGATGCATCCTCATTTCTCAAGGAGGAAAGGGAACAGGGACAATAAGGGAATCCCATGAAAAGGAAGGAGAATGAACCAAAACATGGATATGTGAAAGTTGTGATACTTTTAAGGAAACGTGCTGGGTGCACAGTACAATGGAACAGTTCTTGTAAAAGAGACTGGAAAGATGCAATGAGGCAGATTGTGAATAATTCTATAACACATGCCAAGGAGTTCGTATTTTTATCCTGGAAAAACAAACAAACAAACATAAAAACATGAACTACTTTTTAATTAAAAAAAATTCTAAAGTCAATGGAATGTTACATTGTAACATTATCAGTTCTTGATATGAGAAAAATATCTCTGAAGTCAGTGTAGATGATGAGAGATTGGCAGACGGAGGCTGTTTTAGTAGTACAAGTACAAGATGACTGGAAAATTATTGGGTTGTCGGAAAAGTCATGACACATTTTTGCAACAAAAAACATAGAGAAAATACGTCATGCCTTTTCTGACAACCCAAGAGTTAGGGATGTGTCAGCGGTAATGAAATATTTTGAAGAGGCATGACATTTAATTGAACAGAACAGGGAAAGGATCAGAAATGCCTCTAAGATTTGTATATTGATTAACACCTTGGATGCTTATGACATAATCCCTCACCATGAGGAATACACAAATTTTAAATCAATGCATTATTTTAGATATCTTAATTCTTAGTAGAATGTTGTTCCTACCAAAGATAGAGGCCTGCTTAGGCAAGTTAGTGACTTTAATATAATTCAGTTCTTCAGAGATGATCCTAGTATGATTTGGGAAGAGTACTGTAAGGTCTTGCGTAAGGTGGTGTAACAATCAACTCCAAAAGTTAGTGGCTTTAAACAAGAAACATTTATTATAGTTCTAAGAGTTGTTTGAGTCACATGTATGCTGACTTGGATGAGTCTAGATGTTTAGTAGTTAGCAGGCTGGGTGCATTTGAAGGGAAGGGAGCTCTCATGTACAATAGTCAAATTAATGTCATCTGGGGTGATGGCAATATGCCTCTGATTATCACATAGACTAGCACAATTCCCATTGTGACAGGATTTCCAGTTGTATGTAGGCAAGTGCCAAATTTCAGGTATTTTTTAAGACTCTGCTTGCATCATGTTTACTATGTCCCATTGATCAGAGCAAGTCAGCCAACCCAAGATATAAGAGGGCAGAAAGAAATTTCATCACTTAATGGAGGAAGGACAAGCCAAAGAACCATGAATGCAGGAAAGAGAAATTTGGGCCATTTCAAGCTACCATAGTTAGGCAGATAAAGAGTAAAATAAGTTTAGAATGAAAGAAGACAAAAATTAACTGATAAAATGAAAGGATTTAGAGCTATTAAACTTAAACTTGGGAGTTCTAGACATTTCTTATTTTTAGTTTCCTCAACTACTGCATGGGAGATCAGAAATAAGAACTTCACAGTGCCTTCGTGAGGATTAGGGGTAATATATTGGGTTGTCGGAAAAGTCATGACACATTTTTGCAACAAAAAACACAGAAAAAATACATCATCACTTTTCTGACAACCCAATAGAGTAGAGCCTGGCATCTGGTAGGCCCTAGATAAAATGTGACTATGACTATGTATTTTTGGGTTCATTGCTGTGGCTGGCATATGTGAAGAAATTGGGCTTTGGAGCCAAGCAGATCTGTATGACCTTCGGCACCTTTTGTCTGTCATCTGTAAAACAAGGATAATAATCCTAGCATGTCAAGTTTATTAGGATGGTTAAATGAAATAGTAAGTGTCAAGTTCCTGGAAAATACTTGACATAAACTAGACCCTGAAGAGTTGGTAGGTAGGTGAGCATAATTAAAAGCTTTGGTTTAAAATGGCATCATCTTAATAAAGTATACTGATGGTATTGAACTGGATAAGAATGAATTACTAGACTGCAATAGCCATGTCTGCTTGACGTCTGCCTCAAATTATCCTCTCTGCCTTAGAATGGTTGTCCTGATAACTTCTAGTTCTCATATCATCCCTCCATATATGCTGACCCAGAGGCCCTCCTAAACAGCTCTGCGGTTAATGCAATTGAAACTGTAGTCACTAGCTCATGTGCCACAGTCCTGCAGTTTTCAAAAAGAGAACATTGAATTATATAAAGAGGTTTGTGTCAATCACCAAAATAACGTGGCAAAACATCATGTGCGTTTTTCTTAATCTAAAATTATATGAAAATGAATATTGAAAATGGAATAAAGTTGGCATAATAATATCTTTACTTTGGAAACACAAAGTATTTCCCTTCAACTTTAGCTATCAACCCTCAACTGCATTCACTATATTTAATTATACTGTAAACTGTCCTTGATATTTATATGCAGTCAAATTATACAAATGAACTATACTATACCTATATCTATCAATGTATATCTATGTATATCTCTATAATATACACAGAGAGAGAGCATCTCATGTATATTACACATTTTTATTTTAATTAGTACAATAAACAAATTAGTTTATTTAAATAATTTGGAATTGTATCTCCAATAATTGTTATTTTTGTGTGCGAACATATAGCAGTATCCTCTGAACTACCTGAAAACTAACATTAGCTAACCATTTTAGCTTTACTTTTTTATATTTTTCTGCTATAATTTTATACATATGAAAATATGAGAGATATGTCTAGATATGTCTCTTCCCTTGATAACCATAGCTCTCTATATTTTCTTCTTGTCTATATGCATGTTACTGTTTTTTGAATTATTGCTTTATAGATTACTTCCTTGTGCATTTTACAGACTTGACCATGTTTTTTATAGGAAAACCATACTTAATTTTCTGATATTCATCAAGCTAGCAATCCAAAACAACATTTAAAAATGGATTATGTAAAATATAATTATCAATATTAGCACAATGTTGTCAATGGAAAATATGAACTGTCGTGCAATAATACATCATATTGCTTCAGGTATTTCACCATTTTATTTTGTTATCATATGAAATATTTTGAATATTTGAGACAGTGCGTTAATTAATGGTAACTTTGGAATTGTGTTTTAAAACCCTGTTTTGAACAACAAACAATTGTTCAAAATATATACACATATAGATATAGACACAGATATCTAGATATCACAATTTCATTCCTTTGCCCCCTCAAGTTCAGTATCACCTATGAATCATTTTAATTATAATTCACATGTCATCATCCTACCTTCTTTCAGTTCTCTTCATTTATTTCAGTTTTACTCAGTTTTGGGGGGGAAAATATTTTGTGAAATTGATGCATTTGTTTGTCATGTGTTCTTTCCTTTGGTATTGTGCATTTTAATTGTGACCAACATTCTTTTAGTCATCATATAGAAAATAGAGTAGCAAGTTACCAAATAGCTTTGAATAAAATATTGTAAACTACATTTCAGACTAGCCTAAATATATCAATTCAGTGACTCTTACTCACTGGTGAGTAATTTCAGAGATTCTGTTCTTTAAATCTAATGTGATCACGCATGGCACTTGGTCACATGATTTATGCTTGTGATGCCTTTATATGCATTCTTCAATTTATTTTTATTACTGGATAGGGGTGTAAATTCCAATAGTTTGCTAGTGCATTAATGTCACAATACATTACAAGGTGATTAACCAGAGCTGCCACCATAAATAGAAAAATAGTCACAGCTTTTACTATAAACTACTTAATAAAAGTGAGATCCTGAATCAGCATTCACCATTATAGTAATTTTTCTTGCCATATGTCTCATTAATCAGGGTTTTAAAAAAAAATTTTCAGGGCCGGCCAAGTGGCTCAGTTGGTTAAGAACTCGCTCAAATGTTTGAGCTCTGAGCAACAGCTGTTCGATGCCTGGCCTGAGCTGAGCTGCCACAGAGCTGCCAACAGGTGGGAGGATGGCTCAGCTAAAAAAAAAAAAAAAAAAAAAAAAAAAAAAAAAAAATTTTCATCTGGAAACACTATTATTTTTAAACCTTTAATGATTAAAATAAGTTTGTTATAATTTTATAGTTAATTTAATGGGATTGATTATATATTTCTGTATGCAAATAAATCCTACATGCTTTTCAGACATATTTCTCAATTTTATATATTGTAATTGGAAGTAAAAGACTACTTTGGTAATTTTGATAACAAATTTGTAAATAAGCACATTGGAGTATTTATCAGGACTTATTAAGAGTTGCAGTTGTAACTTTTTCTGTCAGACTTATTTTGCTTAACATAATAATCTCAAAATCCATCCATGTTGTCACAAATGACAGTATTCCATATTTTTTTATGGTCGAGTAGTATTCCATTGTGTATATATACCACATTTTCTTTATCCAATCATCTATCATAGGTCACTTGGGTTGTTTCCATGTCTTGGCCACCGTAAATAACACTGCAGTGAACATTACGACACATATATCTTTACAGATAAATGTTTTCAAATTTTGGGGGTAGAAACCCAGAAGAGGGATTTCTGGGTCATAGGGTAATTTTATTCTTCATTTTTGAAGGAACCTCCATACTGTTTTCCATAGTGGCTGCACCAATTTACATTTCCCCCAGCAACGTATGAGGGTTTCATTTCCTTCTCAGCCTCTCCAATGCTTGTTATTATTTGTCTTATTGATGATAGCCATTCTAACAGGTGTGAGGTACTAACCGTTGTCACCCCAATAAATTTAATTTTTAAAAAATTGTAGTTACAATGAGAAGGTACATAATTAAAACATAGCAAAATAAAATCCAAATGAATTAATTAATGAACTGTATTAACTATATTAAATGTAAAAAACAAAACAAAACAAAACAAAACCTGAGTTGAAGTTCTGAAGGTCATGTGTCCTCACCAACTATTCTTTCTCCACCAGCCTTCATTTCACCTCCTCACTACTCACATGAAAAATATTCTACACCATAACCATGTCTATATTACAGTCAGAATCACTCAATGAAGGTAGTTAGTTGGGTGAGAGTTTGTGCTGGAAGCTGCCTCAGAATTCTGAACAGAGGCTTATATTATTTGACAATTAAATGCAACTGTTAGGGCATGCCCTTCAGGTGAAACTCGGATATTTTTTTTTGTCTTTCTTTTGTTTTATTGTTTTCTTATACAATTTGGTGACAACCTTAGCAGTCAATTATAGAACCCAGTTTAGGAGTTCTGTTTACATCACTGACAATTCAAATTAGATAATTTCCTGTCAATAACCAACAAAAGACATTAACTTCTGGAAAATATCCTCCATTTATATTACTAAGGGTGATATTTTGAATGTTCTGCTGCATAAAATATTTGACAGTTACAAGACACACTCCACCTTCCAGTATGATAAACCATTAGCAACAAAACTGATGAATACAGCATTGTATTTATTTTATATATTTTATATAATCTTTCTTTAGATAGTCTTATATTTAATCAGAAGTGTAACTCTAAATGCTGATTTGTGTATTTGCTAATTGTTGACAGTACTATTTATACTCAGGAAAAAAAAGCTAAACTATTTAGGCACGTTTGAAAAGTTGCTTTTATTTTTTACTTTTTTTTTTCTATATTAAACTGAGTAATATAAACGTGGCACATAATCAATGAGCTAGAATCATGCCAGGCATTAAGTTTCATGTACAAATTGAATTACATTCAGCAAATCCACTCATTGAAAATATTTTTTAAAGTACAAAATAAACAGATGGTCCTGCCTGGTGCATCTGTATTAAAAATAGGCTATAGTCAAAGATTTAGCATCTCAAATTAGAGGCATTAACACACAATATTATCTAGTGAAATGTAACAACATTTGAAATTGATTAAAATAAAATAGGAACAAGATATCTGACAATCTTATTGAGGAGTTTCCAGGCCTGCTCTTTAATATTCATAATAGTGTTTTTCTAATTTATCTGGCTAGCAGACATTATATGGTAGAACATAAATCCCTAGCTTTAGCCATTCTCAACCCAAAGAATAAAAAGGAAACTTGCATATAAAGAGCACTTTGACCATGTTAAATAAACACCCCTTTTCTACACTTGTAAATAAATGCCAAGCAGTTTTTCTGTGTTTGAAGTACACTGTTTAAAGTACTCTTACAAGACAGAGGAATAGAGTATAGCATAAATCCTAGACACCACTCCCATTTACTAAGTATGTATGTTGTATCAGACACAGGAAAAATATTTTATACACATTATCTCATTCAGTCTTACAAGGATCCTATCACTGTTTCATTCAGACTTATTGGTCATTATGTTCCTAGCATCAAGCATACTACTCGAATGCCATATAGTAGTAATACTTTAATTTCAGTTGGATTTAATTGAACTTGAATTCAATTAAATTTTATTTAATATTATTAGGAATAAGTATGAGGGTTTTGTAAATTATAACATACTTTTCAAATATGTATTATATGTATATTGTTTAAAAGCCAACATTTATCATTTGAAATAATTTCACACACTCCTGTAGGCCCCTTGTGGTATATAATTCATATATTGAGAATAATTATCCCAAAGAGTAGTGTGATCTGGTAGTTTTTCACAGTAGGTTCTTAGCTGTGTTGGAGGTCTCTCAGTGAGCCTGACTGAGAAGGGGCGCCATTCTACGCCCTCACTGGCTGCTGGAATGATGTTCTCAGTATTCAAAGGGCATAAAATTGAGGCCTGATACTGTTGAGATCTGAACATTCTCCCTTACAATCGATGTGGCTGGTGGCAGATTACTGACAATGATCCTTGACTTGAATATGATGGTTCCTCTGTGGACCTGTTGCTCAAGACAAGGCAAAGTCACCGGAACTGGGATGTCTAAGCAGCTATGACCAGGGTTCAGTTCTGTGAAAATCACACCTCCCACCTTCCCCAGCTCCCTCTGTCCATTCGTAATATTGCTGCTATAGTGTCCAGGGCATACTTCTCTTTGTCTTATTTTGTCTTTAAACTTATTCAGAAAAATGGGAGATAATTATTCAGAGCGCAAATATTTGTCTAATATATTTAAATGTCGCAAATTTTTACAGTGAGATATTGCTAATCAGTAATAATAATAATAACTAGTATTTATTATGCAAATTAACTTTAAATCATGGTCAGACTAAAAGTTATCTATATGACTCTATCTCTCCCAATTCCTGAAGAAAACCCGTCATAATACTGTTCAGGATATTCCAATGCATACCTACCTTTTTGAGGGGGCATGATATGAACACTAAATATTTAAACTTAACATTTATGTCCAGTTCCATTTTAAGCACTTGATATGGATTCTTGTTTCATTAATTCCTCAAATTCCAAGAAACATGTAGTATTGTTATTGTAATTTTGTGACTAAATAAACTGAGACATATATATAAATATATATATATATATATATTTATATTTAATTTCATATATGTTAGACAAGTACTAAATATTAGAGCCAGGATTCAAACCTAGGCATCTCTAAAAATCTGCTATGACAATTTTTCACCTATACAAAAGGAACTGTGACTTAATTTCCAAAACTGTACACTATAGCAAGTAATTAGTAATGAAATATGTTATCAGCAAGGGATAGTGGGAGACTCATTCATAGTACAGTGTTTTTAAGAAAATTTGTTACCCTCTTCATAATCCATTTTAAGGATACAATATGACAAAATAGTTTGATAACTTATATACTATTTATTACCCAGTGACAAATAAATGTTTTGTGTGTCTGTTGTCTTTTATTATAAAATAGAAATTTCATAATTTCTAAAAAAAAAATTGTTCTACTGCTACTCTATTACCTTTTACTCTTTTCCTTAAACTTCTTACAGTGTGTCTCAATAGAAATGTCTAAAATTCATGCGATACAAAATAAGTCAGGCATTCTGACATCGTTTTACAAAGTATGCAAATCAATGTTCTAAATTTTGTTATGTTTTATTTGAGACAAAATACCCTATTTTGTGTTTTTTTAATTGTCTCCCCATAAAGGTTATTATTCATGTAATTACCAGAAAATAATTTTATACCTGTATATTAAAAATTATTTACCTTGCTGCCTGGAGCAGACAGTTGGCTAATAGTTGCATTGGCTGCCACCACGAAAGCCTGGGGTGGGGTGAAGAAAGAAATGGCCTTGACTTCCAAATGTAACATCCTCATCCTCACGTGCTGAATATCCATAACTTCAAGTTTCCAATTCTTTGGTGTACCTACAAAACACAAAATACACACACACACACATACACACACACACACACCACTCAGGATCTTTTTTAATATAACAATTTCTACTTGACAATAGATATAGAAGATAGGATATGATAAAAATTATATATGGTAAATTAAAACATTTTTTAATATCTTTTGGAGTCAGTTGCCTGAGATTAGATAAAGATATTTTTTTCTCTCATTTCATTTGTATACCTAGACAGTAGGGGTTGGGACTGTTAAAGATACAACATCCACTTACATGTCACCTCTTCGAGGACGAGGGTCCTGTTTTCTTAGCTGTGCAAAGGCATATGCTTCTGTATGAGAGGTGCTGACTTTGGTTATCATTAACCCATAACCCCCCAAACAGCACTGGCTTCACACTAACAGGTCTCTCACTCCCTCAATACCATGTACTTTTTTCTTTGTTAGTTATAGCTCCAAGCCCAGCAATTATTTCCAATTCTTAAGAATCCAGCAAAAAACAGTTCCCTCACAGGAGCAGGTTCTCCTGTGACGTTCAGTGTCAGATTTTCCTAGAGTCGCATGGACGTGTGCAGTTTGAATACTAACGCTGTCATGTCATCCTGCTAACCCCAGATTGCTAACTGTATGATCATGCACAAATCCCAGAGACACAGCAACAGCCTCTTTCCCAGGATTGTTTACCTTTCAAAAATCAAATACAATACTGTATGTGAAAGTGCTCCATGACCTATATAATGATATGCAAACATTATTTAATACAATTTAGCAGTGATACTAAGTTATGACTCTAGTCTAAAACTCTGTATAGCTCATACATGGTAAGATCAAGAAAATAAGTCCTCAAGAGAGCTTGAAATGTTCTTATCCTCCTTAAATCCTATTGGTTTAATTATGATAGCTTTATATTAAAAATAACCATATTTTCCCTGTGAATGTCTATACATTTAAAGTCTCAAACATGTATCAGACAATAAAACTATATACCCCCTTTTCTCTGTGCTCTCCTGAAAGACTAACTTTCATTTGTAGTCAACAATTATTTCTATGTAGTTGTGTCTTATTCATGGGTTAGATTCTGAAGTTAGTGAGTTAGGCCAGAAAAGCAAAAAGCAAATCACACCTTGAAAAAATCCTCTAAATTATCCAACATTGAGTTATTCCTCAATATCATAAAATGTGAATACAAAATACCCCAAATCTCTCTTGGTTGTGGGGATCCTTATGTGATAAGTGGTGTGGGGAGACATAAAACAGCGAGAACATCATCTTACTCTTCCAGTTAGTCTGGGCCAGGGGTCAGCAAACTGCGACTCATGAACTATGGCTCTGAAGTAAAATTGAAAATGAAAATAAAACTATTATAGTTTCATTTATAAAATTTTTAAAGGATATTATTCACATAATAGTGATTTTGTAAAAATATATATATGGCTCTCAAATAATTTTTAAGTTGTTGTGAGGGACAGGATTGGCTCTTCCAGGGATCGGCAAACTTTTGAGATGGAACGTACCCAAAGAACTGCATGTGGCTCGTGAGCCGCAGTTTGCCAACCCCTTGTCTGGACCATGTACTCACTGAGTAAAAAGGCAAGTGGAATCTGCCCCCACCCAATTAATTTTGAATATATATACAGAGGGTGCTAGAAAATAAGAAAGGAAAAAAGACTGTTAAAATTGTATACTCAATATATACTATTAACAAAAGGTGAATACAAGGCACATTTGACTTCTACAATTACAAGAGGTGCTCAAAGTGGTCACTGTCAGCATCCAGACACTTGATTACAGCAAACTACTGCTTGAGCAACACTGACCAACATGTCCACTTGTATACATTTTTTTGGCACCCCTGTAGTTGAATATAAGTCAAATTAATTTTAATGTGACTATACTATAGAGTGCCTACTATGTGCTGTGCACTCTACAGGGGACTAGCAATAATACATTGAGATACAAGGTAGAAAAGATATTTACCTTCATGGATTTTAACTTGTAGTGGGGGAGGTGAACAATAGATCAATTATGGATTAAGCAATTGTATTATAAATAGGTTATGATTAGAGGGATAAAGAAGATATAGAAGGTGAATAATCAAGGAAAACCACTCCAAGGAGGTGACTGTTGAGCTGACCTGTGAGAATAAAAATTAATTGGCCATGATTAAAGTTGAGGAATAGTATAATCAAAGGCCCTAAAGTAGAAAAGTCACTGTGTGTCAATTCATTTGTTCATTAAGCAGATACTGCTTAGGGCTTACTATGTGCCCAGCCTTGATGGACTTGTGCAGTGTACATGTCTGTCAACATTTCTGTTCTCATGAAGCATACACTCCAGACAAGGGAAAGCAACTACAAATCAATAAAATATTAAATAAATATATGGACATAATAATTCCTGTAACATAATGATGGGGCAGTGCAGGGGGAGGATACTGGGGACATAGAGTATTTAGGCAGGGCTTGGATCATACAGGGCCTTTTCAATGAAAAAAAAAGAGTGGAACAGTAGTCAAAGTAGTAAAAACAGTTTGTTTGTTTTTTTCAAAGAGACCTCAGTATAGAACAGGCATTGACTCCAAATATAGCATGGATAAGTGGGGATTTATAGCCAAGCAACCGAGTGGGGATCTTTAGAGAATTACTAAGAATATTACTGAATCAGGGGTTAAGGGGATTCAGGAACGGACATGATAGGATGCTTGCTGAATGCAGGCCAGGTGATCAGACCCCACCTAGGAGGCTGAGGAGGATGAGGAACCCTATCAGATAAGGAGGGCTATTGCGTATTGAGGGTGGAGGGTTCTGGTTAAATTGCCTTGGCAGGATTCTTGCTAGAATTGGATTTTACAAGGAACTGTACAGATGGACCCAGGAAAAGGTTCAGGAGCCTCATTAAAGTTTGGTCAAGCAAAGAATCTTTGTCAGCCTTGTAGGCAATGAAAGCAGTTGAGGTTTTATTTTAAGAGCTGTGGGGTTCCCTGAAGGGTTTTTTACACAGAGTAATACATAATATCTGATTTTGATTTTTAAAAGATGACTCTAGCTACAGGCAGAATGGAGAATGGCTCAGAGAGGGGTAAATCCAATCATATCAGTGTGGCCTTTCTTTAAAATTTCATTTACGGAACTCCCTCATGCCACTGAAATTCTCTGAAGATTCCCTTTCCTTGTTTCCCCATCCGTTTTCCACATAACTGGCCTGTGTGACTTCTCTGGTCCAGCAGTAGCAGAAGAATTTGGAAATGGGCACATTCAAATCACTGGGACTAAGTGCTGAGCCCTTTAGAAGCAGGACCTGAGGGAACACATGCCTGGATTCCAATAAATCCCCTGGAGTTCCTCCTGTCCCTGCCAGGAAGAAGGGCATGAGCTGCTAACAGATAACCAGTGAAAAGACTGTGTTTGCTGAGTCCTTAAGGATCAAATTTTCATGCTAGGCACACTGAATACTGATCGTGTTAAAACAAGAATAGTTTTAGACTTGGCTGGTGATTGTGAGGCTGTCAATCTCTTGGTCAGATTAGTCTGTATTGCCTCTGGGATTGGATGAGGCTTCAGTGTCCACAGTTGATATGGTGTGAACTGGGAGAAAGACACTAACTAAAGGACTTCTAGCTCAGATTATAACACACCTTTATACACCAAGCCTAGCGATTCTTAGTATCATGTAGGTGATGGGAAACCACAAAGGGCTTCAGGCATAGAAGGTATCAATACAACTCTCAACATAGAAATGTTGACTGCAGTGTTCAGGGTGGATTGAGAGTGGAAAGTATCAACTAAAAAAGACAGTAGCAATGGGAACAAAGAAGACATGATGGAATCGTAGACACTGCAGTTAAAGCACAAAAGGTCTTGGTGATTGGTTGGATATGTTGAGAGAGAAATAAAACATGATTCCTTGATTTCTAATATGGAGAATTTGGGTAGGTATTTATACTGTTCTGGAAGTCAGGAGTAATTCATGTTCAAACTAATAGAGTATCCAGTATTCTTTGAAAATGCATGTAACACGAACTGTGATTGGAAATTGTTTACTTTCAGTCTATGAGAAAGATAAATAATAATTTCAGGGGTGTCTGAGACCTTTAGCCTTTTACAAGTAATTGAATTGGCCCTTTTGTCATCAGGTCGTTAGTTATTTCCAGATGTAATTTATTTAGAAAGGTATGACTAGCGGATTTATGTGATGCTGAGTCTGATAAAGTTATTTTCTGGAAACTAAAAGGCATGCCTGCCAGACTTTATTTAGGTGTTAATGAATGAATAAATGAAGACAAGACCATAGAGCGAAAACCTCCCCTGGTTACCAAATGTCCCATGCCTTTCCTTTGTTTCACTATTTTGAACAATGTACTTCTTCATTTCAAATATGTGTGTTCATTTGAGAGGGGCACCTCAGGGCATACTTGTTTGTTAGATAAAACCATTCCTGAAGACAGAACACAGAGCATACAGGCTGCTCTGCAAGCAAGCACATAAAACCTGGTATACCAGCTGGAAAATATGTTAGGCTTGTGCTTCTGATTTCTTAAGCTTAAAAAAAAAAAAAGCAAGTATTCAAGTTTTGCTTCTGTTGTTTTCCCCTGCTACATAAAAATGTGATATTGATATCTTATTGGAAGTGAGTTTTTAAAAGCAAAGCCTCAGTTTTAAACTCTCTCCCCTAAAAAAAAGGGCTGTGCTATTATTTTATTATTTTTTTAAATAAAATCTGCCTGGCTAAAATATTTTCTGATCAGTTTAAATGCATATGAACTGTTACTCAGGAGAATTTAATCGATTGCTTCATTTTGCACTTTATGGAAATGTGTGCTTTGAAAACATTGGTGAAATTTGCCATCTCCCACCTGGCGCCAGCGACAGCTAGAGGCTGGACCATTTCCGAAGGCCTACACTTCATGCAGCACTAATGTAAAACAAATTCCACATTAAAAGCTACCGGCCTGCCCCGTCTTCTGTTAAACATATCTAAGGTAAAAGAAAGAACATAATATTTTATTTAAGAGCCCGCTACTTCCCTTTTTCTCCTCTTCCCTTTCTATTCCCGCTTCTCTGAAACTATTACCAGTGGTCATGCTCTTAACTTTGAAATATTTATAGGAAAAAGATTTGTTTTATATGAACAGATGGGTCAGTTCTAAGACAAGCTGCTATATTAATAAACATGTGTGGTGCTTTATCAGCAAAGAAGCCTGTTTTGACATTTCTTCTGGATGATTTGTATAGCCTATCACTATCACACCTGGTACAGGGACAATAAATGGGCACTTAATAGTCAAGCAGTGTGTGAACACCTTCCATTATAACTTCATTATGTCAGATATAATCATCTATTACTGAATGTCAGGCACTTAATTTATGATCGGTTGCCCTATGGAATTAGTGGCCATACAAATGAATGGTCCATTCATGTCGCTTTTACAGCAAATTTCCTTCTCCCAATACCGGCCCCATTTTTAAACACATGGAATTAATTTGATATCCTTTGGAGATTTTAGAATACAAGATGTTTTGTTTATATTTAT